>NC_135478.1:114509466-114839466 GCF_052094955.1 Ictidomys tridecemlineatus
TTAAGAATAATATCTAATTTCCAGGAGCAATTATTGTACACAGCAGCAGGAACCAAACATTAATTGCCACTGCAATGACATCTGCTTGAAAGCTCCATAAATCACAGTACCATGCTGCTCACATCCACACACAGGTGAGATGTGAGACAAACAGCAAATGGAACATTTGTCTCCATCAATGTACAATTAAACTCCAGGAGAGGTGCTTGCAGTAAATGCATACTAAAGGGACTGCAATCGCCCTCCACTCTCCTCCCCACTGCTTAGCAAAAAGAAAAACTTCCTGAGACAAGTTGAGATAACTCAGAAATAAACTTTAAAAACTTCAATGTCCAAAGCAGAATTTATGGAGAAATTAGGTTGATTTTCATATCTTTATTGTATAAAAAAAACATGTCAAATGATATGTATAAGAACATATTGTTTTTAATTAGTTTTAATATGTAATTTCTTACATATTAAAACTAATTAAAAACAATATCCATTTTTTCCTTTACATAATTTGTACATGGATATATAGGGCAGAAGAACATGACTATCTCTGTTGGTTATACAAAAACTGAAAAAAAAACACAAAACCTGGAAGGACGTTTTGGTGCATGAGCAAATGCATGTTTCAATAATGGATAGTCAATATGCAAATACAGAAATCTAAATTAAAATTTTTTTTTAGTTGTAGATGGACACAATACCTTTATTTTATTTATTTATTTTTATGTGGTTCCAGAGATCAAACCCAGTTCCTCTTGCATGCTAGGCAAGCACTCTACCACTGAGCCACAATCCTGGGCCCATAAATATAAATTTTAAAGCACTTCTTAAACTATAAAGACATAGCAAAATACATTTGTAACTTTTAAAGACTTTCCATGATCTGCTGAATTTTTCATACTAATGGAATTAATTAGAGTAAAACTAAGGTAAATTAATTTTCATTTTACAATAAAAATATTTTTATTAGATAGATACATGTATTTATTCATAATAAACATTCAGAAGCTAAATAAAGTTATAAGTTATATTTAAACTGGTTCAACAATGAAAACATCAAGTATTGAAAATAATTTAATTTTCTTAGACCTATTATTAGAAAATTATAATTTGCTTTTTGGTAATAATTTTTAAGGGAGTTAATATTCTTTCTTAGGAAAATAAATATTATGCTTAAAAATAACAACTGAAAATAGATTTTCCGGAAAATTTTAAGGAAAACAAAATATATATGCATGTGACAGAAGTAATTAAAGTGATCATGTTAAGACCCTTCATCTACAATCAAACTCTTGGGTTAGAGTCCTTGTTCTGAAACCTAATTATTGGTGATTTTGCAACCACAGAGAGATAATTCCATGTGCTTTGCATCTTCATGTGTGAAACTGACATAATGATATCCATAAAGTAAGGATCAGGGACTTTCTTGCCTGTTTTCCACTCTTATGTCTTAGTACTTTGTGCAGTACCTGGCACATAATAAGGATTCCAGGAGTCCTTCGTGCATAAAGTGTTATTACCAGTATCCCTGACAGAGATGCAAGGACAGAGGCCTGAGAAGGCTAAAAATTATTTTTAGGGCCTCGGATTGTAGCTCAGTGATAGAGTTCTCGCCTAACATTGTGTGAGTCATTGGGTTTGATATATATAAATAAATATAAATAAATAAAATAAAGGTATATTGACAACTAAAAAAAATTTAAAAATTACTTTTAGGTTAAGCAGATTCTAAGTGGCAATGACAGGATTTGAATCTAAGCAGCTTTGTTCTAGAGTCTTATTCTTACCCTCTATATCACATCTTGGGGTGGAGTGGGAGTTTGCTGATTTCACTACTCTTACATATCAGAGTGGCTGGTTAAAATAACTATAGGATTATTTGATTTGAATATGACTAGATAAGAACCCAGAGACTTAGTTCAACTTTCTGTCTCAATATCCCTTTTTGTGGGTAGGGAAGAAGCTCATGGATTTCTTTTAACTAATGTTCAATAATTATATGTGTTATGAAATTGGATGACATGATAAAACCAGGAAGAAATCAAATATGATAATCAAGATATAAAAATAAACTATGATTTGATCTTATAATAACTTTAGAATATAAAAAGCCCTATAATTAAGAAAAATCTAGAATAATTTTAGTCTCAGCAGCAATATTTTACATTAATAAAAGTATCAATTAGTTCACAAGACATTCTAGTCAGTTTGAATTAAAAGACTAATTTAGATATATTACTAAATTTTAAATTTTATAAATAAGCAGATTGGGTTCTTTTATTTGCTGAATCATAGACAAGCAAATTATCTGAAATTGTCTAGGAGTAACAGTGGTTAGCCAGCGAGCATATCTAATTTATGGATCACACTTCATTTTCAAACAACCATGGCATAAAAGAACAATATGGAACTCACAGTAATTATAGGAAGCAATTTATACTGAAGAAGATACAGAAAATGACTAAAGGCATAAAGATATATTTAACTCTCCTATGAAGAATCTCCATGGTTTGTATTATTTATCATATGGAATATAATTTAGTATCTAGAATATATCAAATTCCACTTCTGCCATGTCACCTTTTATTAATATTTGTAAGAGACAGGGGGTGGGAGGAAGAGTCTCACGGACAGAGGTACATATATAGAAAATGAAAGTGTACTGCTATCATTACCACACTCCCCTTTTCAAAAAATCTCTACTGTGATCATAATCTTTCAAGCTCTGCACATACCTAATATTGAAAAGCCACCTTGATTCTGCTTGGAAGAAAAATGTTGCTGTCAAATGGTAGGCAAGATTAAACATACCTTCGCAATAGCACATTAAACGTGTAATTATTTTTCATATCAACAAAGATTAATTAAATTTCATGATATAGATTGATTTCTGAATTTTGTAGCTGTCCATCCTTGTCAGAAAAATATTGGGATTTAGGCCAAGTTAACTTAGGACTGTGATATTTTCTTCATGTTTTCATTATACCTTAATTTTTGTTTAATTTTCTTTTAATGCTTTTTATGGAGAGTCTATAAAATGTTTTTTAGGATTCATGTATCTCTACTGAGTGAGAAAAACAAATTCAGCCTTGCATTTTTATATACATGGGGAAAATACCCAACATGACTGGTGCATTCTTAAAATTTTATGATGTATAAAATTTAAGTCAATTAATAATAGTTATTAATTACTCTCTATTATGTGCTACTTCATTTTCTAGAAAATAAAAGTACTCATGTATTTGCAAATATTTAAATATGGGGGAAGAGCTACACAAAATTGCAAAATATGTCAGTGGCTCTCTCTCCTACTTCTCTGTCTTTTCTCATGGTGCCAATGCAAATTTTAATAACTAATGTCCTCCACCTTCTCATCTCCTATGATTAAAAGGTTCTTCCAGAAAGGGGACTGGTGTTTATCCAGCAACCAGGTGGCTGCCAATGTTAGTCCTTTACACACGACTGTGCGTATAGACCACAATGTACACTGCTAATTATATTTTAATTTTTTACCTTAATTTTGAGATTTCTCATCCTCTTCCCTTGTTCTTTTAAAAGGAACTGTGGTGAGCATCTCAAAAAGTGTTCTTGAAGGGGAGAGAATCTTTCAAATATGTATGAAATCTATTACTAATGGTGGTTACTACTCTGCTAACATTGAAAGATGACTTTCCTTTAAGCAAAATTTGAATCTGACAATAGGTCATGACATATAAAAGCTAAAGGAAAACATAAGCATCCTAAAGAAAGGGCTTTAATTATGTCCTCACACCCTGCCTTTGCTAGGGACTTTACAGCATGCTAGAATTTTTTTTGTACTCATTATTTAATTACACTACATGCAAAATTTAGAAACATATTGGTTATCATATTTTATTAATTATTATGTCATAATTTATTATAAAATCAATAAACATTTGTTAACAGTACTTATTTAATTCCATATTAAAATAGTATCTAATAATTTACATTATAGATATTATTATAGAATAAGGAAGGTGGTATCAACTATTTTTCTTTCCTAAACAACAAAATATTTTTCTTAGATGCACATTTCAAAATAAGAATAATTTTCTCCAAATTATCAGAAATCAGTCAGACAAAAAGATTAGAAAAATGTGTCTTGCTAGTTTTTTATTGCAAGATACATCAATCTTTTTCCTCTCCATCTCTCAATAAAAAAAAAAAATCTGAAATCTTAAACTGTTTAAATTTTATTTGTCCCAGGAAGGAGATATCACATTAACCATTCTTCCAAATGATTTCCAACATACCTGGGCTCATGGTAGTTGAGATATGAATAGTGCTCCAAGAGTTTCCAAGTTATCCCATTATCATGAGAATAATGCAATAGAACACCTTCACCAGGCTGGTCCGGGGCTCTGCATGTGCTCAGAACAGATTTGCTCCCCAGTCTCAATGTGAACTGGAGAAACCTAGACATGAATTGCCTATGATTAGCGGATGCATAAACATTTTTATTCATAATGTTCATTTTGGTTTTTAAAGAATTTTAAACAAATTTAAGTTAACTACCTACAAGGTGTAGGTTTCCACTTATCCCTCTGTTACAAAATGTAAGTAATGACACTGTGAGATGTATGAATATGTGTAGATGAGATCAATGTGCATATTTTAAATACAGATATATATTCATAAAAGTATAACTGTATGTTCATACATATTTGTATACTATGTACTTATGTACACACACTTAAAATGCCAATCACTCCTTTACTGCATTATTTATTAAGAACTGGGGGAAGGGAAGATGTGGAATAAATCTAATCAGCCTCTGCAAGCTGTCAAATAAATAAAACTACATGAATAATTAACTAGCCTTTGGCTTAAGAGCACAGTTTTTATTTGAACATCTCATATTTTAAAAAATCTGGTCAGTCATTAGTATCTCAAAGTCATTGATGAGCTTTCTAATTTATTAAAAACTGGAACAAATTAACCCTAAATAAATGGTAAGTTCCTTTTTATCCTGGTTAAAAATTGGAAGATGGATATATCCGCAAAAAAAGAAAAAAGAATATAAGTTGAAAGAGATGTAAATTCAACGGTTTCTGCATGATTCCAGCCCTCCTTCACTCACCTGGATTGGAAGCTGTCCAGGAAGGATGTAATTAACTGGCATCTCCCATCTTTATTGAAAACCAGGGCCTTACCGCTAGCGAGGACACCACAGCCAAAGCTGACTTCAGCACCGCGGATAGAGTAAAAGTTATGGTAGGAGGAGAGCCTGGAACTGCTAAAACTTTCCGAATAAACATTGGGAATGTCTGGGATGCCATCTTACAAGCTGGGCCAGAAAACCCAGGGTCACATCTGAAAGAAATACAGTGTAAAATTCAATCTTAAACGTGAATTCTTTCAGAGGGTCTTCATTCTACTTTGGGAAAGAGGGAGTCCAGAGGTCAGGATTTGATTGAATGGTAAATAAAGCTTATTAGTCTCTGAAGAATACTGAATCAGAAAACTTGATAAGGACTGATTGACTGTAAATATTCCAGAAGAATATAGTCTTCATAAACTGCTACTGTAATAAGTTTATGATTAAAATAATAATCCAGCACTCACCTTCAACCAGTGACCTCAGTTTATCTAACATTCATCTGTAGTCTGCATATTTGCAACTTAAAATCTCATAAAGATACACACACGCATATACTTATAATAATACTCATTAAATTTATAAATAAAACAATATAAATAAAATACTTCAAATAAGATACCTGGAATAAGTTTCCTCTAAGGACAAATGCAAAAAGACATATTATAATAGGAATTATTGTAAATATTTAGAAAAAATTGGAAATATATCTTTAATCATTTCAGACTTATATTGACATTATAAAGAGAATATATTCACCCTTGACCTATACATAAATTCCTAGGATAACTGTGTGGTGTCTCTGTGGGCTCCCAAATTAGGCATGTTTCAAGAAAAATCAACTCATTTCCTCTCCCACCCCCAACAATTTGCTTGGGAGAATGTGCTATATTTCTGTTAGCTGACTATACTATATATGGAGTTCCCTGAGTCTTCTATCAGTGAGTAAAACCTCATTACAGATGAATCAATAATTGAATATAAGAAAATTATCACATTTTAGGGAATATGCTCATCAGAAATTAGTTCCAAATTATTTTTAAAAAATATTTTTAAATTTTGGGTACTGGGGATTGAGCCCAGGGGTGCTCTACCACTGAACTACATCCCCAGTCATATTTATTTTTATTTTGAGACAGGGTCTCACTAAATTGCTTAGGACCTTGCTAATTGCTGAGGCTGGTCTCCAACTTGCAATTCTCCTGTTTCAGCCTCCTGAGTCTCTGGGAATATGGGCATGTGCCATAGCACCCAATTCAAATTCTTCATTTTTACTGCACAATTTCTTTCTTACTACACTTACAATGTTACCAATTATAAAATGGGATTAGTTTCTTTTGGTGTAGGGGATTCTCATGGAAGCATTCAAACTTCCTTTAGTCTGAAACAAACCTTTTGTAAAGTAAGTATGCCAATGAAGTGATAACTATGGTTTGACCCAGAGGATACTTCTTAAGCAGTGTTACTGAAACTGGGGTTCATATTGACCTTCCACAGGGTCCACAGTATGTGTGAATGTGCAAAAATCAAATGCCAAATTTTATATATGAATTAGATTTTCTGGGGAGAAGTCCATATTTCCATTAGATTTTTAAAGAATTTGTACCCTAAAATGCCAAGAACAACTGCAGCATGAAGTTTGTGGGTTGTCTTGGCATCTTGAACAGCATCGAGGAAGTGGGTCATACAGAAAAACAATATTTACTGGACATGTAAATTAGCTTCAAACAGTTGTTTTCTTTCACATAAAATCTCATGGACATAGTCTGACTCTGAATAAATAACCAAGTAGTTTCCAAAAGGAAAAAAAAAATTGCTAAATTGGACACATTTTAAATCAGGAAACTGAATGTGTCTTATCGTGACAACAAATTGGAATGTGTGCTCCCAAAAAAGACTATTGCCAGAGTATCTATGTAGGGTAAATAGGATTTTATGTATCTTAATGTGTCTTAGGACTAGTGGTTGGGAGAAATTGGTGACTTTATAAGATGAAGCGCATTGGAGTCAGTTCCTATTTAGTGATTCTTATAGTCTAGTTTTAATAAAAGATTATGCAGTTGGGAAAGAATATAGAGAAGCATTCCACTTGTATTTCAAAATTAAAACAAACAAATAAAACAACAACAACAAAAACCTTTGTAGTTGTTATTTTCCAGAACAGTAAAGCTGCACAAACTAGTGATTTCAGTGCTAACAAGAGGCTCCCTGACTCCAAATACGTCCCTGCTGGTTCATCGAGCCACCCTTAAATGTGGCATTATGTTCATTCTGTATGTCGGGAGAAAAGCCCCCACTGTTGAGATTCACAGATCACACTTGAGAAGGGTTCCAATGCTGTCTCTCCCCATTAGCCTCTCAACACAGTTAGGCTCTCAAATTAGTGAATTTAGTCAGTTTAGAAACCCAGGCTTGGGATTGCAGACAGGAAGGAAAATGTTGGGGAACAGAAGCAGGTGGGATTCTGGTAGCAATTAACAGTAATAATGAGGGGAGCAGTGTGGGGAAAAATAGTTGCAGATCCCCCAAATTCAAGGATCTGCTTAAAGGAAATAAGTGGTATTGAATATAACTTTTCTCCCTGCAATTTTGCTCAGACTCAACAAGGCACATAGTCTGGGAAAAGAGGCAGTGGTCAAATGTTTAGCCCAATACAGAAAGCCAATGAATTTTGCAGAAAGCATTGTCAGAATAAGGAAAAAGCTCTATTTCTAACTGGTGAAAATATTTTGTAAAACTTCAGAACGAAGAAAGGATATGATTAACTAGGTTAACATATGGTGTCAAAAAGAACAGTATCTAAAAGCACAAGCCTACCATTCAAATTTATCTTGTGTTAATTTTATTTTAAATGCATTTAAAAAGTGGATGTCCCAGTTATGGATTATGGATGAAGATACAACTTGAAGAAAACACCACCCAATGTTACATAAATCTAATGAGGCAGTGTCTGGGGTGGGAGCTGATAGTTTTATTTAAAAGCACAGAGACTTTTATTATATTTTGAAATTAAAACAGAAACTTACCATTTTTTCACATACTTTACATGACATTTTAATGTGCAGAGTGATTTTTTTTCTAATTAAATCTACTGAAATATAGTTTTAAAAGTTAACCTTCAGTCTAATCTCAGGGCTTACAAGTGTTTGCCTCATGCATATAATTTTCAAATGATTAAGTTCAATGTCCTTTGTAAGTTCTGTAGTCATTAACTACCCAATTAATTAATTATTCTTTTTGTTTGAGGGTATTTAACTTATCTGTATGACAAAGTTGGCTGTGTTTCTGGTATTCCTGGAATATTTTATAATTAAATATTAATCTGAGAATGACATAATAAATGTAAATATCCATTCTTGCTCTAAACATAGGACAATTTACTAGTGATGATTAAAGTATGAAATGTATAATTTCAGACTTCAAATTCAGCACCACTGTTCTAGAAAATACTTTATAATCATCTTAAAGAGCCAAATAATTTTCAGAAGTACATAAGATTGTAAAGTTATATTTAAAGATGTTGCATTTTCTTATCAGATCTGCTAAATCTGGCCCAGTTCTGATTCCTTTGGCACTGGGTCTATGGATCATTACTAATTTTATCTTTAATGAAACATTGACCAATTATGCTAGGAATCAAAACATGACTCATGAACACTAGAACAATATTATGAAGAGGAATATAACAAAGATAGGAAAGAGAGCCATCAAGTTATGCTGAATTCCAATTTGTTCACAAATTTACATGAGAGATACTAAATCTGTTCACAATTGACCCTCATATAAATTTATTAAATTTCACTTACAAAATACATTTAAATTTCATTTAATTTTTATTGGGAGTATCCTGGTTTTGGTTTTAAAAATACTTCAAAAGCCTACAAAAAAGAATACTAAAATCAATGAAAATGACTCTGCCTTTGATATATAAATTATATACCAAAAAGGAAAAGCATGCACATTTTTTTTTCAAATGCTTACTTGCAACCATGTCGAGTGCATTGTCCTCTGCCAGAACAGAACTTGAGACACGATGGACCAATATAAACTGCAGGAAAAAAGGAATCATGTAAAAGATGGCGACATAACTGGAAAAACGAGGAACACCAACAGTACAATTTTGTGAAGCAAAATCTATGAAATATGGCCTATTGCCTGTGTGTTTGGTAACAGGAATCCATCGTGCTATGTGACAGGGTAAGTGCTTAGTTACAAACCTGCTGGAAGTGCTTTGCCTTCCATAAATAACCTTTTCAAGATTTTAATGTTTTGTGCTAAAGAAAATAGGACCATATGACAGGGATTCCTTAACAGAGTCTCTTCAGCTAAAACATTTTCAGACTGAATATTACTGTATGTATTTTGACCTTTCTATACCATTTAGGTAGAAATGAAGAATTCACAAAGGATCGATTTGATACATCACAAAATGGAGAGAGATCCTAACTACAATGACCATTCTTATTTTGGGGAAAATCTACAACATTGTAAATGATTGTTACATATACTAATTCATTCTCCCTGGAAGGATGGTATTAAGAATCTGTTATTGAGCATAAAGGTTAATTCATAATGCAGACCTTTTTCCTTAAATACTGAGCTTGACTAAAAATGCAATGTTGCAAACCTATATTCTAATCTTTGGAATGTTGAAAAATGCTCAAGTTGTAGGTTCTGATATACTCAGACTCTAATACATTTAAAGATACGAAGGACTTTTGTAATTGGCACAATCAACAATTGAAACAACCCAAAAGTGGGACAAAACCAAAGAGGATTTGAGATATAATTAAGATGTTATGAATACCTCACATATTCACTTTCAGGCACAAGACAATTTACCATCCATTATCACTTTCTTCTCTGCCCTATAAGCATGTCATGATATTTAAACAATTCTATTTTAGAATAGACTTTCCTGTGGTCTATACTCCTAGAAGCACGTAATCCCTTCAGCCAATTAATAGGAGGAGTAATTCAAATGAGATGCAAAGTAGGTTGGTGGTGGAAAAAAACCTTGATGAAGGAAACTACTGGTTTAGAAGAGAAGAGATAGCAAGCCACATTATTAACAGCATTGGTTTTAGATGTCAGATAATCCTGGATTTGTATCTGGCTTCACCAAGAAACTTTGATTAACTGCTTCATCCTGTTTAAGCCTCAGTGGTCCCATTCTTTAAAGTGGGAGAATGATATTCCTTGAAAGAGTTATGTCACCAGATGGTTATAATCATCATCACCATATTGGGGTCATTTCCACTGCCAACCTCCTGCCCTATGTTGTTTCAATGGGCTTCACTGAGCCATCAGAATGGGGCTCTATTATTTCTTTAGCCTGGAAAAATGTATGGATTTTCTTTCCAGCACACTTGGTTTTATGGCTATAGTAGAACCTGCTCCAGGTGCTGTGAGAGGATTATTGCACTCTGAAGAATTACTGTAGAGGCTGACCTACAGTACATACATGCCATAGTTCAGAAAGTCTCCAGGGTGAAAACACAAAACCAACAATAACATAAGGCTTTCCAAACCAATGAAAAAACAGTGATTAATGATTTGTCATCCCGTCCTACTGAGTAGAGTCATTAGGACTCCTAAGTTTACAGTCTTCCTTTCCACAATAGTATGGAAAGCGCAGATTAGTTTTCTTTACTGCTATTGTTAATGTAATATAGCTTAAAAAATAAAAATATGAAGCAAATATAATTTACCCTAGAGTTTTCCATTTTGTGAAGATTTTTAGGATAACTTCCTACATATTTATTTATTTATTCTTTTTAGTTATATGTGATAGTTGGATGTATTTTGACATATTACACATAACATGGAATATAACTTCCCATTCTTGTGGGTTGTACATGATGTGGAGTTATTTACTGGTTGTATATTTCATATATGAAAATAGAAATTATGTCCAATTCATTCTACTGTCTTTCTCATTCTCTCTCCCCTCACTCCCTGTCCAATCCAGTGCAACTGGATCCAATTCCTCCAACTCCTGCCTAAACTGAGTTAGCATCTGCATATCAAAGAGAACATTTGGCCTTTGGGGGGGATTGGCTTATTTTACTTAGCATAATAATCTCCAGCTCCATCCATTTACAGGCAAATGCCATATTTTTTTTAACACTGAGTAATATTCCATTGTGTATATGTGTCACATTTGTTTATCCATTCATCTGTTGAAGGGCACCTAGGTTGGCTCCAGAGCTTAGCTATTATGAATTGAGTTGCTGTGAACATTGATGTGGCCATGTCACTATAGCATGCTGATTTTAAGTTCATTAGGTATAAACCAAGGAGTGGGATAGCTAGGTCTAATGGTAGATCTGTTCCAAGTTTTCTGAAGAATCTCCATGCTGCTTTCCATAGTGGTTGCACCAGTTTGTCATCCCACCAGCAATGTACTCACATACTTTCTTTACAAATAGCAGGAGCTGGCTATTGTAAGGGAAGAACATACCTAACAGAATTATGATACTGGTCTGTTTCTTTCTCTATGTTTCTTTTGATGGTCATAATTCTGGAATTCCATACTGAAAGGGGGAGACTGCAGGGGAATTCTATAGCACTTGTTTCTCTTGGGAAGGAGTGTGTGTCTTCTCTTTGCCTTGTGAAGAAGCCAGAGACTGTTCCTGTTTTTGTGAAAACCTCACACAGGATGATAAGAGAATTGAAGAGATTCTGCCCTCAGTTTTGCATTTAACACACATTGCTACCCATATGCATTCTCTGTATCCTAACCTCTTCCTAGTATAGTCAAAGCATGATGGTAGGAACCCAGATAAGTAAAGTAGCTCTTTCTGACCCAAATCATATTATAATAGCCTTATTCAGAAAATTGAGATACTCTTCTCATAGGCTTTTATATATATACTTCATTGGACTCTCAGTTTCCTCACATGCTTTATTTCATTATTAATTTTGAAACTTCTTTTGTGATTATTAAAGTAATAAAAGTAATGAGCTTATGAGAGAACCCTTGAAAACTACAATAGTAGGAAAAACCCATTCATATCCCACTACCCAGAGACACACGCTTGTTCCCTAGAGCTCATTAAAAGGTGTAGTAATTAAAATGCTATGCAAAATATTCTGTCAATGCCCTGTAATCCCAGAAACTCAGGAGTCTGAGGCAGGATGATCACAAGTTCAAAGCCAGCTTCAACAACTTAGCAAGGCCTTAAGCAACTTAGCGATTCCTTGTTTTAAAATGAAAAATAAAAAAGGCTGAGGATGTGGCTGAGTGGTTAAGCATACCTGGGTTTAAACTCTGGTATCAAAAAACAAAAACAAAAGAAAAATCTGTCAATGGGGAAATTCTATGTTAACAAATTCAACTTTGGATGTTTTTACAAATGCACTATGTTTATAAAACTCACATGGCCTTCAAAGTGTGGGCTTTTTACTGGTCTTTTTTGAACATAAAATATTTAAAAAATTCACATTGGTTTACGAGTAAGCCATCTCGCCTGAAGTTATTCCTAAATTTAAAGAACTTTATATATGTAATTAGTTTCTCAGTGTCTACATTATTAAAAAATAACAAAAGAAGATTAATACATGGAAAAACCAACATTAAACAATTATGTAGGTTTTATAAAGTTGATCACAAATCTGTGACCATTGGCTGAAGTATTGACATTTTGTCCCTCTTTCCCTTCCTGTCTCTTTCCCTTTCCTTTTCCTTGTAGTATAAACCTTCAGTCAAATGTATATACTCTGAAAACAGAAAATATTTGAATACATCCATAATTAGAATAAAAAACACAAAATTGACTATTAATAACAAATGTAAGAAATTAGTCATCTAAATCTATAACTTAAAATATCTTTTTTCATTGTGCATCTGTCCTAAGTGTTATTGGCTTAAAAAATGATGCAAATTGTCAACAATTTACTTAAAAACTTGTGTGTATATCCACTTTTTCCTTTTATGCTATTTTCTGAAAAAGGAGGCAGAAGTTTCACCAGTATTTTAGAGATGATGTTGCTTTCAGTGTAGTGTCTGCAGCAAACAGATAAGTCTTCCAGATGTTATAGCAGTTACTAAGAGAAGAATACACGCAGGATGGTATTTATGTTAATTTTGCATAACACATTCAAAGAAAATGTTAGGATATCCCTTGTCATCAACTGTGAATTTGAGTTTCAGGGCTTTAAGCATTTTTAGACCGTGTATGTTGAAACATTCTAGCTAGCATCTAATATTGCTGACTACACAGGCTTTTTTTTTTTTTTTCTGATTGCGCATCCCTGTGTTTCTAACGGAATGTAAAGGAGAAAAGGAAGAAAGGGCATTTAATGAATCGATAGACCATGACTTAGAAATGTGATTAAGTCTGGGCTGACTAACAAAAGCACAGGAAGACTCCACATCAATGGCATGTGATTATGACAGGCATAAACACTAACCATTATCAATCGCCCACGTTTCCAAGGATTGGTCCCGTTTGCCTCCAATGGATCCTGGTGTCTTGGGTTAGTGCTGCGTTAGGGAAGGGAATCGTTATTCGGTTTCACCTGCAAAAAATTTAGCACAAAACCAGACTATGTTGACATCTTTTAAATCCATTTTATATGCGTGTGATGTTCCCATCTCTAGGTACTTGTAATAGCACTAAAGTTTCTCAATAAACTCTTTATGTTCACCTATGGAATTTGTGTATAGTTTAAAATCAGACATACAACTTGTAAGAGCACCCATATCCTACTAGAGTAGTGGATTTATTCTTCATAGCAAGTGATATTTATTTTGTTTAGACATTATTTTTATAAAATGTTTTATTTCTGATATATAAACATTGGACATATTAATGTGGTGTCATGTTATGTTTTGATACATTTATACATTCTGTAATGTTTAAATCAGGTTTTATAATACTCACAGCTTAGATATTAACCTACAGAAATCATCTGTGTAGAGATGGGGTGCTGATTAGCATCAATTACTTTTTAATTTTTTTCTACCCCTTGCCCTCTGCACATGTAAAAAGGGGTAGCAAAATGTTTTCTAAAAAGAAAACATTTCCCAACTTAATTTTGCTGTTCTTGTAAATATTTTTACTATGTAAATCATATTTATTCTGTTAAGTGGAAAGCATTACATAACCATTTTAATTCTAGTAATTCTCAAATGAATACATTTATGGTCTTTAATTTATGTGAAAAGAAGTAGAAAGTTTCTCAGAGAGAATGCATATCATTACCCAGATAGTAGATGGCAGAATAACATATAAACTCAGGTCTAATTCCAAAACTTAACTTTTCTATACTTCTCTATGCTGGCTCTTTCCATAAGTCTTATTTTGGCAGTAAGCCTTTTGGTAATAATCACAGAATTGTCATAACAGAATTTAAATTCATGTAGTCCAAAATATAAGTCAGGCACATGAAAAACGAATGACTGTATAAACTGTGATCTTGCATCAGCTTTAGCAAAAGTATTTCTCTCTTCCTTTAATGATACTACTTTTAAGGAGAAGTCAGATTCCTTATCTATTATGTAAAAAATGATATAGTTTCTGTATTACTCATTAATTTTCATTCTGCAGCATGGAGAGAATTTACTCACCTGCTGTAGTTTTCAGAGGAGTAGATGGTGCTGTGGGGGAGGTGAGGGCCAGCACAGATCTCAGGTAAGCATTCAGTGTGAAGCAGGGACCAGGAACACCCATGGTTAGTAGAAAACTCCAAGCTGACACTAATAACAACAGAACAAGTACAACACAAAAGCGGCAAAGATTAAAAATTACTTTTCATCTCTGCCTAAATACAATAAACATCTTTAGAACTAGTGTGAGATTTCTTTAAGATGGCTCTTTACTAAATGATTGCTTTCTCTTTCACCCAGGTCTGACCAGCCTTCAAAGGGCAAGCAGTTAAATTACTACTATAATAACAAACTCCTTTAAAAGACAACAAATGGTAACTTGAGTCTGAGCTCTTGAATTTGATAGATGGCAAGGCAATTACCATGTCTCACACTGTCACTTCATCCTGTGAATGTGAGACACAAAAATTCTTAGAAAGGATCCCAGCAACACTTCTGCAAGTGAAACTGAGAAGTCATAGCTCTTGAAGTGCTAATTGATTTCCCTGCCTATTATTAGAAGGTCACTAGCCAACATGAGGTCAAGCTTGTTTTCAGTTGTTACTCTCTCAACAATCTGTTATAATGGATGGCTGCCACAGCGCATGCACACACCTCTCATACCTAAGATCATACTCTTAGAATGAAGCCAATTCCTACTTAAAATCTACCCAGTCATAACCCACCTATTAACTGAAGGACTTCTCTTTTGGGGAAAATGTGTATTTTATTAATGGATATTTTATTAAAAATCCAGCTAAAAACCTACTGAGAAATTGTCTCTGATTTAACAGCCAAGTTCATGTGTTCATTTTTAACTATTAGTATACCCACAAAATAGGGTTTCCTACCTGTTACCAGGTTGATGTGTTCCACATCCCAGATTAATAGAAAACTTTATCATGTGAGACATTGTAGAAGGGAGAACAGGTAAGATGTGGAAAAAGTCTACAGCCCAGACATTCCTATTATGTCCTTGATGGTTCTTTTGCCTGAGACAAAATTTGGTAGCAGGAGTCTGAAGTTCAGGGTTGATGACCACAGACACCAAAGATGGAACCTTCCAAATAAAGGAAACCAAATCACTCATAACCTTTCGTATGTTTGTCAATGTGTATTCTCCTAGGTTCTCTCTAGTCATCGCTAAATACATAACTGCCATCTGTTGAGCATCAGGCAGTAGCCCTGTGTTCCGTTTGTTATTTCATGTAGAAAATGCTGTCAAGGAGCAATTTTTTTTTTTTTTTTTTTTTTAGTGACTCAGAATTCCTCCTTTGAAGACAAGTGTGGCTTCTTGTGTGTGAATTGATCTGGCTCTCTGTTCAAAGACAAATTGGTCTAAGGTTTTAAAAAGGTTTATCCATTTTATCTACGTTAGCACAAGACAAAGGCAATTTCACATTTACTTGGCTTTGTCAATAGTGCTTTGGAAAGTGGATTTGTATGATATTAATGGTTTTCCAAACCAGATATTCTGAAAATAGTACTCTAAGCAGAAACTTTCAGAGCCAATGAGTTAATGTATAACTTATACAATTGATTTGGTCTGATTTGGAACTTAAGGCCCATGCAGATGCCAGACCAGATATAACCCCACCATGTCCCTGCTGTAAAAGTAGTTCACTAAGAAATCCCAAGTGGTATAACATGGGAACATGCTGGATATTGTCATCAATATTGGAGATAAAGCTGACTAATGAACATGTGGGTATCATCTCAGCACAGGTAAGTCTATTATAATAAAAATAATTTAAATCTGATACCCTATGACACACATCTCACATGATTTGACAATATTTGCAAATAACCAGAGACAACATTTAGGGCAAAGGAAAAAGGTCAACCTCAGTCACTCTAATTAGCAAAAAATAAAGCAAGGGTAACATAAAAGTTCTGTTACAATGTCATCTGCCTAACAAATCTCAAAAGGTTGGATAAATACTTATTAAGCTTGATAGCAAGGCTGTAAGGCTGCATAATTACAGTCATATTTAGAGCTTTCCTGGGGACAAGAATAACTGTCAGCCAGAGTATTTGGTTCCATTTTATCATTGCTGATGGACTATAATTCTTTCTTCTTGATAAAATCTAATTTTTATTTGTATCAGAAATACAAGTGAATATTAAAATGTCCATGTCACTTTTTTTTTTAAACTGGCAATTTCTTGGGCTGCCAGGAAAGAGATTTATTCTCTGTATCTGGCATGGTCTTCATGGTTTTGACTTTGGCTTGTCTGGGGAGTTGTGAGGTGAGCATTTGGCACAAGGATTGGAAGTTGTACCTTATATGAGGAATAGGAAAGAGTATCCAGTGCAATGTGCTCTTTTCTTCCTTCTATCTTTGCGTACAAGATGATGTCATTTTCGTGAGAATCTCTGGGGTCACAAATTCCTCCTGCACGAAATAAAAATTTCATGGTGTTAGTACCAACCTGCATTCCCCAAACATCAAATACAGTGTTAAATTTCAGAATAAGAAATAAATATGCCACCCAGATGTCACTTAATAATCCTAGGGGCTGCAGTTGTAGCTCAGTGGTAGACCACTTTCCTCACATGTGTGAGGCACTGGATTTGATCCTCAGCACCACAAAAAATAAAATAAATAAAACAAAGGTATTGTGTTCAATTACAACTAAAAAAAATGATCCTAAACAAAGATAATCAAACCCAAGGAAATCATTCATGAAGATAGTTCAGATGAGCCATGCTAAAGACTTGATATTTGTGAAGGTCAAAGTAACTATTTGCTTAATGGGATTACTCAAGTAAATGTCTGTGTGTAGCAAGACAACATGTCTCTGTTTCAATCCACATTAAAAATGATATGCTTTGGGGGAGAGAAAAGGACTGAATTAGAGCAAATTATATTCCATCCTTTTATACATTACATCAAAATGAGTTCTAGTGTAATGTATAACTAAAAAGAATCAATAAAAAGATGTGCTCTTGATTTTTAATAAACCATTACTTTCTTATATTTGAGGTCTTTATTGTCAAAGTTCAGAACCTATTGATTATGATTTTAAAACAAGTTTGGTGATGCACTGCATTAAAGACTTATAAAGTGGTGTCATTCAGGCTGTTGCAAAGTAATACCTATGGTATTTTAGCATATATATTTGTATTTTAAGTGAGGTTCATTTTACATTTTTCATTTTGATATTTGGTACTTCATTTGATTGTTGCAAGGTACATAAAGTAGTTATTCACTATCTACTTCACAGTCCACATGAAATGATATGCTATTAGAACTGGAAGGTACTTAAGATTTTTCTGATGATGAAATTGAATATCAGGGAAAGTAATGGAAGTTCAAAATCATTTAACCAGCTGGTGGAAAAGCCACGAGTAGATACAATTCTTTTATCCTTTGATCCTCTGTATTTTAGTCAGCGTTTTCATGGCTGTGACCAAAAGACCTGACTGCAACAATTTTAGAGGAGGAAGAGTTTATTTGAGGCTCACGGTTTTAGAGGTGGTGGAAGGATGTGGTGGAGAAAAACAGCTTAGGACATAACCATCAGGAAGCAGAGTGAGGACTCGCTCACCAGGGACAAAATGTATACCCCAAAGGCACACTCCCAGTGATCTACTTCCTCTAGCCACACCCTACCTGCCTAGTTACACGCCCCCCATAATCCATTCAAGTGCATTAATGCATTGATTCAGTTAAGGCTTTCATAACCCAATCATTTTACTTCTAAACTTTCTTGCATTATCTCACACATGAGCCTTTGGGGGACACTTCATATCTAAACCATAACACTGTTCTTTTCACTATTGTGCTTTGCCAATAATTCTTGCTATTTCTGACTTCTATCCATCGTCTGCATAACCTGGATTTTAAAGGATCCCATATCTAACTAGATGCCTCTCCCCACCCACCATTATCCTTCATATCAGTTATAATCATGACAACAGAAGTGTGAATGTGTATATGAAATTACTGGAAAATATCCTATCCTTAAGGCCCAAAGTTTGTAACATTATTACAAACTTTTATTATTATTATTATTTTGTGGTGGTGGGGATTGAACCCAGGACCTTGTGCATGCAAGGTGAGCAGTCTACCAACTGAGCTATATTCCCAGCCCCACAAACTTTAATTATTATCTGAAAAATTCTTTCAGTTCTTAAATCAGCCACTTTGAATGTTAATTTTTATCTACAGGCACCTGCTGTTGCTAGCACTCTATGGTGCCAGTAATGCAATCCCAGAGTTCTAGAATGAGATTACCCTTTGAGAATTAAACTGGTAAAATAAATAATGGTTGAGACTCTCAATGTGAAATAAAACACACAAAGAAAGGGTTAATTGCTTATAAATGGTTGATTCAAAATCCATCAGCGTAACTGGTTCTGATCGTGGGAAGAAATGATTTGCTAAGTGATGTTAAATAAGAAAACTAGAAAGAATCCAATCAGTACAAGAAATTTCATAATAGTAGGAGAAATATTAGCAAAAAAGAAGGACATTCATAGAGCAAGACTTTGACAGGATGTCTATAGCCTGGACAGGAATAAAAGGGTTTTTTAATGATAAAGGCAAACCCTGTTAATTCATTTGGCAAGAAGTATCCTGCAGTGAAGAATGATATATCAGATTATCATAGTTCTGAAATTCTTGCCATTAAAATGACTGGGTGATAGGTATATCTGATTTGATCCTATAAACATTGTTTATTCCTTAATGCTTAACAGTTAAAATTGCCATACTTATTGAGAAGAATTATGATTTGTCCATAAGCCTCCTAAGAGCTTTTAGCAGGAGCCAGTCTCCAAGATCCCATTTCTGGGATTAATTAAGAAAATTGATTTTTTTTTTCTGAATCTATAAGCCTGAGACCTGCATAGTGACAGTAATGACTTCACCAAGGTCACCAGTGAAGCCCATTTTGATTGGCAAGCTGTCTTATTTATATAACTTCCTTAACATTTCATCTTCCTAAATGCAACAATTCTCAATAATCTAAACCAATAGTTAAACAGATGACTTGTACTTGCTTTGGAAGCACGCTACTGGAATTATACTGTGCAGATACTATAAACTCAATTCTCCTAGGCTAATTCTAAAATTATTAGGCATTTTTGAGAAGCACCAGTGGAAGTAACCCAATAAATTGTCTTGATTGCAGAGAAGCCAGGGTCTGGCTTGAAAACTAAGCTTCTTTAAGATAGACGAGAGGATTCTGGGAGTTTGCTTACTAGAGTATCTAGTTGAGCCAGAGAAGGAGGAAGTTCAGCACACATTCTCACTCTATTGTGTGTTCTTAGAGCTGCCTAGGGGTTTGTGGGATAGCAGTAAATTACAGGGTGGAGCTGTGGAAATTAACTTCTATATTTGGTCAAAAAGTTTTGGAGAGAAGATTGAGATTCCGGCTCATGACATACTGACCTTATAGTTCAGTCACTTGTGAGAAAATCTGCCTGATAATCTATTTAATTCCCAAAGAGGACGGAGGAGAGTGATTCCAGGTGGGATGACAGGGAAATGATCTGCAGCATAGGGAAATGATCTGCAGCATAGAGAATGCCACAGAGAATAAGGTCAAATAGGATAAGTCTGAGAGATCAGCAGGGACTTTTGAGAAAGCATTTCCAATGTGAAATGCCTGGGAAACCAAAGCACATGGAGTTTTTTTTAAAAAAAAGTCTGCTCCTTCAAGAACTTATTCCATAGAGTTAAGAAAAGATATGGTCTGGATCTTGAGGAAAGGACAGTATCTGTGGTTTTCCAGTTTCACAAAGAATTGACTGTGGAAATGGTGTTAGGCAATGTCTGGACCAGGGTTTTATTTTGGGCCAGACTTTCGAGCACTTACTGTGTGCAGTGATATAGTCAGCTTTGTGTTGTTGGGACTGAAATATCCAACAAGAACAACTTAGAGGAGGAAAAGTTTATTTTGGCTCATAGTATCAGAGGCCTCAGTCCACAGATGACTGCATTGCACTTGGACAAAGGTGAGGCATTAAATCATGGTAGAAGGTCAAGGATCTAGGGATAATATAATCCCCAAGCAACCCCTCAGTGACCTATATCCTTCAGCATATTCTACCTGACTATAGTTACCACCCATTAATCCATTTAAATTTTTAATCCACTGATTATGTTACAGTCCATCACAATCTAATCATTTTACCTCTGAGCATGTCTTTATTGTCTCACACATGAGCTTTCTGGGACACCTCAACCATAACAGTTCTATAATGAGCCCATTTTACCAAAGTCAAGTCTGTAGTTAACATTATTTTGTTTGACTCCAAATTTACACTACTACTCAGAAGGGAAGTCTTGGATGATGTTATTTGTTTTCCTGTGTGTTGTTTGGTAAGTGGTATTGAGGATTGAACCCAGGGCCTCATGCATGCTAGGCAAGCACTCTACCATTGAGCTATTTCCCCAGCCTGAATGATGGTATTTATAAAGCATCAACATTTGACATGTAGGTATGTTTGCCACAGGTAAATTTGCCTATTTAAATATTTACAGGATTAAGTAATATGAACTGAAAATAGAGAAAGTAGATATGATAATAATGTAGATCTCATCCTAATGGATGCTTGTTGCTCAAGCTCAACCACCCATAGAGAACATCTTGTGATTTTGACATTAGCATCATAGTTTTAGCATTTATTACACACTTCAATGTTTTGATAAGTACAGTTAGAAAAGTCACCATAAATGATGGTGTCTGGAGGAAAGGATCCATGTTAAAAACAAAATTCCCTTTTAGAAAAATCAGGTTTTTTTTAAAAAAAAATTATTGAGCACATTTGCAGGCTTACCAGGAAAAAGAATTACAAAGGTTAAAGGTCACAGGTGGTGTGGGTTTGCTGCACCACACCTAAAGACACAGGACCCAAATTATCAATTCTCTGTGATTTCATTAACTTGTTCCCTGTGCCCTCTGTGCTTTCCTAAGAACAGTCCATGAACTGCATCTGCTTGTCAGAGAGACGCAAAACTTGTGGGAGCCTCACCCAGCCCAGAATGGCAGAAGAAGGTCCAAAAGGAGTCAAGACATTAAAATGTTGATAGATTTTATCTGAAAGAGCCCTCTGAGGGTAATTTATCAGTTCTGGGAAGTTTCAGTGACAGCAGCTCCTACAAGAAGAAATGAATTCTTCCTTAGCTTCATAGCCTTTGATGCATTGTGGAAAGTAGCACTCAGGGGGCATCTCGCATAGCAATGAATGCAAAAAAGGGTTTCAATAAAAGCTAGATGAATGGCTGTTTTTAAGTATTTTAAATACTGTTTTAAGTAGCATTTTAGATACTTCTTATACCAGGAAAGTGATTTTTTTGAGGCTTTGCTATTTGCAGAGCGTTGGACTAGAAGAGGAAATACATATTGACTTAAAAAAATTTGTTATTTAGTGAGGAAAAACAAGACCGGTATACAGGAGTCTCTCTTATTTCTAATTTTGTTTCCATTGTTTATTTTCCATGGTCACCTACAGTCTGAAAATATTAACTTCTGTCTTGCCTTGTCCAAAACAGAGAGACCATAATTACATAATATTTATTGCAGTTATTACAATTGTTCTATTTTATTACTAGTTATTGTTATCAATCCCATACTATGCCTAATATATCAATCAAATTGTATCATAGATATGTATATGTATAAAGAACCAGTATATATAGGGTACAGTACTATCTGTGGCTTCAGGTATCCATTGGAGATTTTTGAACATATTAATAAGGAGGATATGTTGCTACTTATATGAAAAAATGACTAGAAACTGTTGTGCACCACAGTTGTAGTAAAAATGCAGAGAAAAATATATAAATATGAGCTAAAAGAACTGAGCATATTGTAGATGCTAATAAATACTTATTGGAGGACCAATAAACAAATAATCAAATGAATGATGTCTATTAGGTTATTTTTGTCCTGTTCATTGAATTTTGGCTCTAAAAACAGTGCTGAATACTGGCCCTTAATGAATTTGTGTTTGAATAAATGAATGTATAAACAAAGGAAAGAGACTTTGAACTGAATTTTGGAAACTGAAATTACATTCACAGAAATCTGATATGAAGCAAGCATATAATATATCATGGACAGGGTCTGAGGGGGAGGGAGTATGATGCCCTTTAGATTAACAATTAGCCACTGATACTCCAAAGGTGCCAGAGGGGTTACTTATAAACCATATTATGATAAATCCCTTCCCATAGTACTTTTTTCCCACTATCTATCAAAGTTTCAGTTTTTTTCTATAGGTCCAGTCTTATCCTATCCCACCATATCCTACCTTACCCTCTCCTCTCCTCTCCTGTCCTAAAACAAACACCTTCCCTGAATACTGTGGTTTCCTCAAGATCCAGACTTCATTTGTTTTACTCTACTGATGACATTCTTGAAGGAGCAGTCCTAGTTCAGTGTCATGTTCTTTTCTTTTTTTTTTTAACTCCATGTACATTGGCTTCCCAGATGTACACATTAGGGATGCTCTCTGGAAGGTCACTGGTGGCCTCTCAGCTTTTTCCTGGTTGGCCTTGCTCTTTGTGGCATTCTGTACACCGCAGATCACCTCCTGTCACCCCACTTGGATCACTCTCTTTCATCCTCCTTTGGTGTCAAATGACAGACCTTCTTCAGACCTCCTTTGAAACCCTTTCTCAGTCTCCTTTGCCTTCTCTGTCCTTCTACCTGTATCTAATTGAGGGTTCTTCCTAAGAATTTTTCATGTCTTATGCTACTTCCACTTGGGAGACATGGCAAGCCCAGGGGTTCCAGTTATCACCTGCATGTGGAAGATTTTAAAATCTGACTCAAACCTTGAATAGAATTTCTTCTTTCCCTTGACATTCTAGAAACCCCAGTCTTAACATCTAATAACAAAATATTTTCCACATTTGCCTCCTTTTTTGATATTTCCTAGTTTAGGAAAATGACACTATTTTTCCAGTCACCCTGAAGAGAAATCTGTGTCCTCTCCAGTATAGTTCTCACCCCACCCCCACAGTCAACTCTTCAGTTATCCCCTCTCTGTCCCTTCTGTGACATTACCACCATTACTGCCTGGATTCTTTTGTTGCTTGGACTAGTGCAATAGCCTCCTGATTTAGGGTAGCTGGATAAACACATTGCATGGAAAATATTTATACAAAAATTATTGTTTGTCTGTAATATGTTTAATTGGGGTTGCATTTTTTCTTTTACCTTTTTCTTTCTTTCTTTTTCTTCCATCTGACAAACTTGCCCTAACTAGAATACTGCCTTCTGATTTCATATTGTTTCAATCTTTCTTTCATTCCTTTGTCAGAATCATTGTTCTAAAGCCCACCAGATGGTATTCTACAGAACCAACAAGAACCCTCTGATGGACCCAGGTAACCTAGAAAAAGAAAACTCTTCAGGATTAAAGAAAATCACTACTCAGCTCCAATTCACTTTTCTAGCTCGGTCTTCCATGCTTCCATTCATCTATGTGTGAGAAATCACCCAGCCCCAAACATACCATGTACTTTTATTTTCATGCTTTTTCCCCCCACAAATGGCTTAGCTTAGAATTCTCTTCTTTCTTTAAATGCAAATCACGCCCAGTCTTAAAGGCAGAGATCAAATGCCATCTCCTTTATGAAGCTTTACCTTTATTCCTCCACTACAGTGTCCCACTGTGATTGCTCAGGGGTTTTCCTGCACTTCCATAGCAGTTTCATTCCACTACAGCAGCCTGCATTCTCCCTTGTACATAGTTAGGTGTTACTTGTGGGCAGGAGCTGTGTCTAAGTAATTTTTATATTCATAGAAACAAAGAGATGTAAGTCTATGTATTACGTACTGTTTTGAGTGCTTTGTGGGTATTAACTCATTTGCCCAGCAACACTGTGATTCTGTAATTGAGCCTACCTAGCTAGTTCAGCTGACTCCTCCTGGACATTATAAACTTTAAAGGCCATTTTCACCAGATATTGGATAGGGTTCTGAGGGCCTTCCTTAGCTTGTTTGAGCTTTTTTCTGATATCATAGGTTGACTGAGTCTGCTAGATGTGGGCTCACTCATGGGGGTAAGGATGGAGGACAGAACAAGAGAGATGTCATGCCAGATAAGATCATAAGTCTGGGAGAGGTATTGGCATTTTGAAATATAAGTATAAATGTCAGAAGAGAAGGACCCAAGGTGCTCTTCAAACTGGGAAAGATCTTGAAGTGAGAATGGGACATGTACTTGGACAACCCCTTCAGCATGAGCCACTTCACTGAAGGGACAAAGGAACTTTGGGTTGTCTGGTAAGAGGGTCTGGTGGGAGTGGGTGTGGGCACTGACAGGAAAAAAGAGGGGTGAGTGGGTGGAGGTAATCATGGCTTCAGGAGAGGAGGAAGGAGGGGGGTGAGAGGGATGGAGGGGGAGGGGAAAGGTTGTGTCAGTAGAAGAGGTGGGCAGAGGAGCCTTGGCTGCAGGAGAAGAGGGAGCTGTATGGAGCGAGGGAGGAGGAGCTGTGGTGGCAGGAGGAGGGGTGGGGGGGTAAGAGGGGTGGCAGGAGCAGATTGGTGTGTATTGGGAGGGGGAAGACAGGTAAGGTAGGGCTGAGAGCAGCTCGGGTGTTTCTGAGGATGTGGAAAGAGAGGTTGAAGAACATTGGGAAGGAGTTTGGGATTTTCCTAGCAAGGAAGACTGGATCAAGAGAACAGATAGAACAGAGAGGAGGACAGAGCAGAGAGTAGAGGGAAGGACAGGATCATATCCCAAAAAGCCTGAATGTTTTTTTTCCACTTTCCTGTCCAGCAACAAAAACTGTCCAATTCAGTGAGGTTTCAAATCAAAGTTCCTTCTGGCAGCCATTGTGACTCATTGTTCAAGTCTGGTCCTTTTTCAAACATTCTCTCTCTGGGTTCATGTTCTGCCTTAAACCCCTTCAATCTTTCAGCTGAATTCTCTCAGATTTCATTGATATTTTTAAAAGATTAATGTTTTGCATATTTTGTCTGGCAAGTTCAAATATTTGACATCAGTGCCAAGAAAGTTATAGAACGTAGGAGATGTCAGGTTTTCTTGTATTATGAAATTTCTTGTATTTGTGCTAAATTTGCCCTGCCGATGAGATGGATGTGTCTCTGCTATTTATTTATTTATTTATTTATTTATCTATGTATTTATTTATTTATTTATTTATTTTTAATCTAGGATGGAACACAGAGGAGCTTAAGCACTGAGCCAGCCATATCTTCAGCCCTTTTTTTTCATTTTCATTTTGAGAGAAGCTATCACTAATTTGAATAGGGCATCACTATGTTACAGAGGCTGGATTTGAAATTTCAATCCTCCTACCTCAGCCTCCCATCTTCTGGGATTAAAGGCAGGCACTGCCATGCCCAGTTGAGTCTGACATTTGTTTTGGATCCATTCTTATCATCTGCCTTCTCCTGGTATAGTCGGCTAAGGATGGTTTGGTGTGTGGTGTTGAGTTTCACTCCAGATGCACTCCATTGCCTCTATTCCTTGTTGCATCTCTAGCTGTGACTAGTGAGGACTGACTCTGGGTATTGAGTTCCACAGTGTGAAGGAGTGGAGTTCTCTGTTTGTCAAGAGAGTGGGGAGCCTCTGGTGTTCCTGTGGTGTGATGTAGACAGAAGGGTCTGTGGGTCATGCCTCTCTACTTCCTCCTGTAGTTGATAGGGAAGTGCCTACCACTAGAAGAGGTTTTCTTGAGCACTGAAGGACATTGGTTTTGTCCCTTAAAATCTCATTTTGGAACAGATATGTATATGCAATTATTCAGACAGCTCTTCTGAGGAATTGGAATGCTTATGACAGAAAAAAGATGTGACTCAGATGCCAATTCTGTGTCCAAAAGAGACTGAAAATGAAAGAGCTGCCAAAAATAGTGGGCCCAATTTGAGGGCCATATTGTTTTGAATATTGGCAATGAACTTCACCTAAATGTCCAAGACTGGTAGAAAATTGAATGGAAAGGGGCTCAGAAGTACCTTGAGGGTGACTATTGGGAGACAGCTTCCCCAGGGAGAGTATAGGTGACTCGTTCAATGTAATTATGTTCTCACCTTTGTCTCAAAAGTAATTCACCAGTTGAGCAAATCTTGAGGAGTTCTTTGGAGGCTGTGTGATGCCTGAATTCTCAATCAACATGGAACACACAATATATGACTCACACACTAAAATGTAGGTAGGAAAAGAGCTGGGTAGGCAGATAGGAGACTTGCACTCACCAAGGTCAAGTTTCTCCTAACAGAAAGACGACAGTGGAAGAGAATACAAAGACCACAGATGAAAGGCTGAACTTCAAACAAAGGGTGAGACATCTGTTAAAAAGGGATAAACTTCAACACAGTGACCTTAACATGAGGGGAAGAAATGGCACATGAAGTGCACATTGTCACTGAATGCCTTACCAAGTGTGGGCTGGAGGCTTATTTTCTTAACCCTTAGATCCTTATAAAACCTGAGACAATTGCCACTCATTGGCAACCCTCTCTTGGGACCCCACCCATGCAGGAGTTCTGCTTTCTTTATATTGTTTTTGTATAATTTGACACTTTGCCCTCACACTTTCACTATTTGTGTCTGTGAAATTCCTTCAATGGATGAACAAGGCAAAGAACGCAGTCAATTCCATGGTGTGTGTCACAAAATCACTGAAGACTGATTATGTCAGGAAACTAGATTGATAGGGGAAATGATATTACCTACTGCCCAGCTCCACATCCTGTCTGTTCCCAGAATGGGGCTGCAGTTGAACCCTTATGAGATCATTCAGACCTCACTAAGAAGAATGCATTCTCCATTTTGAAAATATGAAGACAGCACTCAATATTCTTTACAGCTACCGAAACTAATTCTGACCTCCATGCAGGAATTTCCTTTTTCTAGGACAACACCCTCTCCTCAGGACCCTTCTCATACATTCTAGGCAGGAGACTCAATCCTACTTAAGACATAGAAAAGCCAGAGATCAGAAGTGCAACTCATGGATAAAGTGGACAGGCCCTCATGAATTTCTCCTTACCAGGCACTCACACATTTCTAACCCTCCTTCACCACATCTGAAGAGGAAGGACACCACCAGAAGATGATTGTCCTGCTCATCCTGGGAATCCACAGTCCCAGGTTAGCTGACAACCCCTCTACAAAACTCACATGTCTGTTCAGGAGACAAGCCCCAGATGGAACATACCAAGATTTCATGTGTTCAATTACTGTTCCTCTTGACCTTCTCTATCCCTCCCTCAATCCAGGTCAGATTCCTTTCCACCTGGTTACAGATTGGGCTCTCAGTTTCTGATTTCCATCATCAGGTAGATGGCTGGGACTTCAGAGAGCTCCCTCTGCTGGACACTGACTAACTTGGAAAATTCAGGCAGCCATTCAAAGTACCTGGCAGCAGTCTCCTAACTGGCTCAGATCAGGGGGGAATGCTGCCATGCTCAACCGAAAATGCCTCCTTCCCCCTTCTAACCAGGAGAGAGATGTTAAAAATCAAGGCTGAGAAGAGAAAATCTGTCTCTTCTAGAAAGAGAAGGATTTGACACCACTCCAGACAAAGGCAATGGAGTAGGTAATGGAGCCAGATGGCTACTGGCAGGAGAAGCTGAATGGGTGAGAGATCCACCTCATGTATTGGTGCCCTACATGACTTTTGTGGGACTCTCTACCGGAGTAGATTGGGTTCCCTAAAGATGTGGAATGCAACCATCACCCCAAAGGAGACTGTGTGCCTTGGCCTATAGATGCATTCTTGCAAAATAAAGCATCCCCTTTTCTGGCCTATTCAAAATATTTCTTGAGTTGAAGGGATGCTGGCCCCTGATCTCTTGCCCCCACTGTAAGTGTAAAGGGAAGACTCACACTTGCTGTATGAGCTGCCACCTGTCACCCACTTCCTTGGTCTTGAAGGGTCTGAATCATCTGTCACATCCACTAGGGGCCCCACTGCCCACACTTTTCCCTTTCTGAGGTGGCCTCTTCTTTTTGATCCTTTGTGCAGTTTGTGAGTCTTGGGCCAATCACCATCACAAACATCTTAAAAGAGAGTGCATGCCTTGCATCAGAACACCTGGGCCAGGAAGAACAAGAAAAGAAAACTCACTTTTTCTTTTTGAACCTAGGGAAAAATTAATTCAAGGATGTATCATATTCTTGAGGCATTGGTGTCATTCTGCTTTGACAGAGGAAGAGTGCCCCCTGAGTACATATTCCCATTTTCTGGAATTGGGATGTTACTAGAGTGTTTTCTGTGTGAAAAAAAAACTTAATCAAAGTAGAATACACTAAGATGGTTATTCTGCACCTATTTTATAAATTTCATGAGAAAAAATTAAACGGTCATAACTACTACCCAAAGTGGGGGTGGGGGAATGTAGCATCCAGGAGCAGCTCTTGGTTGGGTCATCACCTCTAGGATTCCAGCTCTCCTTTAGCTTGATTTGGGTCACTTCACATTTCTACCAGGACACTTAATTTACTGAGAGCCATGTTGCCTGCCTCAGAAAGCTGACACCTGTGAAGACTTGTGTTGGAGTTTCTTTTAGGGCTTTCTCGGATGTCATCAAACAAATATCTTGTGGCATTTTTTCTACATTAAAGGGTAGGCTGATTGACAAGTCCCCTCTCTCCCCACCCCCCAAAACAAGCAAACAGTGGTTTTATGTGAAATGAGATACCTCTCAGTTTTTGAGAGCTGTTCCATTCCCTTAATGACTGGTTGTCTCAGTTGTTGGGGTTAGTATCAAGATTTCCTGGAAATCTTTATCATTTTCCCCATATTTTTACTGATGCAATACCACTTGGTCCCTTTTCTCTACTCATCTTTCCCACATTCCTTTTCCTTTTTGCATATCAGAGAAAACATACATCCAATATTTGTGCATCTAAGTTCTTTGGGGATGTTGATGTGTAGGTTTTGTTCCTTGATGTGTCCTTATCTGGTTTGGGTATGTGTGCAATGCTGGCATTATAAATGTGGAATATGTTCCATCCCTTTGTATTTCATGGAATAATTTGAGGAGTTTTGGCATCGTTTCTTCTTCAAAGAATTTTGGTAGACCTCAGCTGGGAGTCCATCCAGCCCTGAGTTTTTCTTTGTTAGAGACAGTAATGAAAAGCCTTCCATCTCATTACAAGTCATTGGTATGTTTGGGTTTTCTTTTGCTCTGGATTCAGTTTTGGGAGATCCTATTTATCTAGAAATGTATTCATTTCTTCTAGGTTTTCCAATGTATTGGAGTGCAAGTTTTCAAAATAGTCTCCAATGATCCGCTGGATTTCTGTGATATCTATGGTGATTTCACCTTTTTAATATCTAATTTTATAAACTTGACTTTTCTCTGCTTTTTTCTTGGTTATTTTAGCATGGGGGCTTTTCAATCTTGTTTACCTTTTTTAAAAAACAACTGTTTCATTGGTCCTTAGTGTTGTTATGTTTGTTGTCAAGTTCATTAATGTTGGCTCCGATTTTATTTCCTTCCTTCCTTCAGTGTTTGCTCCTCCACCATAGCCTGGCTTTTACACCATTTCCCATCTACACAGTGCATGCTGTCGGCTTTTTCAGTAGAGGGCGCTGAAGTGACACCGCAGGAAGCAGAGGCCTCTTGTGGTTAAGCTACTGCATCATTGCTCTGTGATGCTGGTATGAGTCCATGTGAGGGCAGCATGGATCAGGTGAGGAGATCCTCAGATCCTGAGGAAGGCTTTGGTCTCCAGGAAAATTTCCCAACACTTTCCAAGCTGATCTTAGGTGATGGTGCCCTCCTAGTGAATGGTCCAACTGCAGTGGGAGGCACCTGGCTCTGAGTTTAGAACTTGGCAGTCCCTGGCTCTACCCATGCCCACCTGAGTTGTAGCACACCAAACACACTGCCCTTACCAGGCACATATTCCCAAGGGTCCCCTATCCCTTTCTGTTCAGAGGACGCTGTGAGAGCCATGGCTGCTGCTCCCTCAGATAAGGAAGGTCAAGGTGGGCTGGGGAGTGGACAGCCCTGGATGCTCCTACCATGTGGTCACCCATGCCCACCGGCCTGTCCCCTAGAGATGAATACCTATCATAAGGCAGAAGCTGCTGTAGAGTATTAAAGCTGTTTCTGACCTTGAGGAAGAAGGTAGGTGCAGGCCGCACATCTGGGAAGGCACAGCCAACTTGGGTGGGGCCCAATGGTTCTTGGAGGGGTACTCCCTGGTGGCAGGTGCTGCCACACTGTAGGGAGGCTCACCCAGGATGAGCATCTACCTCTGAAGGGCTGGAGGGGTGACCAATGTGTTTAGGGTTTTGGGGCTGGGGGTATGGGGTACCTCTGTTGTCTTTAAGCTGTGTGCAGGGGAGGATGCAGTGTGAAGATCCTCCAGGTTGGGGGCATACCTTGAGGTGTCTTGTTGGGGCCCCCTGTTGTGCAGAAACAGTTGTGTGGGTCTCAGTGAGGGTGCCTTAAAGGAGAGACAAGGTCCTGGGGACAGGTAGGCCTGTGTGGGGAAGACCATGTTGAGTGGGCATGCCAAAGAGGGCCCAGCATTCAGCAAAGGAGAGGTTCAGTTTGGGGACAAAAAGACTCCCTCCTGCACACACACATTCACAGTACCCAGAGCCACCACCACCAGGAGACAGAGGCCACTTCTTGGGGGTCTCAGGTCTATGGACTGCTCCATTGGCAGACAGCGTCACATCATCTTAACCACCTTTCACAGGAGAATGACAAACAGACTTCTGCTGCCCTGCTGCCCATTTACTGTCCCTTGGGCCATGGTGGAGATTAGTCTAGCCTCTGGATTTATAGCTAGTCACCTCTGAGGTCCCTGTAGAGGTAGGGAACATTTATAGTGGCGGGGCTGAGGATGGCATCTGCAGGTCTGGACTGAGTGTGCTTGCGTACACACATGGCTCTGTGTGTGTGTGTGTGTGTGTGTGTGTGTGTGTGTGTGTGTGTGGTGTGCATATGTGTGGAGTTTGGTCTGCAGTGTGTGAGTATGAGAATGTATGTGCATCTGTCTGCAGATGTCCAAGTGCATTTCCAGACATTGCATGTGAATCGGTGTGAACTGTTTTTGGGAGTTTGTTTAGTGTAATGCATGAGTATATATGAATAAATAAGGCTATGATTTGTGTGTGTGTGTGTGTGTGTGTATGTGTGTGTGAGATTTGCCCTTCTCTTGTCACTCCCCACCATTGCTCAGCCTGGCACCTCTTTGCAGCCATGTTTGCATCTTATGAGCTGTCAGCTCGAGATCTTGCATGGTGTAGACATTTTGGTCCAGCCTGGTCAGTCTCTCTCTGTGTGTGTATGTGTGTGTGTGTATATATGTGTGTGTGTGTGTGTGTTAGGGGTGGCATCATGTGGTAGACGAACTGAGCACCATTGAGGCTCCCCTCCCTGTGCAGATGCGAATTGAGCACTTACTCACATGCTTTCATTGAGAGTACAATCCAGTCTGAGGACAGGTAGATAAATAATAAGTTCTATGGCAGAAATAAAGGTCAGAAAGACAGGGAAAGGGCTCACCAGAGGTGGTGGTCAGCTTGGCCTCTCTGAGGGGATAATGTTTGAGCAGAGCGTTGAAGGAAGGGAGGACATACACTTGTTCAGGAAGGGTGTTCCTGGCAGAATTATCAACACCTGCAAGATCTTGAGCTGGAAAGACAGAGTAGCAAGGTGGCCAATGAAACCAGAGTAGAGTGAAGGAGAGTGATTATGCGGTCAGAGAAAGAACAGGGTCCACCTTGCAGAGTCTTGTGGCTGCTGAGGTGTTTGGCCATTACCCTGGGTAAGATGGGAGCCCTGGGGGAGTTTGGACCAGAGGAGGAACATGGAAGTATCAGGGACCAGTAGGAAGGAAGCACGGTCACTAGGGTGTCAGGCCAAAGAGGAAACTTCAGCCTATTCTTTGCGGAATTTTGCCTCTGGGCTGGGAACCCCAGGCTCAGCCTCCACTTTTCAGCATTCAGAGTAGGGCTGGCAGAATCCTTGTTCATTGAATGGGTACAGAACTTCCAAGAAGGACATTTCTGGGTCCCTTGAGTCCTATAGGATTGACTCAGTTGAGCCTGTGTGTAGGCTCATGGGGGCAGAACTTCTCATGAATAATGCAGTCGCACCCATATGATGTGTTCTGAGGCTGTTTCAGGACTCTGGCAGCACAGCTCCTGGGAGCTTTGGATAGTGTTGGGTGTCTGGTAGCCTTGATTTTCCTGGTTATCAATAGTGAGAGTGGCAAGAAGGGCCTGGCTTTCTTGTTTGCTTGTGTCTCCTGTGCCATGCTGTTGGGTCTCCCTGCAGAAGCCTCATGAGGTGCTGTAGTAGCTTGGGCGAGGATTTTGTCATGGGTTAAAAAGTAGGAAAGGGCACTTTTGTCACCCCCAGTGGCCTGCAAAATTGCTAACGCTTCAGCCACCTGATGCAACAGGACATGGCCTGAGCCTTGTTCCCAGGCCTCTGTCCCTAACAACCATGTGATTCCTAAAAAGTCCCTGCTCACATCCCCCTGTTCCTGCTTTCTAAGCACAGGAGGCTCTAGAGCTGACCACCACCTCTGGTGAGCCCTAGGTTCTAGCCACAAGCTGGCACCATGCTCTATGACCGGTCCTCCCTGGAATTTGCCAAGGCTGTACTTAAGATATAATAAAACAGCAGCTGATAAGGCTTGCTCCCCTCCAGGAAGCCCAGGATTTAGTTAAAGACATCCTGAGTAAATAAAGGCATAAAAACAAACAAACAAAACAAAAAAATTACCATATGATACCTAGCTGTTCAATAGACAATCTCATTTAACCACCCCCATGCTCTATGGAGTGAACTACACACCTTCACTGGTGCATTAGAAAACTGGGACAAGGCATGGCAGGTATCTTGCCTAAGGTCACAGAGCTAGTGAGTGGTTCACCCAGGGATCTGGCTGCAAACTGTGCTTTACATTGCTCTGCAGTTGCAACCAACAGCCCACAGGTGGTTTTGACCTATGCTGGGAGTGTGAGTTGGAGTTGGCAAAGGGCCAGAGTTTGAAATCAGACAGTCCTGGGTTCAAATTGTTGTCCTGCCCATTTAGTAGCACCTGAACCTCTGGAATGACAGTCTCTTTTCCCTTGTGCAGCAGTGTTGCTGACCTGTTCTAGTGATGCCATCTGTATGCAGGAAGGACTGCTTTGCTCACTCCAGTGGGAGCAAGATGGACTCAGCTGCAGGGGGTCAGTTTCTGCCCTCTGCTTACAGATGACCTTGCAGATGCTCTCAGAGCATGAGCTTGATCACCTGGATAAGCCCTTGGTAGGGGTGTTGCAGGCCCCAAAGCTGTGCTATATGTTGAATGCAAGGGGTATTTCTTGATGTCCAAAGGGACAAGCTCTTTGGGGGGAGCCTCCTGATCCTGCCATGGAGTTGTCCTGAGCCCTTGGGTGAGGGATTTCAGAGTTCTAAATTTAGATGGGTCACTGTGTTTTTCTTTTAGTGATATGAGAAGATGGAAGATACATATTTTTATGCTTTTTCTGTTCCTGATATTTTAGGAGCTCAGATTGTGGATGTTCTATGGAATGCAACAGTTGCTGCCATACCGAGGCCACATTGAAAAATCAGATAGCTGAGGCCCTAGGAGTCAGACACTCAGTGATACTTGGGTCTTTGAAAGCATCCCCTGTAGTTATTCTTCAGTCAATTATGCTTAATTAGTAGACTAGAATTATAGAATCTTCAGTTCATCAAACATCAATCCTAAGTGCTTTGCCTTGTCTCATATCATCTACAAGGCTGACTTCCTCTTGTGTAGGTGAAAGTAGCAACTCCTCTTTATTAGCAAGGAAGTTGAAGCTCTGAGGGTTTAAGGACTTGAGCCAAGGCCAGACAGCTATGAAGCAGCAAAGCGGTCCACCTTTCAAATTGGATAAACCCTAACAATGTTAGCTAGATCAATAAGTAAACAAGCATAACTTTACAGGAGAAAGAAAGGCTGACAAGTGCGTTGCTTTGGTTCACATGTTTGGGAATTGTGGGCTGAACACAACAGATTCAGGCACAGCTTTATCCAGAGGTTGCAGTGTCATCATCAGGACACTGCCTCTCTCCATCTCCCGACACTGCCTTCTTTGCCCACCCTGTCTCTGGGGGTGGTGGCATGTTGCCAAGCAGCTTTAGAGACACAATCTTCTAGTTTGGCATTGGAGGAAAAGACAGTGTCCTAATGATGATAGTGAAAGTCATGGGCCAGCCTAGGTCACTGCTTCTTTCTGCCCATCATGGTGGGATGGATTGATCTCAGTGGTCAAACCTGGAGGGGCTGAATCATTGTGTGAGAGAAAGAAAGAGTCACCAAAAATATTCAAGGGTAAATGATGAGATAGGGAGATGACAGCCAAGCAGGCAAGCCACAGATGTCCCCACTGAAAGGGTGAGAGCAGCTGCATTTAGAACACAGCCCCTTGCAGTAGAGGTGGCTGATTTTGCCCCTGTGCCTGTCTTTGGTCTTAAGTGCTGCCTGCAGGCTTACTATTTGCCAGGTGTCCACTGGATCATGTGAGAAATCCCTGATATTGTACAAACAGACACCAACTGGCTGCATGGAGAGAGTATCCTCAGCTTTCCTGGGTACCTCCAAGTGTCCAGAGTGCAGTACCCAAGCCTGGCTCAGATTGCCAGGTCTTAATCAGTGGAGGCAGTTATAACTACAACCATCAACTGTGTGGCTTTGAAACATCAGCAACTGATTTCTCACAGATCTGAAGGCTGGCAGGCCAAGATCAGGGGGCCAGGATGGCAGGGTATGGTGAGGGCCCTCCCTCAGGTTGCAGCCAACCCACTTCTCATTATATCCTCACCCTATGACTTTTCCACAGCTTCCAAGCCCTCCTTTGCAATCCTGGGGGAGCTGTGGAGACAACAGTGAGCACAAGGAAGGCCCCTACCCTCTTGGAGCCCACAGTCTAGAAGGAGAGACCAAGCAAGGACAAGTAAACTGATGAAGAAATAGGATGAATTCAGAAATGGCTGAGGAAACAGAGGAGACAGAGGGTCAGGGTGTTCCTAGGTGGCAGTCAGAATGGGCTTCTCAGAGGAAGTGTCATGAGCGCTGAGAGCTTATTGATGGACAGGAGCTGCTGGGCCAAGAAGTGGGAAGGGCAGCTCAAAGGTGCTCTAGCAGCAAGCAGCTGGCAGCCTCTGAGGGAGCAGGGGTGGAATGGAGATAAATAGGGACAGCCCAAGGACATAGAGGGAGAAATGGGCCACCCTAAATCTGAGTCTCCTCTCAAGGCCTTCTGAGGAGGTGTCAGGCAGGGTTTCTGAGCTGTCACCATCAGACAGCTTCTCTATAAAGACCCCAAAGCCCCCTGAAGACCATGCTGTGCTGAGCTTGGAGAGAGGCAGGTTGGGAAGGAGGTGCTGGGTCTGTTTGCCCCAAGCTCTGGTTGCCTGCCCTCAGCCTCCCCCAGTGCAGAGTGACAAAGCACATTTCTTCCTCCTCTTGTTTTTTACTTGATAACTTTTTAGAGAATTATTAAGCTCAAAATTGAGGGGAAGAACAGATATTTCCCAAATGCTCCCATCCCTGCCCAGCCTCAGCCTCTGTCACCATCACTACCCACCAGAGAGGCACATTTGTTCCAGTTCAGAAACCCACAACATTGTCACCTAGAGTCTGGAGCTAACCTTAATCTTTCCTCTTGCTGATGCACATTCTGTGGGAATGGACAGTTGTAGAATGACATGAACCCACCTTTGGGCATGACCATGATGTTTACTGGTTGTGATCTGAGGAAGCAGGTGCATGAGCAACCTGAATCCATGTGGAGCTTCACTGATGCAAAGTGCAGTCTCCTCACAGGCCTGATGGGCCTTGCCTTCCTAGGTCAGCAGCCTCATTGGAAGCTTGGGAATGGTAAAAGTGACACCTACATTGCATGGGTGCTATGAATCATTGGGCTTACACAGGAAGCCTCACTTCCAGGAGGCACCCATAGGGGTTTGTTGAATGAGTGAATAATGGTACTCTCTTCCAGACTTGGTGTGGGGCAGCCTGGATTTGAATTCCCACCCTGGCACTTGTAGCTGAGTATTCTGTGGCAAGTCATTTCATCTGACCATGACTCATTTTCCTCATCTCTAGAGGGGGGATATACCCATCACATTGAGTTACCATGAAGAGTTGAAGAAACCATATCCATGAGCATGGGCCAGAAACACAGTGGTAGGTGGTGCTACTAAAACAAATGTATGCACACTTCCTATGCAGCAGCTACTGTCTTCAATTCTTGAAAGGTACTGCATTCCTCCCAAAATTTGGACATTCCTCAGAAGGTGCTGGAGCTGCTGTGTAAAAGATGTGTATTGCTTCCAAGCCCTGGCGCATGGCCATCTCCTGCTTGGTGCTGGGAATTCTGGGAACTCAGTCAGCTCTGGGGAAAGTAGTGTTTTCAGAGGAGCATCCTGCCTGGATGTTTAGAAAACCGAGTAAGATGAGCCCCAAGAGTGTCTGCCTCAGGTCTGGTTCTGTGTAACTATAGGCAGCCTATAGCTCTGGTCTTACCCTGTGGGCATATCCCCACCCTGTGAGAAAGTTCTCTGCCTCAGGCCTCACTACTCTGGGGCTTCAGGAAAAACAATTTCCACATTTAGGAAGGAGTCTGTGGATTGCATCTGGGAGCATTCCAACCTGCATGTAGCCAGAATAGGGACACCTGGGGAGAAACGACTAGGGTCCTGGCCCTGAATAGCTAGGCAGTAGGTGGATTGGCTCAGTCATCACTCAAATGTATGTATAGCACCACCATGGGCCATCATTTGGCCTATTATTTAGGAATCAATGCAGACAAACCTTCTAGTCCTCCTGGAGTTCCAGTACTGTCAGGAAGTTAGTCAAGCCCACCAGCCATCTTGGCAGATGAGGGGCACAGGATGTTAGAGGTGTCAGCCTCCTCACCATCTCTAGGTATAGAAACCTGCAGCCAGATGTTTGTGAGGAGTTGCTTCAAGGAAAGAAGAGAGTGTTCCTTGGGCCACTCAGGAGGGCTCCTGTTTCATGGGGAGCTCTTATAAATGATGGCTGGGCAAATCCCAATTTCCACCATGTGTGATTTCCCGCAGAGGACTCAACTCTGGGGTTTACCCTGTAGAAAGAACATATTGTTCTGCATTGGATTCTGGGCACCAAAGGAACAGAGTAGTGGTTGGGGCCTCAGAGCCAAGCCCTGTGTGGATCCCTTTTCAACACAGCCAATCCAAACCCAGGTTGCCACTACTTTTCTGTACAGAGACTGGACAGCAAGTGTGGGGAGCTCCTTACCCACACATGTGCCTCACAGGTTGCCCTTTTGATCTGGTGCATGGACTTGCCTGGCTACTCTTTGGGAACCCATGATGCAGGGACCTTGGGAGGTTCCAGTTAAAAGAGAGGCCCTGTCCATCATGACTCCCTGTTTCCCTTCACATTCCACAGCACCCTCTGCTCCATCTTCAAAATGCAGCTGTACCTCTATCCAGAATATTTTTGAGGTCTCAAGTCTTGGACAACCTGAAGCTTCTCAGGACCTTCCTGTTGATCATTATGCCTGAATCAGAGGGGAACTTCCATGTTTTTCCCCAGCTGAAGAACACAGATCCTGTAAGTCTGAGCTCTCTGATGATGGGGTCTGGGATGGATGACTGAAAGTGTGTGCAGAGAAATCTCAGCTGGTGCCCCTGGGATCTGCCATATGTTCCCAAGACACACAACTCTGACATCCTTCAGCTGGTGGAACCTAGTCTGGGAAATGGCCAATTGTGGAGGAGGGCCAGGACTATTCTCAGAGGCAGGGTTCTAGTGTGAATTGGGAAAGGCCCAAGGAAAGTCGGTCATGTTGGATGTTTTCTCCTGCAGCTCTAGCACCATATCAAGTGATATAATTGCCTCCAGCAGCTGTGGCCCAATTTACTTGCTTACATTTGGGGGAGCGTATCATCACAATCCCTGTGAAGGAGGAGAAATAGCCCTCAAAATCAGAGGTTGGTCCTACACCAGCATTGACCACACAGGAAGATATGGAGCCACCAGTGGCCACTGAACCCTCAAGAAGAGGAGGAAGCTTAGCTGCCAATAAGCAAGTCAGTGGATATTGAACATTATCTTCCACTTGGTATATATGTATGGTACATATGGTGCTCCAAGCTGCCATCCCATCCTCTGAAAGAGAACCACCTTTCCTGGCAACAATATAAATTAAGGGTCCAAAACAATAGAGGCAGGAGGTCAAGAAACTATTAGGCCACAGCCCTCCACATCTCCTAGAATGTATCTTCACTTCCCTAGTTCTAAACTTTTCAAAGGCATCTCCCACATGTGAGCTCCTGAGCATTAACCAGTGCCAGAACCCCCAGCACAGCTATCCTTCACCTCCCCTCTGAGATTATCTATTTTATTTTATTTTTTTTAATTTTTATTGTTGGTTGTTCAAAACATTACATAGTTCTTGATATATCATACTTCACACTTTGATTCAAGTGGGTTATAAACTCTCATTCTTACCCCGTATACAGATTGCAGAATCACATTGGTTACACATCTATTGATTTACATTTTGTCATACTAGTGTCTGTTGTATTCTGCTGCCTTTCCTATCCTCTACTATCCCCCCTCCCCTCCCCTCCCCTCTTCTCTCTCTACCCCCTCTACTGTAATTCATTTCTTCCCCTTGTATTTTTTCCCTTTCCCCTCACTTCCTCTGGTATGTAATTTTGTATAACCCTGAGGGTCTCCTTCCATTTCCATGCAATTTCCCTTCTCTCTCCCTTTTCCTCCCACCTCTCATCCCTGTTCAATGTTAATCTTCTTCTCATGCTCTTCGTCCCTACTCTGTTCTTAGTTACTCTCCTTATATCAAAGAAGACATTTGGCATTTGATTTTTAGGGATTGGCTAGCTTCACTTAGCATAATCTGCTCTAATGCCATCCATTTCCCTGAAAATTATATGATTTTGTCATTTTTTAATGCAGAGTAATACTCCATTGTGTATAAATGCCACAATTTTTTATCCATTCGTCTATTGAAGGGCATCTGGGTTGGTTCCACAGTCTTGCTATTGTGAATTGTGCTGCTATGAACATCAATGTAGCAGTGTCCCTGTAGTATGCTCTTTTTAGGTCTTTAGGGAATAGATTGAGAAGGGGAATAGCTGCCAAATGGTGGTTCCATTCCCAGCTTTCCAAGGAATCTCCATACTGCTTTACAAATTGGCCGCACCATCTGTTTTATTTCTCTTCAGATCATATAAATCTTTAGCCTTTTCTATTTTATTTTTTGTGATGCTAATTCTTATGGCATTGTAAGTAATTTTAATGGCATTCTTTTATGTTGACCTAAAAGTGATTAATCCATTCACCAGGCTGTGCCACCACCAGTACTGCGTAGCTGCTGATGGAGCCAATGTAGAGCTCATAGGTGCTATGAGAGAGGATACAAAAAGCCATTCAGGAGAAGGTGAGATAGATGCCCCAGTTATGGAGCAGAAGGGACTGACTAATGAGTGTTGAAGATTTTAGGCCATTATAACTCATACTATGATCTATTTTAACTGACTTGTGGCACTACAAATACCACTCATATAAGATAAAAACCTTAATATGTACATTCTTATTGCTCCACAGATCATGTCTCACCATCCTCTTATTCTTCAAGACACAATATTGTACTTAGAACCGTTAATGACTCAGTAGTGGTCTGTATGTTTAAATAAAAGGAAGAGTCTTACGTTTTGCACTTCAAATAAAAAGCTGTGCATCTTACACTACTTTGTCAAACTGAGAATGCAAAGAAAATGTTCAAGAAGGAAATAAGTGCTGCTCCAAGGCATATGTAAATGACTAGAAGGCAAAAAATGCCTTATTCCTGATCTGGAAAAACTTTTTATATTCTGAAGAAAAGAAGAACAACATACGTTCTATGAAGATGATGCCAAATCCAGAGAAGGCCATCACTTTAGATTGTTATACTGACAAGAGAAGTGAGAAAACTGCAGAAGAAGTTTAAAGGTGACAGAGTTTGGTCCATTATGTTTTTGGCAAGAGGCCCCTCTCCATAAAATAAAAGTGCAAGGCAAAGAAACAAGTGCCGATGTACAAGCTCTTGCAAGTCATCTAGAAGGTCTTGCTAAGGTATTCGATGAAGATGTGTTGTGCTTTAGGAAGTAGGTGTCCCCAGAAGCTCATGGGTGAGCCAATACAAGGATTATCAGTGAAATGATTCAGTTCTGAGAGCTTTAACCCAATCAATGGTTAATTCCCCTGACAGATATGAACAGGCAGCAGGCATGGAAGGGCATGTGCTGGACCCTTCCCAAGCCTGGAGGTATAGATGGCACCTGCAAAGGCATCTAGTAGCTGTGAAAGAAGTCTGGTTTCTAGGACTGAAGCATATAGAAGCCAAACTCAGCGATCCACAGCAGGGTTTCACATTGGAGGTTCCCAGTGACCAGGAGCAGTGTCAGAATCCTGTAGCAGGGGCATCCATCTGTGGGGAGAATGTCAAACAGCGAGCCTAGGTGTCTTAAGGCTTTTTGAGGAGCCCAGATGTATCAGTGGCAGGACGGAGATATGGCCTCAGGCTTGGAGGACAGCCATGGGCAGGAGCGTGGGCAGTAAAGCCTTGGCGTTTGGAATCTGTGGAGGTATTGGTGTCTGAAGTTCAGTTATGGCAGTGGTGGCAAAGGCAACTGAGGAGTCTGTAGGTGGCAACGTCAAGCCAGGCATCCAGAGAGTTGCATTCTCATCCTCTGGCAGTGGCAGGAGTCTGGTCCCAGTGCAGTGATGGTGGCTGCGGCATCACTGGTGGCCCTGTGGGGACTCCAGTGGCTTCAGTGTGGAGCTCTGTTAGCGGTGATGGTGACAGCTTGGGACAGCAGGCCTCAGAGTCAGAGGGCAACTGGAGGCTGTGATGGCCTCTACAGTAGCTCCTCCAGGAAACTGGTATTGCTCCTGGTAGGGCCTGGCTGCTCACGAAGCAGGGTGTAGGAGCCGGTGGTACCCAGGCACCTGCTGAGGACCTCATGCTGCCCATTCCAGCAATGCCTAGCATTGGCCTTGAGTCCACCAGGCTGCTCACCTAATCCTTGAGTTCACCCTGCCCCTCCCTGCGTTGCAGCCTCTGAGGGATGAGTAGGCCTGCTGCCAGCTGGGGCAGCCTTGGGAGAAGGCACCCACCCTCCCCAGCTACATCTCCCCTGGGCTGTAGTAGCAGAGTGCAGAGGTGGGAGGTGGGGGGGCCTAGAAAATCCTCACCCTCCAAGTGCATCCCTGGGGTGGGACAAATTGGCGTGCACAGGTGGCAGTGGGAGTCTAAGAGCAACGAGTTCTCTGTCTTGGTCTTCTTCCACCCCCAGCCACAGAAATGCACTTTGCGGATGAAGATGTCCTAGGACCTCTGCTTTCTGCACCCACAGTCCATGCAGGAAGTGGCTTTGGATGGTGGGGTTCTCTCCCAAGACTGCCCAACCTAGCAGACAGCCTTGTTCCTCAGTAGAGAGGCTATATCAGGGGATGGGGTGAGCAGACACACAGTGGGCTCATGGCCAGAGCGAGACATGGCAGCTATGGGAAGCATAAGGTCCTGGGCAGCTGCCTGGGTACCACCGCCTCCTGCATTCCTCTTCCTGAGCAGGCCAGTTGACCAGGCACAAGACCAGGGCCTGGAGCCTCCACCACAGAGGACATCCCAGCTACTGGTTACCTTATCACTCTGACACCCACTATCCCATGCCCTTGATGCCATGCCAGCCTGGAGCTCTTCGCTGCAGCCAACCAGACTCCTCACATGGCCACTGGATGCCACCTTCACTTTCCTGCAGCTGGACCCCAGTTACTTCTGCAGGATGAAGATGCTCACTTCTGGACACTGCATGTTGTTTCTGCCCCTGCTTCTGAACTCTTATGGTGCCACCACCATTGTGCAGCACTCAAACTTCCAAACTACAGATGGACTCCAACAATGCCCACCAAGGCCCCAATGTCATTGTACTTTACACCATACCTGGTGCCTGAACCCTATATTGAGGCTGGTCGCCTGATGCAGCTGCATCTTGCTCCTGTGCCTGCCAGACTTTGGAGCTCCACCCTGCTGCCACCAGACTTTAACATGGATACTAGACAGTGACACTCAGTACTGGGCCCAACTTCATTGCAACTGCCAGAGTTTGGTCCATTAGGTTTTTGCCAAGAAGCCTCTCTCCATAAAATAAAAGTGCAAGGCAAAACAACAAGTGCTGATGTAGAAGCACTTGCAAGTTATCTAGAAGGTCTTGCTAAGGTATTCGATGAAGATGTGTTGTGCTTTAGGTTTTAAGTGTCCCCAGAAGCTCATGGGTGAGCCAATACAAGGATTATCAGTGAAATGATTCAGTTCTGAGAGCTTTAACCCAATCAATGGTCAATTGCCCTGACAGATATGAACAGGCAGCAGGCATGGAAGGGCATGTGCTGGACCCTTCCCAAGCCTGGAGGTATAGATGGCACCTGCAAAGGCATCTAGTAGCTGTGAAAGAAGTCTGGTTTCTAGGACTGAAGCATATAGAAGCCAAACTCAGCGATCCACAGCAGGGTTTCACATTGGAGGTTCCCAGTGACCAGGAGCAGTGTCAGAATCCAGTAGCAGGGGCATCCATCTGTGGGGAGAATGTCAAAAAGCAAGCCTAGGTATCTTAAGGGAGTTTGATGAGCCTAGATGTATCAGTAGCAGGATGGAGAATTGGCCTCAGGCTTGGAGGACAGCCATGGGCAGGAGCGTGGGCAGTAAAGCCTTGGCGTTTGGAATCTGTGGAGGTATTGGTGTCTGAAGTTCAGTTATGGCAGTGGTGGCAAAGGCAACTGAGGAGTCTGTAGGTGGCAACGTCAAGCCAGGCATCCAGAGAGTTGCATTCTCATCCTCTGGCAGTGGAAGGAGTCTGGTCCCAGTGCAGTGATGGTGGCTGCGGCATCACTGGTGGCCCTGTGGGGACTCCAGTGGTTTCAGTGTGGAGCTCTGTTAGTGGTGATGGTGACAGCTTGGGACAGCAGGCCTCAGAGTCAGAGGGTGACTGGAGGCTTTGATGGCCTCTGCAATGGCTCCTCCAGGAAACTGGTATTGTTCCTGGTAGTGCCTGCCTGCCCACAAAGCAGGACGCAGGAGCCGGTGGTACCCAGGCACCTGCTGAGGACCTCATGTTGCCCATTCCAACAATGCCTGGCATTGGCCTTGAGTCCACCAGGCTGCTCACCTAATCTTTGAGTTCACCCTTCCCCTCCCTGCGTTGCAGCCTCTGAGGGATGAGTAGGCCTGCTGCCAGCTGGGGCAGCCTTGGGAGAAGGCACCCACCCTCCCCAGCTACATCTCCCCTGGGCTGTGATAGCAGATTGCAGAGGTGGGAGGTGGGGGGCCTAGAAAATCCTCACCCTCGAAGTGCATCCCTGGGGCAGGACAAGGGTGGAGTGCACCGGTGGCAGTGGGAGTCTAAGTGCAACGAGTTCTCTGCCTTGGTCTTCTTCCACCCCCAGCCACAGAAATGCACTTTGCGGATGAAGATGTCCTAGGACCTCTGCTTTCTGCACCCACAGTCCATGCAGGAAGTGGCTGGGGATGGTGGGGTTCTCTCCCAAGACCGCCCCAACATAGCAGACAGCCTAGTTTCTCAGTAGAGAGGCTATATCAGGGGATGGGGTGAGCAGACACACAGTGGGCTCATGGCCAGAGCGAGACATGGCAGCTTGGGAAGCATAAGGTCCTGGGCAGCTGCCTGGGTACCACCGCCTCCTGCATTCCTCTTCCTGAGCAGGCCTGTTGACCAGGCGCAAGACCAGGGCCTGGAGCCTCCACCACAGAGGATATCCCAGCTGCTGGTTACCTTATCACTCTGACACCCACTATCCCATGCCCTTGCTGCCATGCCAGCCTGGAGCTCTTCGCTGCAGCCAACTAGACTCCTCACATGGCCACTGGATGCCACCTTCACTTCAATCAGTTACTTCTGCAGGATGAAGCTGCTCACTGCTGGACACTGCCTGTTGTTGCTGCCCCTGCTTCTGAACTCTTATGGTGCCACCACCATTATGCAGCACTGAAACTTCTAAACTCCAGATGGACTCCAACACTGCCCACCAATGCCCCAATATCATTGTACTTTACCCCACACCTGATGCCCGAAACCTATACTGAGGCTGGACCCCTGATGCAGCTGTATATTGCTCCCACCCCTGCCAGACTCTGGAGCTCCACCCTGCTGCCACCAGACTTTAACATGGATACTAGACAGTGACATTCAGTACTGGGGCCAACTTCATTGCAACTGCAGCCAGATCCTTGTCACTAGGGCAGATGAAAACACTCACGGCTGGATGCATCTGTTGTTACAACCACTGTTTCTGGATTCTTCCACTGTCACTGCCACCATGAGTAGGAAGCAAGGAACTCCCAAATCACAGCTGCATGCTGACACCGCCACAGTCGCCCCCACCTCACACCAATACTCAACTCCTGACTTTTGACGCCTGATGCCCTATGCCCAAAACAGCTGGATGCTGCTCTTGCCACCATATGCCACCATTTCATGATGGTGCCATTGCAGAGAATTGACCCCAAGGATGCTTCTCTGCAAAAGATGTATAAGAGCTGGGAAACTGATCATTCTCTATTACAGTCACCTCACCAAGTTCCACTGCATGTTGCCTGCCTTTTGTCACCCCAGGACCAACCTCCAGTCCTCAGGACACTTGAGGAGTTGTGGCTCTAATTCAGGGAACTCATCCAAATAAACAAGTGAGCACTCTAAATAAAGGCTGCAGTCCTCACAGCAGGCAGTGGGTGGGACTAGGTGGGTCCACCTCACTGGTGAGAGGGTGGGTTTAGAGCCTGGGAGCTGCTGGCCAGGTCTAAACCTGATCCTGTAGGGCAAGATAGAGAGGGATCTTTGGCTGCTCTGGGAGTCTAGCCCTGGAAGAACCTTCTGGTCCTTTCTCCTGAACTTTCCATGGTGTCTCCTTCCCCTACTCCTCCACTCTTCCCTGAGGAGACTCTGTGTCCTGGACATAGGGTCATCTGGGCACAGGGTCTCTGGGCAGTGGTGTAAGGCCCCAGTACATTGCAGCAGGCTGGGGACAGCCAGACTAGCCATACCTGGACTTGTAGGAAAAATAGCCTATCGGGAAAATACCCTCCTAGATCTACCAAATTTAGCCTAACACTGGCTTCTTCCAAGAGATTGTCAAGAAAGGAAAAATATAAGTAAGCAAGTTTGTCTGGCTAAGGGGTAGTGTGAGGAGAAGTAAAGACTTCAGATTGGGTAGAGCTGGATTTAAATCCCTCTTAACTGGGTGACCTTGACCAGGGTGCAGAACTAGGTACAACCTTGGGTTTGCATCTGGTAAAGTAAAGTTGGTGAGGAGGATAAGCCAGGGGTAAAATGAAGCTGTTGAGCAGTACCTAAACTTTGGGAGCCAGGAAGGCATTTGACATGATTTCCATGCAGAAATATATTCTGAGATTAGTCAACCCACTTAGAGGTGCATCTTTGGAAGGCAACTGACCTGTGAGCAGGCGGTTGAATTTACTTCATTTTTTAGTTTAAATAATAATATATGGAAGATCATAAGCCAATGTTGGGTCAGGCTTGTGAAATTATAGGCTGTTTTCAAATTTGTTTAAAGTTACATTGAGTTAAATCTACATAGTTCAAGCCTCCTGGGATATCCCCCACCTTTTGTCACACCCCCACATAGAGCACTATCTACAATCCCTTACTCTAATTTTTAGAGTGTCACCAAATATGTCAATGCGTGTATGTACATATGCAGAGATATACATTATGTAATACTTTGTTTCTTTTAGCCTGCTTTGGAACCTCCTGAAAATAAAATCTCTTATTCTTATGTACATTCTTTTGCAGCTTTCCTTCATTAATTTGTACCCCTTAAGCTGAGCATCAGGAAGAAGGAAACACCAGAGAATCTCAAAGATCCGAAGGACACCAGCCCTGCTCAAGTCACTCTGGAAGCTGACTAGCCTGAATGTGCCCAAAGCTTGAGGAAACATCAGCCCTGCTTCAGCCATTCTGGGTTGGATGTACAAGGTGAAAGATATACTAACCAAAATGAAAATGGACTGTTTCACTCTTTAAGACAGCTCTTATACTGTCATTGCCAACCCTTACTTCTGTCATATACAGAGTCCTTTGTTTTGTCTTGACTCTAGGACTGATAACAATCAAACACATAGTTAATAATATCAGAAAACAAACACATGTACCAGTTCAATCCTGAAAGGGCACTGCAGTTGAGATCCGAGCTCACTATTTGGAGGATGGTTTCCTTTTCTTGGTGGATTCAAAGCTTAATTGACATAGCATGGATTGTGCTATGAACTTGTGGATGGCTTCTATGTTTGTTTCCTCTTTTCATTAAAACTACTGGTTCTACAATAGAAGCAGGTTTCCTTTTTAAAAAAGAGAAACAACTATGATATTACATTATATAAAGCTTTAAGCCAAGAAGATAATAATGCCCTTTGACTTAGAGGATTAAATAATGAGTATCAAAGTGGGTAATGCTGTAGTTCCCAAAAGACTCCCACCTTAATTGTAACACACAAGTCTCTCTCCTAATCAAGAAGAGATTATTTTAAGAAGTCAACAAAATTTCCACAGCACTCATTGTGATTTGAGCTCCTTTTTGTTGTAATGGCCAGGTTTCTCTTTCTTGTAAGAGTTAGGCCTGCAGGGCTGGGGTTGTGGCTCAGTGATAGAGCACTTGCCTCGCACATGTGAGGTCCCTTGTTCAATTCTCAGCACCACATAAAAATAAAGGTATTGTGCTCATCTAGAACGTAAAAAAAAGTCTCTAATCAAGTTTGTTGATGTGCGAAAATTTCTGTTTTCTGTGTAAAAAATTGTGAAACCTCTGTCCAACCTATGATTGTGGAACAAAGTTAAGTTATATTAAACATTGTGCTGTGTAACCACCCACTGAAATCTTAGAGAATTTCCAGACCTGGGGTCCAGAGCTTGTTTGATGTTATCCCCTCTGGGTTGCTGCAGCTTAAATAAATCTGCTTCCTCCAAATTTTTCAGGTGTCCAGACTCATCTTTCCTGCATCAATGCCTGCTTGAAATGCTAGAATGTCCTAATTTTTGAAGGGCCTGAAGAGACTGTCTCTCAGATTCTGTCACAGAATGAATTCTAGGAAAAGTAATTCATCACAATGAAACTAAATTTTGGGTTCATTATAGGGACTTCCTGGATGTAATATCAAAGTTGCATGACAAAACTTGTATACATCTATTGAGTTGCCATAATGTACCCCACAAAGATATATAAATGATATATTTTTAAAAAATTAATAGGTGGAAAATATGTTTTGTGAGAAATCTAAAGCCATGCTTGCATTTTGTATTGTTTTAAATATTATGCTGTAATAATATTATTTTTATTATTACATTTTTAAATCTGAACAAGACATCAGAATTTTGTACCATAATATTGTCAAAAAGGGAAAAATTTATTGATTAGAACATATGCTTTCCTTTTTTTAGAGCTAACAGTTGAATTAATGTTTTGCACCAGACACCAAGTCCATCAGAACCTCAGTCTGGTGAAACCACATCTTGGTGCCTGCCCAGGCCAGTGCCCATGTGTGCCTGGCTCTTTGCCACCCAATAGATATGAGCCCTGAACAAGGGTGGTGGGACCTGAATTCCAACCCCCTTAGTGCTTATGTTTGGGCCACTTGGACAGCTGTGCTCTGCTTTAATTTCTTCTCTGTGAGGACTTGTGTCTAATCTGCCCATGGGGCTGTTGAAGATCAGTGAAGAACTTCACCAAGTTTTAGGAAGCCTGGTTGCTGAACAGTGTGAGGAGGAACATCCTAACAAAGGTAGCTCTGTGACTGACCCCCACCCTCTAACTGCTTTCCTTCATGGTATTTGTGGAAGGCAGGAGAATTTTGTTCATCTGCCATGCGGCCTGCCAGCTCCAAGGCAAAGGGACCCTCCTCTGACCTCTACCTGCCAAACCAAAGAAGGCCATTGTCATATCTCTCAGTGGGTGAGAGATGTTAGATGGCAGTTAGTAGTGAGTACTGAAATGCAAACAAATAACAGTCAATGTCATGGGTTTTCTTTATGTTGATCTTAAGGCTTTCTTTAAATTACTTTTAAGGCAAGTGGGTAGACAGATAATGCAGAAAAACAACAGGTACACAAATAATCAGAACAAAGAGAGTCAATTAAGAAATAAACCAAGAAAGATTAATGGGGCTATTACTACCTCTTGTCAGGGTCATTTGGGGTCATTGTGAAGCTAGAATTTATGGTCACAAGTGTCTCAATAAATTTCAGAAGAGACATTTTCTTAGCATTACAGGAGAAAAACAGTTAAGTTCTTTCTGGTCATTGACCCCAATACTCACAGTAACATAGTATTTACTTGTAAATGAAGCCCCCACCCACTTAATATGATGGCTAATATGACAGTTCTGGAGAAGAACAACTAAGTAAAAACTCTACCCCTCGAAATGAAGGAGTTGAACACCTGATTGTCAAAAAGTGGTGAATGTGGACCCAGTTCTCAGGACAACCATAAAATACCAATTAATTTGGAGACAGCACTCTTTCCTTCATTGTTCTCTGCTGGGAGTGAACCACTGTTTGGAGAATGCTCTTTGTTTGAGCCTTACTTTATTTTTACTTTAAGGAAAAGTTATCTTGCATTATCTTTGGTTTCTGACTTCAAATTTTCTTTCTTTGGAACACAAGACCTGAGGTTTGGAGTTTCAACGCCCCACTCTCCAGCGACATCTAATCAAGTGCCTTGAATCAGATTGACAGCCATCTACAGGAAGGAATTTAAACTTCACCTTATTCCTCTCCCAGCTTTTGTTGAGATTATGTCTAACTTAGCCTCTGATATCTTACAGTTTGCTTTAGTTTCTCTGTCTACACTTTCCTCTGCTGAAACCTCTTTCATATCTCACACCCATGCTTTGTCTAATGTCATTTATGTTGTCAGTGTTCATCTTTTTCCCCCTCTTTATAACAGTGGCGTTTTTTTTTTCCTGATGACATATAGATATACACTTTCTCTTGCTTTTTGTGGCATTCTTTTGAGCAAGGTCATCAGAGTGGCAATGAGGCTCCACTGTTATGGCTGTTGCCTTATGGTGTCCCCCTGTCTCTCTTCAGTAATAGGCTTCACACCACCATTTTTATAGGTTACTTCCAGAATCTGGAGGGCAATGAGTTAACCACCTTTATCTACTTACAAATCTTCTCATGGGGCACTAGTTGAAGATCCCTCATAGCTAAGAAATATATTCTCAGTTGGTATCTTTTCTTCACCAAAGTGGTAGTTATGGTCCTTATTCTATAGTGCCTTTGCATGGACCCCATGTCCCCTCACATTTATTATTCCAAAGGAAAGCCAAGGAATATAATGATTCTTGCTCTTTTCTATGTCAGTAATCCTGTTGTTATTTTTGGACTATCTATGTTTCCAATAGAGTGACACAAAAACTCTTGCTCCCCTCACCCACTTTTCAATATCATGCCCATCCTATTCTGATGAGGCCTTTCTAGCAATGAGTCAAAACATTACTGGCCTAGGGACCCCCAAACCACACCTTCCTTCCTCTCAACAATGTACCTAACACTCAACTGTCAATATCAAATTTTCCCACTCTTTTCTGTAACCCACCCCCATTCCCGCAACCCTGGTTTCCCTCAACATGAGTCTGTCCCTACTTAGCCTACTACCAGTTTATACACATTACAAGAGGAAAATGGAGAATACTGACTGGTAAGAATGCAGGTACCTTTTTCTATGCAAGATCTAAAACAGGCCCAACAGGATTTAGGAAGATTTGCTGATGACCCTGATAAATATATAGAGGGATTCAAACTCAGGCCTTGAGGTAATCTGGAGAGATATGACAATAATTTTGAGTCAAACTCTAACCGAGACCTCAGTTTGCGAAGGTTTGGAGGATGATTTATATTCTCCTAACACTTTATACCTTGTGTGCCCTTCTGCTGTTCAAACTGAGCATCCTAATTGGAGTTATGATGAATCACTTTGAATTGTGATACAGAGATCACCTGATCACTTGTCTCAAGGCAGCACTTAAAAATAATAGGATGAAACCTATTCTATGATATTGGCATCAATTGATCAGGGGTTGGGGTGAAATCCTAGGACTTTTGTAGAAATATTGAAGGAAGGTTTAGTAAAATATACATTCTTAGATCCTGCATCTCTTGAAAGGCAACTTATTTTAAAATATATATTTATTCTTCAATTTGCCCCAGATTTTAGAAATTACAAAATTGGTAGCAGGCCCTGGGACTTCCCTTAAAGTTAGCCATGCAGGTCTTTTATGATCAAACCAGGAGGAAACATGAAGGGACCTAAGAAAGGAGAACAGAGGGCCAAGAGACCAATACAATTATTGACTGCAGTTCTTCATGGCTACCCTCTTTTCTTCCCCACAGAAGCCTTGAGCATCTCTAGGTGTCTGTCATCATTACAGAACGTGAGGGCACTAGAAGAAAATCTGCCCAATTAAGGGCAGGCTTCCAAAGACTTCTTGCCCTGTATGTGGCAGGAGAAGCCACTGGAAAGTGAAGCACATGCCTGAACCCCAGTGGCTGGGGAGGCTCAGGCAGGAAGACTGTTAGTACAAAGCCAGCCTCAACAAAGTAGCAAAACCCCAAGCAATTCAGAAAGACCCTGTCTTTGAATAAAATATAAAAATGGTTGGGGATGTTGCTTAGTGGTGAGTTTCCCCTGACTTCAGTCTCTGGTAACCCCTACATAAAAACCAGATTTGCATTCCCCAAAAGATGCTCTGTCCTCACCACCCTTGCCATGGAGAGAAGTTTTTAGTTAGGGGTTTTCTAGCACTTTTTGGTGGAGGAAATTTCTGGTTTTTGGAACAGCTCAATGTATCTAATATTTCTCTGTCTCTTGGTATATCAATTTTATGGTGATAGTTGTATCTTGTTGTTTTTCTCATAGGGCATTTGCCTATAAATAATTTCCTCTATTTCAGATATTGAGGACCCCTGGATAGAGCTTAACTCATAATCAAGAGCATTTCACTGACAGCAAGTATGGGAGATTCCTACCCTTATCAGCAGAAAGTAGGTATTAGTCACCCTTGTCCCAGATATGATTTAGGGTCTTGAACCTTGGCAGGGAGTATTAGGTAGCAGTTAGTAGTGACCAGTGAAATGCAAACCAATAACATGGCAAGGTCATGGGTTTCCTTTAAAGTTACTTTTATAGTTTTCTTTATGTTACTTTTAAGGCAAATGGGTAAACAGATAACTTACAGAAAAACAACAGGTGTGGAAACCTTAAAGAATAAACAGGTAAAAAAGGGCCAATCAAGATATATATCCAGAAAGAAAGATTAACGGAGGCTATTCTAACTCTTGACAGGGTCAATTGGGGTCATTGTAAAGCTAGAAATTATGGCCATAGTTGTTGCAATATATATCAGAAGAAAAATTTTCTCAGTATTGCAGGGGCTATAAGGTGAATTCTGCCTTGTCATTAACCTGAATATTCATATTAACAGAAAACTGACTTGTAGATGAAGTCCTCTGAACAAGAAGGCCACCATGACAGTTCTGGAGAGGATCAACTAAGGTCAAAACTCAACCACTCAACACAAAGGAGGTGAACACCATATTGGCAAAGGGTGCTGAAGGTAGACCCAGTTCTCAAGGCAACCACAAAACACCAAAATATTCAGAGATAGCACTGTTTCCTGTTGTTCATTGCTGGGGATGACCACCCTCTTGGGAGTGCTCTTTGTTTGAGTCTTAATTTAGTTTTACTACTAATAAAATTCTCTTTTCTGGTTTTCAGTAACTGACTCAAAGTCTTATTTCTTCAGAACAGAAGAACTGGGGTTTGGAGCTTTAGCCCCCCCCCCCCCAGTCTCCTATGACAGGAGAGACTCCTGGTCATCTTTGGCCAGGACAGTCCCCATGAGGAAATAGAAGATTTGAGGTGATGATGAGATAGGTTTTCTTGAAAAGGTGGGGAGCTTTGCCCTGAGCTCTCCAAAGTCTCCAAGAGTTGGGTTCCACTGAGCAGCCTGGTTCCCAGCACAGCTGAGGTGTGGGTAGGGGCCAGCTGTGTAAGCATCTCCACTCCAGGGTTCTGGCTACCTTATCTCTAAGCAGGCCAGTCCCTGGATGTGTGACAGTGAATCCCTGAATCTCCCAAACAGAAACCTCTTGAGATATGCCCATCTTGGGAAAAGAGACACAGTTTTTGGCCAGTTGGTGGTGTTTCCTTTGTCCCTCATGGACAGTGTTTTGCAATAGATTGTCTTACCTGGCTTCTCTATGCATATAGGACTAGTTTAAACCCCAGAGGGTTGCAGGGGTCAGGTATCCCAGTCCAGAGGATTGTGTGGTGCCCATAACAACCAAATCTTTTTAGGAGAAGGATACCAGTCCAGGAGTAAACATCAAAGGAGATTTGCAGTGCCTTTTCTTCATGATGCCCATAGGCCCACTCTCACTTCTGTAGCCAGGCCTCTCACACCTTCCCTTTCCCCATGAAAATAGATGCTTCCTGTGTCTCCTCCATGCCTTCTCTTCCAAACTCCCCACAATGTTACAAGTCATCCAGAAGGATAGCTTCACATTAAGACACAGAGTGCACACAAGCCAGACAGCACAACTGTCCATCAACAGAATCAGGATGCATAGCTTATGAGACTCTCAGGCACAAAATTTAATGCAGGAACAGTGAGTAAACAGGCTACATACAACTAGAAGATGACTCACAAAATACTGAGTGGAAAGAACAAAATATTCTCTATGTTCCCATCCTTAAGACCTTCAAAACCAGGAGACATACAATTACTCTTTGGGGAGTGAGGACATGGTAATGACAAAATCCAGGGCCAAGGCCACCTTAGGGATGTAGCAAGTAGGTCAGGAATAATATGTGTGTGATTCTATGGTGATGAGGATGCTGTAGGTCCTGACTGGGGAGGTGGGTGTCAGCCCACTCATGTTATAATTCATCGATCTCCACAGATACATTTCATGTACTTTGCATATGTATTTTATTTCACATAGATCACACAAAAATAAGCCACCCCACCTTTAGGCCTGTGTTGGTCTTCTCAGGGTACTGGCCCCCTCATGTCTTGCTCAGATAGTCTTAGTGGGGAAGACAGGGTGGGGAGCTTCCAGGGCCAGAGGACAAACAACTCAGGTGGCCCTGAGCCAAGAAACCTTCAAGTACTACTTTCATTCTTTCCCCTGGGGTTTCCTTCTGCCCTCTGAACTGCCATACATTTGCTCCATATTCCCTGTGTTCTGTTGTGTTGACCTGGGAACCTGGCTTCCTGACTCTGTCAGGCCTGCCTGGAGTGGCATTTTCTGACCAAGTTCTGTTTCTTATAAAGGATTGGCTCTGGTGAAGCAAGCACACCAGCATCCATGATTAAAGGAATCCCCGGAGTGGTATTTTAGTGTGAATTTACTCACTTACTTAAAGCTGACTATGTATGAATATATCAGTTATATAATGATTTGAACTCCATCTCCTTGTCAGGCCCCTCATTAGGTATACAAGGTCAGAATACTTGTCCTTTTGGAGAAGACAGGTATGAGAAGACAGATTCATGTGATTAATGCTGCAGAGCAGTCTGGGGGCCTGTGAGAGCCATCACTGAGCAAAGCAGAAAAGGGATCCCTAAAGAAGTGATATTTAGCTGGGCATAATGGCAAACATCTATAATCCCAGTGACTATAGAAGCTGAGGCAGGAGGATGGTGAGTTTAAAGCCAGCCTCAGAAATGATAAGACACTAAACAACTTAGTGAGATCCTATCTCTAAATAAAAATACAAAAATAGGGCAGAAGATGTGGCTCAGTGGTTGAGTGCCCCTGAGTTTAATCCCTGGTTTAAAAACATGATGTTTATAGGAAATCAATAAACCTTAAATTATACTATAAGTAACAAAAACAACATGGTATTGGCACCAATACAGACATATAGATTAATGGTACAGAATAGATGGCACAAAGACATACCCACATAAAATCAGTTATCTGATACTAGACTAAGTTGCCAAAAACATATATTGGAGAAAAGATAGCATCTTCAACAAATGGTGCTGAGAAAATGGAAATTTATATGTAGCAAAATGAAATTAAACATGTTTCTCACCCTGTGAGAAACTCAATTCAAAGTGAGCCAAGAAGTTACACACTAGAAGAGAGAACCTATGCCTAGTAGAAGAAAAAGTAGGCTCAATTCTTCACCACTTTGGCTTAGGAGTTGACTTCCTTAACAAGATTCCTAAAGCATGAGAAGTAAAATCAATAATAAATAAATGGGATGGAATTAAACTAAAAGGTTTCTTAATAGCAAAGGAAACAATCATGAAGATGAAGAGAGAGTCTACAGAATGTGACAAAATAGTTATCATATGCATAATCTCCAGGATATATAAAGAACTCAAAAATCTTTACACCTAACAACCAAATAATCCAGTCAATATATGGGCAAAGGAAATGAACAGACATGTCAGATAAGAATAAATATAATCAACAAATATATGAAAAAATGTTCAACATCTCTAGAGATTAGAGAAATGTAAATCAAAATTCCTCTAAGATTTTATCTCACGACAGTCAGACTGGCAACTATGAAGGATATCAGCAACAATAAATTTGTTGAGGATGTGGGGAAAAAGGTACACTCATACAGGGCATATGGGGCTGGAAATTGGTGCAACCATATGGAAAGCAGTATGAATATTCTTCAGAAAAAAAAATGGAATGGAACCACCTTTTGACCCAGTTATCTCACTTCTCGGTTTATATCCAAAGTAACACAGCAACATCAAAGTTTACAGCTGTTCAATTCGCAATATCTAAACTATGGAACCAAACTAGGTGCCTTTTAACAGATGAATGGATAAAGAAAATGTGGTATATATATATATATATATATATATATATATATATATATTATGGAATATTACTGAGCCATAAAGAATTAAATGATGGAATTTGCTGGTAAATGGTACAGCTGGAGAATACTATGCTAAGTAAAATAAGCCAATTCCAAAGAACCAAAGGCCAAAAGTTTTCTCTGATATGTAGATTCAAATTCACAGTAAGGGAAGGTGTCTAGGGAAGCGTAGAGACACTTTAAATTAGATATAGGGGAATGAAAGTAGGAGGGGGTATAGAAGTAGGTGGGTTAGGAGAATAAATCACACATTATTACCTCATGTGTAAATATGAAAACACAACCACTGTAATTTTATGTCATATACAGTCAGAAGAATGAGAAGTTATGCTCTATGATACATGAAGTGCCAAAATCCACTCTACTCTCATATGTAACTAATTAGAACAAAAAAAGGCAATATATTTGAATACAATAAAAAAAAACTTAAGATATTTTCACTGGTCCTTTTAGTGACTATGACCCTACATGCTGCACCTATGGGCCAGAAGGGTTAGTTGGCCCTTTTTCTAGAGAGTCCACTAACTGTACAGGAAGGGGAGGCCTGGTAAGCATGTTGCTGGAAGGATTTCAATTATAGTTGTCAAACTGAGGGCTGAAAACAGTGCCTAGGCCTGCAGAGTTTGCAGAGTCATTGAAAATTGAGTGGAGTCCTTTAGGAATTTACTGCCAGTGTCCATTCTCTACACCAGCCCCTAATATACACCATGGCCAATCAGAGTTCCATGTGTGGCACAGATAGCATTTTGTATTATTGATAGACTTGTTTATTTTCTAACTTTTGAAATACCATACATATATTATTTTCAAAATCACTAAATCAAGATAATTAGAATTCTCATTACCTAATTCATTACCTAAGAATGAAAATGATAAAATCAGAAAGTTCCTATAATTTGTTAAACCTTAGTCAGAACCATTATCAACAGCACCAGCAGCAATGTTCACACAGGCACATCTAAAACAAGTGACCACTTTAACAGGACCTATTTTAACTCCAGATTTGTAAACTTGAAACTGTAATTTTGGGGTCTTGGAGGAAAGAAACAACTTCTGACCTCCTTGTGGTTCTTCTTCAGATAGGCCAGTTCTTCAGTCAGGTTCTCACTCTGCATCTCCAGGTCACCTCTGGCCAGGATTAGCTCATCCAGTACCTTGTACAGGCCAATGATGTCAGACTCCAGTCTGGCATACAGCCAGGTCATTCTCATACCTGAAAATTTGTTTAGGGATTTAACACAATCAGTTGGACAAGGCCAACATTTCCAATGCTGGCAGAAATGATCTGGAAAAATAAAGGGAGATATGGAAAATGAAGTCCTAATATACTAATAGCTTACAACTATATTTTTGACACAAAATCAAGTGGTAATATTAAATGCTTTTTTATTAAGAGTTAAAAAAAAGTTACATTTAAATTATGGCCTGAGGATACAAAAGCAAGTATGATGGTAAAGCCCTACTCTCATTTCAAGTTCTGTAATAACACTTAAAGATAAGTAGTGTTATTTTTGCTTTATTGAAGAGGAAACTGAGGTTCAGTGAAGTCACCCGCTAATATGTGCAAAAGGAAGACTCAAACTTCTGTCTGCATGGTGCAAAAGGCAAGAATTGAAAAGTGTGTTGTCAGTCATGGCCAGGAATAATGGTGGCATCCATGGAAAGTACCTGTTTTGGCTAAAGAGAGACACTGATAGTAGAAGTGATAGGATATTAGAGAGGTGTCAGAGATGACTCCCTGTTTCTGCCTTGATCAATGAGGAAGACAGTGATTAAAAATTACCAAGGTAGAGAAATGAGAGGAGTAGGTTAGAGGAAAAAAATGATTTATCTAAATTAATTTATCTGAATTTGATGCATTGTACTTCATTAAAAATAAGAAAATAATGTGCACGTGCATGCATGTGTGTGTGTGTGTGTGTGTGTGTGTATCAAATAAACACACACACAATATATATATATATATATATATATATATATATATATATATATATATATATATATATATAGTTGATTCAATGAAAACACAATGAGGATAATTCCCTGCCCAGAACCCCTGTCTTGTGTCTACCCCTTCTTCAACTCCAGCATGCTCTTGCATATTAGATCCTTTCTTCCTTCCAATATCCTCCTGTCATTATCTATTTTCTGATCTTTGGGCCCTCTAATACCCACCTCCAGGCACATCAGGACCAGGAAAACCACTAGGGAGGAATCTGTCCTTGGCCACCCCCACTTCTCCCAGAGAAGCCACCCCAAACTTTCTCCTTATCTTCTTACAATCTCCATTGTCTGCAGAGGCCAGGCAAAGGCAAGAGTCTTCTTGGAGGCCTTAACCTTCTGATCCTCAGAGCATCCTGCCTGTGAAGATCTGGCTCTGCAGACATGCCATCTCTGCATCCACCCAGCAATCTACTCAGAAATTCCCCACCTTTGGTTAATGATCATCTGCTGAAGATTTGAAATTCCTTAGATTTTTAACAAGAGGTCTCACATGTTTATTTTGCACCAGGACACACAAATTCTGCAGTCATCCCTGTACACATGTCCACATCCCAATGGTACAAGCCAGTGAAGGCAACATCTCTGATCTGTGAGTAGCAACCTCATTTCTAGCTAGGAAGACACACTGCCTTAAATTACAGGAAGGTACAGGGAAAAATGAGCTCATTCTTTTGTTTCTATGAAATACACAGTCTTATGTACAATTTCATGTTTCTTCCTTGGTAATAACTTAGGAGGGAACCCTTGGGAACAGAATACAGAAATATCAAATTATGGCCTATTAACTGTGCCTCATCATTTCTTAATGGCTTAGAGTGAAGGCTGCTCTCAATTTTGGTGGCCCTCAGTTACAAGTAGGGAGCATGGACTGCTTAAATATGACATGGAGCCCTGGTGAGGCACAGGGAGAAGTGATGAAGTGATCCCAGTTTGAGTCTTGAAGCCCCAACTGCCACCCAGCTCTCCCCAGGATGGAAGATCTTCTGGTACCAGCTTGGGGGATAGGGGAACCTGACTTGTGGTCCTAGCTTAGCCCTGAATGACATGAAAATCTGTCTTACCAATTCATCACATTGGAAGGTTTTTACTTCTTTCAAAGTTCTTCCTGAGATAGACAAAAAGTCCTCATCAAGCCTGAAACACCAGCGTTTGTTTAAGTTATCTTTTTGCATTCTGCTTTGTGAAAATTAAAATATTTCCAGTATGATCAAACCAATAAAAAATAAAGCAATGGCAATTAGATATTTTCTAATCATAACTATTTTCCTTGAATCCAAGATCTATCACTGCTTGTCTTCAGTGTTGAAATACTGAAATTCAGCAGTGGAAAGATTTCTGTTCACAGTGGGAGTCGCTAGCTGAGGAAGGATGCTCTGAGTTCACTGCTGGGAGTTTATAGTAAGTAACTATCTGAGGAAGGATATTCATCATTACAGGGAGTTCTGTGAGCAGCTCAGCAAGAGGGTCTAGGGAGAGTTAACTCCCCACTCCAGTCCTATCATTGTATAACAGTCATACCCAACTTCCTTTACCGAAGACTAATAGGATATTGGAATAAGACAGTGCCCTAGTTTCAGTAATATTTCCATTTTTTATCTTAGAAAAACATCAATTTAATCAGTAGAACATATTTTAAGACACTCAGTTCAATGACTTTTTAAGTTTGATAGCACTAAGAATGATATTTGTTATCTATTTCATTTATGGGGAACATTCAGAAAGTTTTTTATAAAAATGTTCCACTGTTTCCTCCCAAATTAATCATTTATATTTCTAGACACTTAACATAAACCAATTTCTAATTCTAATTGCCTTAGCTCTTGTATAATTATGGGCCTTTCTCCTCTATTATATTCATCACTGTTGGCCTTGTTTGTCAGTAGGATATTAACTGTGTTACAAATTTTTTCTTAAATGCTTTGTCATTTCTCATGAGATAGGCACAAATTGCAAACCTAAATCAATTACCATATAATCAAAGCAAATTATTTCCTAGTATAGTTATATTTGAAATTAATGTCTGCTCCCTGCCCAAATACCACTATCTTTAGAGGAGTAAAAGAAAACAAAGTTCTTATGTATTGTTTCCTGAGTCTATTCAAAGAATCCTTTGAAGTGGAAAGAGCAACCTGTGTGGTTCCAGAAAAAGCATGTAGCTTCACATAAACCATGAACTCAAAACTTCTGCTGATTATGGGGCAGTTAACATGGTATCACACTTGGAACATCAACCTAATAAAAAGGCTAAGAGACATGAAATAATTTCATCCTTTGCAGAAAAAGTGGGAAAATATTTCCATGTTTCCAATCTGCCAGGTTCTGTTTATTACCTCTCTAAATATACATTTGTTGAAGATACAATCCGTAGCTGATAAATGTCTGATTCTTTTCAATTATCAGTGGCACTACTTGGAATGCACCATTGGGAACATTTAGTTACATAAGCTTTTCAACATTTGAAAAGGAAATTGCAAGACAATACTTTGTTCTTTGCAGTTCTTTGCAGGCTGCAAAGTTAGTCTTGGGTCAAGTCAGTGGTAATATTTCGAGTAGAAAGTACTGCTGATTTGGACCCCATCTTCTCAACACAGACTTATATATCTGTCAACATACATCCAACTTCTCACTCAATTGCCTCCTGTGGAATATGTGGTATAATAAGCAATCCCAAATATCAGAGTCATATTTCTGAATTTCCTTTGGGTATATATTGTTTTTTTTCTTTGATTTTTGTATCTCTGTTGCTAGTCAACATTCTCCCATGTGCAATAAAAAATGATTACAACTTTGCTAAGAATCTATTTCAGATATCCTAAAGTAAAAAAAATTAAAGTAAAACAAACAAACAAAGTACAAACTGTGGTTTTCAACATCACATCAGGTCTTTCTTCCTTTGCAGCTCAAAGGTAGTAGAGTTGGACTGTGATTTATTTGGTTCTTGGTGACTATTCTGGCCCACAAGGTAAGCCAGTTTATGGGTATAGTGGCAAGGAGCAGGAACTCAGATGATGCCCTTTAGTATAGAAAAAAAATTTTTATACTTTACATCTCAAACTTACATTAACATTCTCTAAGTTTACACTGTCATAGGTATCAATTCAGAGGTTGAAATTTGCTCAGTTTTGAACAACACATTTTAGAGATCTGAAGGCAAATCAGTAACAAAATACTCACCGGCAAATTGTAGTTTTTGTGGTACAGTTTGTAAGTTAAACACTGTCCTGTATCCAGGTCCAAGCAGATGGTGTCATAGAAAACATCAATAATGAGCAGAAGTAAAGTACCAGATTTTGAAGACTGATTCACAATGTAAAAATCATAAGTGGAATTACAGAACATGGGGGTGTCAGCTTATTTCAGAGAAGAAATACGGTAATCCTAATATCAGATGAAAATTTTTCATTTGCTGATTTACAGAAATGTGATTTATAGACAGATTTAGAAGCCTGTCTAACTAACAATGATTTGATAAAGCAAATCCATACAGGACAATTAAGTGCAGGCAGAAAATAAGTGTCCTGAGATTGAGACTTGAAATGTAGGTACTGATGCTTAGGGAAAGAAATAGAATTAGCATATTTGCATGGCAATAGGAAATTAGATGCAAATTTCAAAGATGAGGCTTCTTGTTTCTCCCTAAGAATTGGTGGAACACACTCAAACTCAGTAAATAACATCACTACTAAGATTAATCTATTTTCATTTGTTGTAAATACTGAATTTTATTTTTACATGTAGAGTCTTATGTAATGCGTTGGTTATTCTACTTGTACTTTTTAAAATAGTTCTTTCCTGCATTTGACTATATTGATCCATATTTCTGCCCTTCCTTAATGCTACTTCATTTTTTCCCTTTTATTGATATATATCATATTTTATTTCCCATTGTGATTTCACACAACTCAATTATACAAATGAAACATCTAAGTGTGAACTTAACCAGAATCTTTTTTTTCCCCAATAAATGGGAACCTTAAAATGTTTAACTTTATAGCCCTTTTCCTGTGTAAATGTTATTATACTGTCAGAGATCTACCTTGTTTGTTTTTTTTAAACACACTCAAAACCACAGGAATGAGACTCCTTTCAAACATGAGTATTTTCATTTCATTTTCAAACATGAGTATTCATCCAAACCTCAGAGACTGTCTTTGATTATTATTCCTTCCCACATTTTTCATACAAAAACTTTTATTTGATATACAAGAAGTCTTATTTTGACTTACAATTTCCTTAATGCTTTTTTTCTTATGTTCTATATCTTTATGGCTCACCATTGCATTACAGATATTTTAATGCATTTTCTATTTAACCATTTTCTTTCTGTGTAAACTGCTCTTTGGTACTTCCTCCAATGTTTCTTAATTTTTGTAAAGTTTATCATTATTAATTATCCAAATTTAAATTGATGTTTTAATTCAGCATTTCTTATTTCCTTTTCTAATGACTTTTATTCCTTTAATAGTCTTCCCCAGGTCTAGGACTGTAGCTCAGTGGCAGATCACTTGCTTAGCATGTGTGAGGCCCTGGGTTTGATCCTTAGCACCACTTATAAATATGAAAATAAAATATAGGCATGCTGCAAATCTTCAACTACAAAAATAATCTTCCACTGTTAGCATATTTTATTTATTTTTTTAATATTTATTTTTAGTTTTCTAGATGGACACAATATTTTATTTTTACAGGGTACTGAGAATCGAATCCAGTATCTCATGCACGTTAGGTGAGTGCACTACCACTTGAGCCACATCCCCAGCCCTAAGCATATTTTAATATGGAGTTTTTGCAACCATTTCATTTTCTAAGAATTTTGGATGTCTCATCCTGTTGTCATAATGCGTCATTTGTCCAGGTTCTTACAGGATAAGTGTCATAAGAGAAACTGGTTTTTTAAATATTGTTCGTTTTAAAAGCAGCAAAATGTTTTTAAAAACAAAAAACCTCTTCAGGCTATTACATAAATAAGCATTTTGATAGAACATATTTCATATTCATTTTGTGATGGCTCCAAGCTATCAAACACATAACTTCCTACTTTCATATTCATACTTAAAGGCATTTTAGGGCCACAATAAAATTAACCTTTATTTATTACAGACACAAATACTTGATTAAGAAAGTTAACCAATCATAATTTCTAAATCCTAATGAGTCCCTGGCCAAGAGTGAAAAACAGATAGACCAAATTAGTCATCAAGGTTCAGAAAATGTTTCTAAGGTGAAGTTACTGGGATTAAGTGATTTTTCCAAGGTGAACTAAGAATCTTATAGATGCAGATGTCAAAATAAAACTGTCTCATCACTGATCCCTGGTTAACACCATGTGAATAACAGTTCCTGGAGATGGATTTCCAAGTCCATTATTATTTTCAACAAGAACAACAACAACAACAACAAAAAGACACCTGAAATTTATTCATTTTTTCACCATAATGAAAGTTAGCTTGATATTTTAAAAATTAGGATAAGATGTTTACTCAATCTCATCTCAGAAGGATTCAGAGTGCTAGAACATCACACATTTAGCACCTGTTTAAAAGCTTGAAGACATTGGACACCCATCCATACAGCACAGTTTATAGTCTTGATTGCATGTACCAAAGTAGGGGAGTAAGAGGAGGAGTCTCTTCAGAGCCACCCATATCCTATGAGAAGGGACCATTCCTCTCAACCTCAGGAAGAGTCCTGCTGTCTCTCCTGGGCAGCAAGCCCTACAAACAGATGAGGCTGAGGAGACAGTTGGGAGGGAACCCCTTCCCAGAGACTTAAAAACTCTGGGATCAAAGGAGTGATATCTGCAAAACACTGACAGCGTGTTCATGGACATCTGTGAATCACTAAGGCTTAAAAGAGCTCCACACAGCACTCCATGAAAGCAAAAGGGAAAAGATATTGACATGACACTCCAATCTGTACCATGACTCAGTGTAAACCACAAAATCAAAGGGTTGAGGCTGTTATCTGCCCACCCAGCCACAGAAGCATAAAAAATTCCTTCTTTCTCTTCACATGTCACTTAGGGCTTTTTCTTCTCCCCAGGAACAGATTTTTCACAGCACAGCTTACATCATCTAAACAGTACAGCTTACATCATCTAAATTTATGTATTCACCTGTGTGTGCAATCATGGTCAAGCATAGCTTGAACCGGACCACCTCCCACTCTATCCTAATAGACCACAATAGATTGTGGTGCATGTGATATGCTTCTAAACCAGGAACTCAAGGCACTTGAAGGGAACCTGGAAACATGTAAGTAAACCTCAACTTGGGACAAACTGCCCTCCTCTGTTATTTTTTACAATATCAGGGTGCACCTTACTGTAGCTTTCAGGACAGTTTCACTCACAGACTCCAAATTCAGACTAGTCCAGAGGTCTCTTTTATTTATTTATTTATTTTAGTCTAGGGGTTTTCAATGACAATACCATTGAAATTTGAGACAGACAACTCTTGGTGGTGTGTGTGATTGTATCATTGTGTTGTGTGTGGGGTATTTTGGATCATTTCTGTTCTCTACCCACTGGACTACATGCCAGCATACCACCATCCCAGTGGGTCAACAAAAAAGTTTTTTCAGTCACGAACAAATTGTCTCTGTGGGCATTGTCTCCACTTGTAGAGGACTACGGATGTACAGTTGGTACACCTACCCCAAGGCTGACCTTGCAAACAGCTCTTCAATCTATCCACAATCTCCTCTCCCAGTTCCTAGAAGATACATTCAGAGTACCACCTATTTGCAGAAAAAAATAAATTAGGTGGAATCTTAAAATTTCAGAATCATTTGGATTCTGAATTAATCCATGACAAAAAATATGTACATGTGTACATGTGTGTTTATACACACATACATATACACAGTAGTAGCCAAAGAATCCAACTAAGGATCGATCCTTTCACATATGTACGTTGATCAAGGTATGAGTCTCTTCTGATATCTTAAGTATCTTAGGAGGGTTTTTGAATACACACAAATAAGAACTGTTAAAATTACTACAAATTACTGATGTTGTCAACATGCATGACTACTGTAGTTTTGCCTTCTGGGGAATGGAACCAACTGAAAACACTGTTCCCAGAGATTCTTCCTTTGGGGTCAGTACCTTAGGCAAGGGATCATTCATGATAATCATATGAGGGAGCATCTTGCTTTGCAAGAGTGACAGCTATTATGACAACTTCAACATGTCCAAAAAAATTATAAAATGTCTCAAGTTTTTATCCCCTCTTAGATGAGAGAGAAAGGACAGACAGACATGGAAGGGAGGGGCAGGGAAAAGAAGAGATGGAGTCTTTCTTGGGGCTTGGGGGGGGCACATGAAGGTGAAGTGGGTGGCTGGGTTGCTTCCACCTGGGTGAGCTCTTTCTAGGACTCTGAGCCCATGTTCAAGTCCTGGCTGGGAGACAAGGCTGCACACAGTCCACGTATCCACCTAGGAGAGATAGTTAGGGGACATTAGCATGGGGCCCACTCTTCCCAGAAGTCCTGAGTCCCACCGACAGGGAGGTCTGAGGACTAGTGGCAGGTCTGATTCTTAGGAGAACAGGCCCCTCCCCTGGGTCCCACATCACCTCCAGTCCTGAGCATGAAAACCTTTCCTCCTGGTCTTCACCCTTGTCTTTCCATGCAGAGGTGACTGCCCTTGGCAGGCATCATAAAAATCAGCAATTGACCTGTCCCCACACAAGACATGGGCATCCATTCAGCACCATAAGTCCTGAAATTTGGTTAAAGGAAACTCAGGACTCATGTTCTAAAAGCACTACCTGCCCACACTGTGGTGCCTCACAGGATCAGCTCTGCAGAGCCGACATCAGTAGCTTTCTAGTCCAGCAGCAAAGAATGCTGCAAGTGGCTTTTGTGGGGCCCAGGCTGCACAGGGATTTAGAGAAAGTGCACAGATGTTACTGAGAGATACTTAATCTGAGAGTCGCTGACCTAAATGAGAGCTGTTGTTGTCATCAGGAGAGACACCTGAGGCATCTTCATCTGAAAAATACCATTTTCTGCATTGGAGCTTTGAGACCAAAGCTGATGAGTTAAAACTATCCAAAACTCTCCTCTGGGAACAATACTGTGCACTGAGGATTTTTTTTTTTTATTCTGTTTCCTCCTTTGAGATCTGAAGGGAATTTCCTGTTCTCCCAGCTGGACTTCTGAGATGGTTTATTCTGTAAGATGCATCTAAAGGCAAGGATGTCTGCACAGTCTCTCAAAGCTGTGGACAGGTCCTTCCAATCAGAGCAGTACATCTTTATTTTCCGGCGGGTAGGAAGTGAAAGGAGACTTTCAGAGCAGGAGGGATCTCATGTTGCAGAACAGTCTTGGGTGGTGAGTGCTCTTGGAGATTTTTCCCTGTAGTGGGGGCTTCCCTGACTGGCTTCCGGGTGCCTTTGGTGGCCTTGATGGGCTCACTGTCTTTTGGTATATAACTGGGGACCTTCAAGGCTGGGTGGATTTTCCCACCTCCACTGTTAGGATCTCAGTCCTGGACTTGAGGGTGAGAGACTTGCATGAACAATTACTCGGCTCACATCCTCCTACCACTTGGAGCTGAGGAGACGTGCTGTGTTGAAATGATAGTCATGATATGTACACTCTTTTCTGACCCAATGTAGCAGGTCTGTCTATTATCCTTAAAGTGTCTGTTTAGGTCTTTCACCATTTATTGATTGGGCTATTTGTGTTTTCCTTGCATGTATGATTTTGTCAAAATTAAGCCAGTTTCTATGTATAATTATGGTGCTGTAATAAAAAAAGTAATATATCTCCTTGACTCTCCATCTGCTACCTGGCTATGATCTATTCCAACCTGCACATTAATCTCCTAGAACAATAATTTAGGGACTTCAGGGAAATCAAATATTGGTTCTCTAGGCAGTTACATGATCAGAGAGCCGATATGACTGGGATGTCTACATTGCACTGAGAGGCATTGTCATCATGTTTAACAGTCTCTACAGAGAGGAATATGGAACTGCTTTGAAAAAAAAAGGTAATAAATGAGGAAATAGCTACATTATTGCCACTTATGGCTCCTGCTCCTACATCAAATGCTCATCTATTAAAAGATGAATCTGTGTGAGAACACAGTGTTGGCCTCAGCAACAATGTTTCCAGCACAGGAAACATTGATATATGTCATTCCAAGCCCCAGGTAGTCTTAGGAATATTTTCAAATCTAGTTCTCACAGCTAATGGCTACAGTGCACTTACTAATGCCAGCCCTCGGGTATGCTAAGTTATAGGAGTAAGCACTTAGCCTGTATCTTTGGTTCTCAGCAAGGTTAACTTTGCCCCCAAGGAGATGTTTGGCCATAGTTAGAGCCCGTGTGGGTGGCACGACTGCAGAGATGCTGCCGGCTCCAAGTGACGAGCTCCAGAGTGTCCATTGAAAATGCCGCTGTGCAGAGCAACTGGCCCCGAGTGGCAGCAGCCCAGTGGCCAGGGAACACCTGTGTGACTGTGTTATCTCCTTGCATCTTCTCAACACCCCCACACCAGTGAGTGTGTCACACTGTCCTAGCACGGCTGGCTTCACAGTTAGGGGACTCTCTTTCTTTTCCTCCTGGAGTAAGCACTTAGCCTGTGTCCGTGGACCACACCTGGATGTTTCTCATTGCCAAGATTGATTTCTGGCTAAGGGGATGTGCATGGAGTGAGGCTATGGCCATCATTGTTGATTTACGAGACCTTGCACTTGGTCCTTCACATTCCCACTTGCCCAGCTTCCTGCTGGCTGCGGGAGCTTCAGCAGAGCATTGAGTAGCCCACAGCACACAGAAGGGCCTAAATCCAGAAGAAGCCCTTGAGTGACCACATGGCGATAAGTCCCCTCACCCACTGATACTGGACTCTGAATGGGAATTCATTCTTCTGTGTGTTAAGCCATGAGGTCTGGGGTTGTCTGCTTCATCAGTGACTTGTTTTAACTGACACAACTATTATATTTTTAAACTAAAGGACAAAAAGGACTATGGAGTCTAGCCCAAGGTCAGGTTGGGTATCATGAAGCTTGGACTTCAACAGCTCACCCAGGTTGGATTACCTGCAGCCTTGAACTAGTCTCTATGTCCAGGGTGATGCTAAGCACTGATTGTCTTGGGCTATCTGCCTAATACATCATGGAGACAGGTCACAATGAAGTTATGCTGGTTCAGCTCCAACCTTGAAGCTGGGGCTGACTCCACCCTTGCAAACCTCCCTGCTCCTGGCCTGCCTGCCATGGGGCTCTCCTCTCCCAGGACATGCATGTGATGGGTGCTTTTGTGTACTTAGGCTGTCAAGAGCCTGGAGAGCATCAGCTGTCTCCTAAGGCAGCAGGGACTGTGCTTCCCACAGCTCAGAGACAACATGCTATATAAATGTGTCCCTGCACCTGCTCCAGCTGCTGTGTGATTGACATCCAAAGGAATGCATCTGGAAGCAATCCTGATCTTGCAGTGGTCCTGCTCCAGAAGTGGAGGGCTTATCCCTGCCTGCTGGAAGCATATCCACTGCCACTTTAGGTGAAGCATGGAGAGCAAGAATATGAACCTCCTAGTAATTGGGACTGAGGGGACAAAGACCAGACCTGCTGCAGTCTGTCCAGGTGAGGTGCTCTCAGGCACTCTGTATCTGACTGTGACTGTTGAGTTTATGTTCCTGAACTGCTCAAACAGTCATGAAGCAGTGTCCATTGAGCAGTCTGTTTGTTTTGAAATAATGAAGCTTGAATCCAGAGCTGCTCCAACATTAAGCTATACCATCAGCCCTTTCTAAATTTTTAAAATGTTGAATTAGGGTTTTACTGAGTGGCTGAGGCTGACCTCAAACTTGACATCTTCCTGCCTTGGCCTCCCAAGCCTCCTGAGCAGTTGGGGTTATAGGTGTGCACATGGGCCCAGCTCCACTGAGTCATTCTGTCAAGGTAAAATTTTCCCAGGTGTCTCTCCTGCCTGATTTAAAGTCACCGCTGGAATTAACACATGAAAAAAGATGGAATTGAGTGGCCAGAAACTTGGACTTTGTGAGGTTCATTAGATGACATTTCCTGGGAACCAGGGGAATATTTTTTTATGTGAAACTCTTTAAATAATGACCAGTGTTTCTAAACCTTGCCACACTTGGAATAAAAAAAAAAATCTTTAGCTCTTATCATGACCCATGCAGCATCAACAAAGGATTCTTGAGTAGGGGTGATGGGACATGAAGAAAAGCAGACACAAAGAAGACACAGAGATATTTTCATGAAAAGCTGGGACCAGGTGGGAGTCTGCACTCTGAAGGAGGAACAGTGACCCAGAAGTAGTTCCGTGGGTTTATCATACAGGGTCTCACAAAGAGGAAATTAAACTGTAGGGGTACCATAAAGTGTACAAGGCTTGTGAGCTGACAGAGGCTTCTTTGTGCATTAAAAGTTTTCAGAGCTAGAAACATTGCATAGGGTCCCAGGAGAAGGAATAAATGAGGGACAGCCTGTGACCCTCAGGCCTTTTGTTAGGTTAAAGACGGAGACACACTTTTATTCTCTCCTTCTGCAGAGAGATAAGATCCAAGTGCATCTCCTTGAACGTGGGCCAGTGTGTGGTTAGTTCCCACATATGCATTAGTGACATCTGGAGCCACAAGCCACATCTACATCATCCAAATCCAGGCTGTGGAGCTTCACCATGGGGACATACTAACTGTGAAGCTGATGGAAAGACTTCCAGCAGGCACCTGGTCTCACTCTGACCGTAAGTGGACAAGGGCAAGAGAACCTCAGTTTAGGACTAAGCAGACCCGTTGCCTCTCTTGCATTGTGGACATCTCCACTCTGGTAAAAGTTCTCAGTTGCATTGGTGACGTTTAACAGTTTTGCAATGTCCTGTGATATTTCCTTATGCATTAGAAGGGATGAGAAATTAGTACCCAGAGAACAACTGGACAAGTGAACTAGAAATGCCAATCTCAGGGAAAGGTCAATCATCAAAACCTCCCAGAACATTTTCTGACCTGAAGAATGGGGTGCATTTTGGAGCTCCCTCCTCCTGCACTGTTAGACAGATCACTGACCACACAAGCACATTTATTTGCATTGAGTACATATTAGTGTGAAAGGCATCTTAGGCATTTATTTTCATTCTTTTTAGTTTATCATAGAAAAGTAAATGACCTGTAAAGAAAAAAAACATTTTTTTTCAATCAGAAACAGTTGTAAATATGCAAACAACATGGTGCCTATTAAAGCCTGGGGAAAAAGGGGGGGTTACTTCCTTTTCTTGATGGAAGTTTCACAAAGCTTTTACAGGCACGTGGATTATAGAAGCAGTTAAGCTCTTGCTCCATTAGGTCCTATAACCTGTTCCTGATGAACCTTCTCAATTCATCACTAGTGTGATCTTAAATGTTAAGGACACCATGGCAGAGAAAGAGGGGCTTCTGAAGCCTTATTGATTTCCCTTGAGATCACCCTCTTGATGATGTCAGGACACTCCCCGCTACTCTGGGCTTATGATTATGTATTGTGAGTGTCATCACGGCACCTGTGGTCATTAAGGCAAGTTGACGAGCAATAGCATTGACTCACGGTATCAGGATTTTCAGACACCACCTGCTCTGCTTTGCAGGGTCACCTGGGGACCCAGCCTTCTCCTGTTCTATACTACAACACCCCTGAGACCTCAAAGGCACCCTCAGTTGTGACATCATCTCTCTTTTTGACATCCTGACACCTGACTTTCAAGTGACAATCAGTCACTTGGGCTTTTCCACACCAATGATTTATGTTCCATGGATATCACTGTATTATTTCATGTCTCAGTGTTGGTCCAGTTTGGGAAATACCAAACTGTGTCCATCTCTTTCCACATCCGCTTTTCTGATCACTGACACATTCCAAAGCAAGTAACTCAGCCCTTGAGCTGTTCTGAAAGTGACTCCTCAGAGCACAGGGCTGTGGCACTTCTTTCCTTCTCCTCTTGTGCATCGAGGCCAGTGTCTAATAAGTGAGTCATTGTGTGAAGATTATCAATGTCCAATACCAGACCTCTACCAAGGGTCCTCAGAAGTGTGGAATCCATATCATTATTCGTGGTTTTTTAGAAGTGATTTCCCAAGGGTATGGATGAGAACAGTTTCTTCAGCAAACTTGACTGTGTTATGTCATGACAGACCCGTTAACAGTCCTTCACTTGCTGATGACATTTGAAGACTAGGGACAGTGCTCTTCCTTCTGATATCTGCATACTTGATGTCTTTATTCTACAATTGGCATCCTTTGGAACAGAAAAATCAGATCTCTGTGGAAGTTTTCAGGCTCCCTGTGTAAAGTCTCTCAATTTCTCAGATAGGGTGGTCAGTTAACCCTAGCTCGCCCTCACACTCTCACTCTTGCTCTTAACAAGCCCCTGACCCTCCCTCCCTTCTCTCAGATATTTCTTCCATAAAACCTTTCCCCAAAGTCTTCTGTTTTCTATGAGCCACATTGTCCTACCATGAGTGATATGTGGTCTGGAATTTTTTTGGTGTAGCACAGTGGTATAGCATGTGGTATAGCATGGTGTAGTATGTGTTTAGCAAAAGTGAAGCCATGGGTTTAAACTCCTGCACCCAAAGGATGACGGTGATGGTGATAGTGATGATGGTGATGATGGTAGTGGTGATTGTGTCCTAATATTCTCTCCTTTGGAAAGCATCAAGGAACTTGGATCTCAGGAATTTCCCTCCATTCCCTGAGAATGGTTCACTGTGTCAAAATTAATCATGCACACCCTGTGACTTATGGTGACCTCCTGCTTTTCTTTTGAGAGTCTGGGACTTTGGTAAGTACTGGCAGAGGCCGCCTCGGTGACCAGCTCACAGTCAAGTCCCTGGTACTGCATCTGTAATGGTAGATGCACTTCGCATGTGCTGTTGTGAGGCAGGAGTAATTGAGAGCTGGTGTGTGGCCCTCTGGGAGGGCTCTGGAAGCTCATTCCTGATTTCCTTTGAACTTCACCTCCTGTACCTCTGCTGTGTACTTTTGTGTACTTTTTTCCATAATCATAGGAAAAAATAGGATTCTGTGCCAAGTCCTGCCTAGTGGACCTGGGGATCCTAACACACTGGAAGGCTCTGTAATTGCAAACCTTGTTAATGTGACAGATCCAACATGATCTCTGCTCTCTGAGAACTTCAGCAGAGAGCATGTGTCCATGTGTCCTCAGATGTGTCCACATATTGTTTCAGACCAGCTGGGATTTTGATGGTGTTGCTGTGCACTGTCCACAGGAACCATGACACTGGGGTGCAGGAGGAAAATGGGTCCCAGAGGAGATGAGGTTTGGTCAAGTGGATAGCCGAGGGCAATATTTAGACATGTCAGGGGGTCAGTCAGGGTTTCAGGTATTTCAGGGTGCTGTGGCTGGGGAAATAAGAGTCTTGGCCAACCAACTTGGGCTTCCTGGAGCTGATGGGACCTTGTCCTAACAGGAAGAATGTAATATTCTCTTAGGCAAGAACATAGGGTGATCAAAACTCTGCCCTTGCCAAGCATCCCTCACAGGTCCCTGGAGTAAGTGAACACTGTATAAGGTTGACAGCACCCCAGGATCCCATGCCAGGCTACTTAGTGCCTCCAAGCCAAGCTCTATCTTCAGAGGTCTTGTTGTCATATATAAATTCATGTCATATATAAATTTCTGTGTGCAGAAGTCTGTCACTTGCTCAATGGCACTCTATACACTGATTGTCCAGCCCAAGTTATGTGACCGTCCTGAAGGCTGGGCATTAGGAGGGTGTGGCTAAGGCTGCCACCCCTTAGGAGTGCAGCTGAGGAGTGGGTTGAGGATCTCAACTCTTAGCTTGACAGGTGTAGCACCAAGGCTCCACCTCAGCCATGCTGGGGACCCCGGCTGTACTGTAGAGCAGAATCCAGCACCATGAGGTGGTGCCCCGGGGCCCCTCCCCAGTTGTATGCCCTGCATGTGGCTGCATGTGGAGGGGCCCGGAATCCTCCCTGTGGTTCCTGCAGGAGGCTGAGGGCCTTGGACCTCCTGCTCCCAACTTGCTCCTCAGTGTCTTCTCCACATTGTTCGTTGTTTCTTTTTCTGTTGTGTTTTCATCCCTTCCCTTTGTCTCCTGGGTTTATGGCTGAAAATATAATCAACATTTGTATTTTAGTGGTGTTTGGGAAAGAGTAAGGGGGAGGAAAACCTGATTAATTTGTCATCTCACTAAATGCTGAATTCACTGAATTTCAAAAATTTCATCTGAATAACTTAATGTTGTGTAGACAACGTAATGGGCTTCAAAATTCAAACTCTTAATTTAATTTCTGCTCCATATGATGATTATCAATTTCTTGATTATTCCATTATGACCCATTCTCAGTTTTTAGTGCCATCTAATTGCCAATAAAATACAGAGAAATTCAGCATTGGGAGTTCAAAAGATGACAAAAAATAAACTCTTTTTTTTTCTTTTTAATTGTGTTAGTCAATATAGTTTGTGAGTCAAGCTTTTATGGAAATGGGAAGAAAAAAGAGAAAACATGAATGCAAAGACCTATTAACGTATTAGTTTCCTGCCTAGACTTGGTAAGGTGTTTGATTCTTTGTACCCTGTGTACCTGAATCTCCCAAACCCATTTTAGTTTAAGAAACTACATAACTTACTCCCTGGTGAGAAACGGAGCAGGCAGGAGGTCAGAATGCATCCACACTGTGCAGGTTCTCTCCCGGGCACACATTTCTCGAAGGGATTTTATGCCAAGCAGTGATAACTAGAGCTCATCCCCCAGTCTTAACATGTTAGGGACACCAAAATTTATGACTCTGTGAAACCAAATCGTGCCCCCATTTGTGTGTGCCAACAACGCTGCCGGGAATGAGAAGATCTTTCCTCATTTAGCTAAGATAGGGGACAGGATCCCTGTGCTTCTGATGACAGTAACCATCGTGTGTCTTGATCTCTTCACACTTTTTCTCTGTTCTGCTCTTTTTATCCGATCAGCTGACCCTTCATATAAAGTGACACCCAATCCCCCACCAGACCATTGTCAGGGTCTGCAGCATTCACAGTAAATGATTAAAATTGCATAATTTTACTGAGAATACTGAAAGCAATGTAGGGTAACTATTCCTCCCTCCTCCTTCCTTCCCTTGCTCCTCCCCGCCTTCCTTTCCCCTCCCTTCCTTCCAGCTTTTTTTCCTCTCATTCTCCCTCCTCCCTTTTCCTTTCTTTGCACATATTTTAATATTTTTCAATGAACAAAGAGGGAGAAGAAGAAATAGCTGAGGGGAAAACCTGTCTGAGCTGCAGCTGGTGGAGTCCTGGGTCCCTAGAGCAGCCGCTGTTGGGATTCGCACCCAGCTGTAGGGCTCCCAAGGGCCCCTCTTTCACTCCTGGCTTCATTGGCTTTCCCTAAGCTTCCCTTTCCTTGACCAAGGGTCGCCCTGATGACTTACTGGGAAGGCAGACCTTAGTTCCACGATGATCCTGATGATGCCCCCCAGTGAAAAGGCAGCCAAAGCCCACCCCAGGGACTGCCATCTACCCACCCAAGGAGGGGCTGAAAACCCTCAGGATGGGGAGGAGACAGGTGGCCTCCAGGGATGGGCCTGGACCTTTGCAGAAGTGTCCTCACACAGGGCAGGCCAAGGTGCTCCCCGCATGGAGTCTCAGAGAGCCTCCTGAGTGGTCAGCCCTGCTCACTTTCTGCAGATTGTAGGAGCAAGAAATGACAAAGAAAATTGGTTGCTTTTGGACATTTTGCAATTTGGTTAAGGGGAACTCATTTTGCTTTCAACTCCATAGCACCTTGCTGAATATAGTATGGTACTTTACTCAACCAGCAGAATGGTCTCCTCTAAAGCATCTACAGGGTAAAGCAACAGTTCTGCTTCGAGAACTCCCTTTTGACTCAGGATCCAGGATGGCATCTTCCTGCCACAGACCCTGTTTCTGATGCCTCCTCCACTGGAAATGTGTTTCTTTCAAGGGTCCAGAGGTCACCTGTCAGGTTATTGTTCCAGTTAGCAGTATGCTCCAAGGAGACAGCAACCCTTCCCACAACATGCATTTACTCTGTTCCCAGCTGAGCCTGGGGAATGTCGAGATGGCAATGGTTAATGTGTCATGGAAGGATCACTGGGTTACCACTTTTTGACATGGTGGGTTTTTATTCTTGCAATTCTGTCTCCACTTCCTAAAAGTGGAGCTGATGTCGTGGCTCAGTTCTCCTGCAAATCCCCACTCTGTATCTTAGTTCCCATGTGGTGACCAGCCTCTGCGCAACTGTCCAGAGCTGCTCAGTGTCTTTGTGCCTGAGTCACTGACCACAGTCTACACAATGAAAGCCCACTGGGTAAAAAGCTGGGCAGGGGATAAACCAAGCAGAGACAGGTGAAAGCTGGGGAACTTGCTATTAGGTATACATAAACAAGATCAGTTATTTCTTTTTTAACAAAAATTTTATTCTAAACATTTGTATGGGTTTCTTATAGACTGTACTTAATTTATTCCCCTTTAAGCTTAGAATATGGTGAACATAGGATCATGTGTGTGTGTGTGTGTGTGTGTGTGTGTGTGTGAGAGTGATGCATTGTTGAAAACTGTGATCAAAAGAAAAGACTGTTCTGTGAGTTACCCTCACTGGCTCCTTCGTTTTTTTTTAAAACCTCCTCATTCTTTGTAATACGTTGAAGGTATATTTTCTGGTTTTAATCCTCCTGTCCTTATTCCCCCCTCCCTCATCTCTCTGCCAACTTCTGGGTAATTCCTCTATGCCCCGTCTGTGTGGGTCCAGGGAGTCTTTATGGGTTAACCTTTGGGAAACATCTATGCGGGGAATTCATTTGAATTTCACTGTGTCAGCACTTAGGAGTACAAATCTTGAAGAAATACACTCACTTCCTCATGCACAGCGTTCTACTCCCCTTGACTTTAATTGATTTGCCTTTCTTTAAATTCTTGAGTGTGCACCTGGCTTATTCGCAGCTGTTTCCACCCATTTAAATCTCACCTCCACTGAGTCCCTGTTCTGTCCTGGTGATTTACCAGCCCAGCTGTTGCTGATTGAGGCAGGTTTTGCAGTTAATTCAAGGTCTGCCCTTGTGTTGCCCCCAAGTTTTCCCTGTGCACACACTTCCCTGTTTCCTAGTTGCTCCAGCCCTGAAGAACAGTGGGAATTGACCCTGAGGGCAAGGACGGAGCATGATGGCACCCCGCCCCCCCCCCCTTGAAAGGAAAGGTGCCTCTCCAATGTTTGTGTCCAATTCAATATGAGTTATTTTGTTGAATTTAATTTTTTAATTTCAGTAGAACAACCTCCTTAAAGTATTGTTCATTACACAAAAGATGATTGAATCTGATGCTCTTGATAGTCACTCCTCTATTTAAAACCCACGATAAACAGCCCAGTGTGCTTTGTTTGCCAACCAGCTTTGCTCACAGTTGCTGCTGCTCATAGGGTGTCTCAGGGTGCGCCTTCCCTCATCTGACTTCAGAAGACGCTAGCCATCAAATTGTTTGGAGGGTTTTCATTTTAAAATATAATTTCTCCTTATAAATTACCAATTCTAAGCTTCCTTGTTAAGGGAAATTAATTTGGGTTGAGTGATGGATTATGTGTGTGTGCTTGTTTGTTTTCTTGGTTCTTTGAGAATGTAGTGACAGAAGACAGAGGTAGCAAGAGGCTCTGTAAAAGTCTGTCCTCTGAATCTTGTTGTCTGAGACCCATGTTCTCAGCTGGAGTGAGATGTGGTACGTCAGTGTCCAGGTGATGGCTGCAGGATGAGGAATGATGGGTAGGAAATGTCCCAAAGTCTGGATATCACCATCCAGCTCAGGCTGGACAAGGGCAAGATGTGCTGAGTCCTGTCAGGGCAAGGACACCGGATGCCAAAGTCCACTGCCCGTGTGTGAATTGTGCTTCTCCTTGGGTGTGTATTTGGTGCTAATTGGCTTGCTGCTATACACTTCTGCTCTGATTTGAGCCCCTGTGTCAGCACACACATGTCGGACCCCTGGGGAATGTTGGGAGGAAAAGTGGTGTGAGGGGAGACAGTTGGATTTGGACTCTGGGACTTTGTGTGTTTCGTCCTGACTTAGGCAGAAGGGTGGTCTGGGCAAGCCATGGGGCCTCAGTATTTACACCTAGGAAGTGCTCACCATCTCTGCCCACCTGTTCTCAGGAATTCAGGATTATTGTAAAGATTAAGTTATTGGATGTGACAAAACAGATATTCTATAAATGGAAGGGAGCATGTTAGCATATTATCTGAAGGAGTTTAGAGAACACACAGAAAGGTCTGGTATTTTTCTGATATTCTCATGACCCTCTGGATAGTGTTGGGGAACCATGTTCAGGGAGACAGAAACACTGTGCAAGATAGAGTCAGGCATGGGGACAGTTCCATGCAGTCTGTTGGGAGGGCCCAGGGCGGTTTTTTGGGACCATGTGGCCATTGCTGATGTCATGGGAGTGGCATTGGCCAAAAGCAGACAGTTTAGAGAAAGGCTGGGTCTTCAGCTGGCTTTCAGTAGTGGGTGGGACTTTATGGACTGTTGTGATTTGGTGTGAAGTGTAAACCTGATGTCCACTGCTGGAACTTCAGAGGGCAATGGTTGATTAGATTGAAAGAGCTGTCACCTTATCAGAGGATGAAACTACCAGTATGGATTAACTGGGTGGTAGCTATAAGAAGGCAAGGATGTGGCTGGGAGAAGTAGGTCCCTGGGGGTGTGCCTCTGGGGTTTATATTTTGTTACTGGCTCTTTATTCTCTCTTTCTTTCTCCCTCTCCCCACCTCTCTCCCTCCCTCTCTCTCTCTCTCCCTCTCTCACTGTCTCTCCCTCTCCCCTCCCAGTCTCTCCCCTCCTCTTTTCCTCCCTCCCTCTCTCTTTCCCTCCCTCTCTCTTCCTCTCCCTCTCTTTTTCTCTCCCCTCTTCTGAGCTGCCTTAGCCAGCTGCTCTCCTCTGCCCCCTCTTTCCACCATGATGTCCTCCCTCACCTCTGGCCCAGATCAATGGAGTCAGCCAACCATGGACTGAAACTCTGAAAGCATGACCCCAAAATAAACTCTTCCTTTCCTGAGTTGTTCTTGTCTGGTGTTTTGGTCACAGTGATTCCATGGAAGAGAAATCAATGAAGAAAAAGAATTCTTACCTTTAATTGAAGAATATTTTTGGTTAATCTCATTTTTCAGTCTGACTTGTAATAAAGACATTGAGATCCTTTGCTAGTTGTACCATATTTTTTTTCATTGATAAGTAGCATTTGAATTCATAACTTGGGGAATTATTAATGAATTTGTATTAAGGCGATATTTTTAAAGAAGAGAAGCCAATTACCAGGCCTTATAAGACAGTACAATCTCCAGGAGTCCATAGAGGTGGAATACACTGCTTGATGGGATATTTCATTCAGGTAGACTGCCTCTTAGCTGACCAGCTAGCTACTGCCTCTCTCTCTATTCATCATTTGCTTCTGTAGTCACTGTTCTACAGTAAAAATCCTGATGGTGTCACTTTTCTGAAGGATGGCCTTCAGAATCATTATTTATGATCTTCTTCTCCATGAACAGTCCTTTCCATAACAGATACCAGTGTTTGTAGTTGAACCCTCTCCCTCCAACAGCTCTGCCAATGACCTCCACTCTGATGACATGAAATTTTCTCTGCTCCCTGATAATATCATTTCTTCCATGTTCTTTCCTTTGACCAAAATGTTCCTCCCCAAAGATGTATCCAGGGGAAACTTGTTATCCTTCAAACTTGGCCCAGATCTAATTTCCTTGATAAAGTAATTGACCTCCTAGGCAGAATTAGCCCATCTGTCCTCTGCTATAGAATAGTTTTCAAAGTGAATCTTCAACATCTATTTGCTTTTCTATTTTTTTTTTCATTTGAAATATAATTTGCTTAGTTTAGGGAACCATGGTTTCATCTGGTATCTCTAGTTCATTACACAGTAGTGGCTTAATAAATCTTTGCTGAAATACTAAACAAAGGAAAGAAACCAGTAGTTCAAAACCCCGAAGACAGAGGACGGAATTAACCACTTATCATACATTTAATCCTATTCTTATGATTTTAGATACTCTTGTGTGGGAGATCAACCTTGTGACTGAGTCACCCTCCCCAGCTGGGTGTTGAGATGTTCAGTCACAGAAATGTGGCAGAACTTTACCCACCCTTCTTGGGTTCCAGGGTCTCTGTCTTGTGCATGGGCATGTCTTGCTACAGCCCCATGGGTGAAGCTATGCTCACTTGTTCCTTTGTAATCTAACCCCTTACCCTGTTTAGGATAGAATCTTCCATGGAAGTGCCTTGTGTGTGTCCCCTTCTCTTACTGTGCCCTTGGGTGTGGCTTACCCAGGTGTCAGTCAACGTGCTGACAGTGGACATCATGAAGATACTCAGCCCCCTGAAACCTGACCCCTTGCCTCATTTGAATAGCTTCTTCTCAATAAAAGGGGTCAGTGTATAATCTTGGCTCTCTTTTTGGGGACCCTTAAGGTCAGAGGAGCTGTCACAGAGACCCCAAACACATGGTGTTGGGAAAACTGGAAATCCATATGCAACAAAATGAAACTGAATCCCCTCCTCTCGCCATGGACAAAAGTTAACTCAAAATGGATCAAGGAGCTTGATATCAAATCAGGGACTCTGCATCTAATAGAAAAAAAAGTTGGCTCCGATCTACATACTGTGGGGTCGGGCTCCAAATTCCTTAATAGGACACCCATAGCACAAGAGTTAATAACAAGAATCAATAAATGGGACTTACTTAAACTAAAAAGTTTTTTTTTCTCAGCAAGAGAAACAATAAGAGAGGTAAATAGGGAGCCTACATCATGGGAACAAATTTTTACTCCTCACACTTCAGATAGAGCCCTAATATGCAGAGTATACAAAGAACTCAAAAAATTAGACAATAAGTTAACAACCCAATCAACAAATGGGCCAAGGACCTGAACAGACACTTCTCAGAGGAGGACATACAATCAATCAACATGTACATGAAAAAATGCTCACCATCTCTAGCAGTCAGAGAAATGTAAATCAAAACCATTCTAAGATACCATCTCACTCCAGTAAGATGGGCAGCCATTATGAAGTCAAACAACAACAAGTGCTGGCGAGGATGTGGAGAAAAGGGTACTCTTGTACATTGCTGGTGGGACTGCAAATTGGTGTGGCCAATTTGGAGAGCAGTATGGAGATTCCTGGGAAAGCTGGGAATGGAACCACCATTTGACCCAGCTATTGCCCTTCTGGGACTATTCCCTGAAGACCTTTAAAGAGCATACTACAGGGATACTGCCACATCGATGTTCATAGCAGCATAATTCACAATAGCTAGACTGTGGAACCAATCCAGATGCCCTTCAATAGATGAATGGATTAAAAAAATGTGGCATTTATACACCATGGAATACTATGCAGCATTAAAAAATGACAAAATCATGGAATTTGCAGGGAAATCGATGGCAATAGAGCAGATTATGCTAAGTGAAGGGAGCCAATCCCTAAAAAACAAACTCCAAATGTCTTCTTTGATATAATGAGACCAACTAAGAACAGAGCAGGGAGGAAGAGCAGGAGGAAAAGATTAACATTAAACAGAGACATGAGGTGGGAGGGAAAGGGAGAGAAAAGGGATATTGCATGGAAATGGAAGGAGACCCTCATTGTTATACAAAATTACATATAAGAGGTTGTGAGGGGAATGGGAAAATAAACAAGGAGAGAAATGAATTACAGTAGATGGGGTAGAGAGAGAAGATGGGAGGGGAGGGGAGGGCGATAGTAGAGGATAGGAAAGGTAGCAGAATACAACAGTCACTAATATGGCATTATGTAAAAATGTGGATGTGTAACCGATGTGATTCTGCAATCTGTATTTGGGGTAAAAATGGGAGTTCATAACCCATTTGAATCTAATGTATGAAATATGATATGTCAAGAGCTTTGTAATGTTTTGAACAACCAATAAAAAAAAGAAAAAGGTATTTGTGTCTCTTGTGTGGTTATTTCGTGCAGCCCACTTTGCCCAGTTTAACTGGAGTGACCCCTGAGCCTTTTAGTCGTGAGAACAGAAACCCAGCACTCTTGTAAATCAGGGATTTTAATAAATTTTAGTATTCATGTTATAATGCTTTTTGTGCCATTGTCTCAATAGATCATGGCCATATTCTAAGTAGAAAGGAATGCAAACAACTTTAATTTACCTGAGATTCCTATTGACTGAACCTGGAAGAAGCTATATTCTCACTGTGGAATAAACCTGAGTACAAGTATATCAAAAAAGTGTTTTCTCTTCTAGGTTTTGGAAAAGAAGGTCATTGGAATGTGGAGCTTCTGAACTGTGTGATACCCAGAAGAACATTTTTTTTCATTGATAAGTAGCATTTGTATGTATTCATAACTTGGGGAAATCATTAATAAATTTGTATTAAAGTGATTTTTAAAGAAGAGAAGCCACTTACCAGGCCTTATAAGACAGTACAATCTCCAAGAGTCCACTGTGTTTGATGTTGAACCCAACAGCAGGCAAGCTAAGTATCTGCATGCTGTCACTTAGTGCTTTCTGTAAGTCACAAACTCAATGATGGTTCTCTTCTTTTTGTTTTCCCTACAGCAAAATGATGAGAACAACTTGTTGCATATGGAAGCATTTCTACTCTGTGAGTCATTCTGAGGGGAAAAAATGTGATTTGCAAATTCTGTCAAATGAAACAGGCATTTCCAAATGTTACTACTATGTTCAAACACATCTTGTATGTCAGAGTGTACTGCAGATGTTATAAAAAAAAATCCTCCATAGCTGCAAATGAGAAGGATGAAAAAGTGCAAGAAACTAGTCTTGCAGTCATTGTTCCAGACAGGAAAACCTTCCTCTGCTGCTGTTTCTGTATCATCGGCTTCATCACAAAGACTTGCTCAATTATCCTCAAATAGCCACATGTTGCAAGCAGCTGTCTATCAAGAAAACTGGACTGCAATGGCAACATTTGTAGACAATATGATACCTGAAGATCAGGACAAAATAATAAATAACTTTATGAAAGCACCTCTTCTCCCTTGGACTTGTCTTTATCAAGGCTGGCAGGGAGCACTTCCATACTGTGCCAGGAAAGCTGAGGTTCCCACCAGGAGTTTTGAATGGGTATCTGAGCATTTGAACATGAATGGGTGGTGATGTGGATAAAAGAAGAATGAAGAAAACACTACTATAAATGCCAGATTTATGGTTAGGCAGACATGTCATAAGGAGCAGAATTACACAATTTTATAAGAATGGATCTCTAACTCAGTTTTTAATAGAAGAACACAATAAGATAGGGAAAATCCATTACAGGGTATATTAGTCCACCAGGAAAAGATGAAGATCAAAAACAAACAAACAATAAACAAACAAATAAAAAACTGTTTACTGATGGTGTAATATAATTAAAGTTACAACATAGTAATGGAAGGGAGGTGCACTTCATTATAAGGATGGTAAAATAATTTTTTCCTGAATGCATCTATGGAAGAGGAAAAAAATGTTATAGAAATAGATGAAATTAAAAAATTGATGTAATCTACTCTTGTCATAACAGCTATCTACTTATGGCAGCAAGAATACAATGCAGAGTAAAAGCAAATAAAACTACACGTATCCTCTAAACACCAGAGAAACTTCCATGAGACAGTTTTTAGAAATCATCTCAACAAACAAATGGGTTATTTTGTTTCTATGTTTACTTGTGTTAGCCTTGAATGATATGTTAATTTATAGATGAAGACTAAAACAAAAGATTATATTAATAACTAGCAAGAAATTTCCTGTGAGCTCATGCTGCTAAATAGATTCAAAACCAGAAATGTAAAGAAAAGTAACATTTTCACTTTTACAATTTTAGCTGATTGAAAAATACAAGGTACACCTTAAAGGCTTAAAGGTTGTATAATAAAATATACTTCTGCTTTATGAAGTTGAGACCCTCTCCAAGTCTGAAATATAACGTGGTCTGGAATTCTGTTGAGGATGCAACTGCAGCTGCTAAAACCATAGCAGGTGTTGTCTAAGTGGTTTATAGGGATTGCCTCAATTAATTCTCAGAATTATCCTATGAGATATGCACTTCTGCTGTTCTTATTTATTTTGCTACTGGAGATTGAATCTGGGGTTCTTTAACCATGAAGCAACCTCCTCAGCCCTTTTTTATTTAATTAATTTATTTATTTATTTATTTATTTGAGACACGATCTCTAAATTACTTAGGGCCCTGCTAAGTTGCTGAATCTGTCTTTGAATTTGCGATCCTGGAGCCCCAGCCTCCCCAGTCACTGGTATTACAGATATGTGCCACCGTGCCCAGCTCTGACAGTTGAGAAAATCACAGAGCTGAGAGGTACCTGGGGACAGTATTCTTACCCAGGCTACCAGATTCTGGGCTTCCTAGTTACACTCAGTATCTCATGGCAGTTAATACCAGCTTCCCTGTGATACACCGCAGCTAGAGAATGCCCAGCAGTCCCCATCACAATGCCTCTTGCTTCTTTCCAGTAGATCCCTTCATTTCTTACAGTAGATAAAAGAATTGGATATATGTCTACATGTACTCATGCCAAATAAAAAAATAGGCTAACATATGAAAGAGAATTGATATCTAAATGAACCTTGACTTTCCAGAAGTCCACAAAGTTTAAGCATCAGAAAAAAACAGGAACTGATAATAATTACTGTTCAACAAATAAGACTCCTTAGACAACGTTCCACATGTCCTAAGTTTTATCCAGGCTGATCTTTCATTTCCCTTCCTTTCTTTTCCACAGCTTCTTTCTAAAATCCCATGCTTTCTCTATCTTCTTGGCACAGTGGAGAACACAAAAACCAAAAAGCAAAATAACTTTCTTTGTTACTAATAATATGGACGGCATATTCTCTTCAATATGCCTGTATTTCACATAATTTAGTTGAGGAAAATGAGTTTAGCAATGTTTATGTCCGTTTGTAAAACAATTAATAACATATAGAAGCAAATCAAATGAATATATTTAAATAGTGTCTGAGTAAAAAATGCTTTCAGATTTTATGTGAAACAAATGATCATTTATGGGCAAACCAAGTAATGGCAATGCACACTCTTTTACTAAAATAAAGGATTTGACTCAAATTCACAAAACTCTTAATTATATTCAAAATCCTTCACTTTTTTATTTTCATAATTGAAAATTTCTAGGATTTTAAAAGATTTTTATTTAAAATCTAATGATCTTGTATCTAGTGTGTCTTATTAGTGACTTCTGTCTTGATTCTCCACTTCATCCTTCTTCTGCAATCTAGATGTTTCCTTAAAGGTAAAGAATTTACTTTCAATTCTATGTATTACAAATCATGACATTCCTTTGTCAAGTTTCTATAGAGCTCTCATTTATCAAATTCAAGTCTCCGTGAATTTGTCTATTTTGAAGGGCTTACCCTTACACCTAAAGTAATTTCAAACATCCTTCTTAAAATTATTTCCGTATACTTCTTCATATTGACTTGTAATTAAACCAAACAAATATCCTTAAAGGTACTTAATTAATTATGCACAGAGGCATAAAGTGAATCATGTTATCCTTAAAGGCACCTAATTAATTATCCACAGAGACATAAAGTGAATTGTATATGCATTCTTTTTAGGAATGTTTTTTAATGTCCTGGCTCCCTACCTAAGTATACTTTTGTTCTTTCTGTACAAAATTCTTCCCGTTATTTAATGCCAAAAATCTAGAAATATATAAATATTTCTCACTCATTTTTGTCTCCTCTACTCCTGGAAGGGTGCAATATCATGAATGTACAATGGTGCTTCCTACTGGTTGATTGGCAGGCCAGAAGGGCAAATTTTGACTAAATCATATCAATTGATGACTCTCTTCCTCACCTTAAGGACTGTTATTGGGCCTCTTTCTCCTCCAGCTCTTTTGTCTTTACTTGACTCCAGGATTTCTTGGTGAAGAATTTAAATTTTGTGGACTGCCTTTTGTGTACTTTAAGTAGAAAGTATTCGTAGACTTTAATTGTAAACAATATACTGATCCATAGTAATATCATACTAATTAATCATTGACAGACACAACATCTCGAATATCTTTGAACATGGAAACTTCCTTTGTTATCCTCTAAAAAGGATGAACTAATGGAATGAAAACCTTTTTGTGAGAAGGAGCTGTGTTGTCTCTTTGAGGTGAAGACTAATGATTCTAAACACGAAACAGTATGAATTTTGACCCTTAGAATTAGGAAAAAATTCATCAATGTTTCTAATTTTTAAAATGATAAATAAGAATAACAGATAAGAGAGGAAAGGAAAACACACCAAAAATTATACATTATTTTCAATACATTTATCTATTTTTGCATAGGTTTGTGGGCTTTATTTTCTGAACATTCAACAACTATGCATAAAACACACTGAGCATGTGTAATATGCAGTGTTCTACACAGTGATAGTGAAGTAGTGAACAGAAACAAACATAAATCCCCTTCCTCCAGAGATGGTAGCCATGCACAAGGTGAACAATTAAAAGTGTGTAACACATTATACAGTGGTAATTGCTATACAGAAAAGCCAGGGAAGGGGATGATGCTGACAGAAAACAGTTGCAATTTTAGAAGAATGTCAGAAAGACCTAAAATAGAAATCACATTAAATGAAAGTCCCAAATTGCTGAGGAAGAAAAATGAGTTAATTCTAGGAGAAACATTTTAGTAGGATAGAGAAAGGGCAAAGGTCAAGTTGCAGGTGTCTGCCTATGTGAAGCAAGAAATGGCAATAGGACTTGTGTTGGAGGTAGCAACAGGGAACCTAGTATGAAATCAAAACATGAAGGAAGAAGGACCAGAATGTATTGAGTTTTGTGAGTCACTGTAAGAACTTCAAGTTTCATCTGATTGAGATGGTACTCCACTGTAGGATTACAATCAAGGAAAGAGATAATCAGATTTAGATTTAGTTCACAGTAGTCATGTGGATATTACACTGAAAATAATAAATTTACAACTAAGCCAGTCATGCTAGCACATGCCTATAATCCCAGCTACTCAGGGGGCTGAGGCAGAAGGACCACAAGTTTGAAGCTAGTATCAGCAATTGAGATTCTGTCTCAAAATAAAAACTAAAAAGGGTCTAGAGTATAGCTCAGTGGTAGAATATCTATGGGTTATCCAAGGGTTCAAGTCCCAATACATAAAGAAATAAAATAAAAAACAGATAAAACTAAATTTAAAAAAAATTAAATTAAAATTCAGACTATTAAAGAAAACAGGGTACAAACATATGGAGAACAGGAGGCGGGTAAGAAGATCTAGTGTGGTGTATTAAGGGCAATTAAGGGGAAAATGGGAAGATATGTTTTCAACAATATGTGTCTGTACCCTAATCATACAAATAAACACCAACCTCTATTCATCTCAAACTGTTATTGTACTGGTCAAATATAGAATTCAACTTTTAGAACCCTGGCTATTTAAAACATAAGGTCGATGGGATTAATTTTAGTCTGTCTTTTTCCTCTTTCATTGTGTGGTTTACTATTGAGATTTGGGATACAAAGTTTAAATACTGTTTATCTCAATTTCATTAAATTCTGATATAAACATTGTCCATTCAATTTTAAATTTGTGAATGCTTATGTTGAATTTTAACACTTGAAATAAAAAATGAAGTGATGATTTTTATCTCATCATGTGGTGAGGGTATCACTACAAAATAAATGAAGGTTTAACATATGAATCATTAACTTTATTAGTGATAGATTTTTTAAAGTTGAATCTCCTAGATTATAGAGGCCAAATATTTATCTTTAATAAATGACTCAACTCTTTAAGAAAAATTCATTGAGAATATAATCTCACCAGACAAAAATTTCTAGAGATTTTGTCAGAAATATTATTAATCCAGGCATTTGACACATCATATAGTGTCAGATTTGTGTCTGACAATATTATATAATTTACCACTGAGGTAAAGTTGTAACTCAGTTCAAGAGTTTATTAAGACATTTTCAGGTTCATTATGATTTGAGGGTTATAATATCATCTAGCCAATTGTTATCATTTACTGTCTTTTAATTTTCCATCAAAACATCCATGAAAACTGTGAGAAAGTTGTCACTGTAGGGATCCTGAGAGTTCATTTACAATTTTCCTTCATTTGAAAGAAATATGAAGAGTTAGTTACATGAGTGACATTGGACTGAGACACTTTCTGAAGCTAACACATGTTCCCCTGGAAAGAGGGAAGACATTAAGTAAGGACTTAGGATGCTCAGATACTTACCGCTACACCTCACACAGAAGATCCATCTCAAACACATCATTATTACTCCCTTAAAGATTCCCACAGAAGCATCTAATCTAAACTTTCTGAGGCAGCCAATAATAATTCCCCCACTGCCAGCCCACGCCCACAAGTACATTTCTTTATTTGTACATTACAATTGACATGAGTGCAAGATGGCAGAGTAAGGAAAGGTATGAGGCAATGGCACATTGCTTCATGGAGTGAGATTACTGAGTTGCTGACAGAAAAGGAAGAGTAAGAGAGATGCACACTCAGGAGATAGTATACTATCTCCTAGTTATTTAGTTATATAGTTATTATCTATCTTTTATGGCAAAGATTCACGTACTGGCATCATTGAGTAAATTCCTTAATTGGAATGACAAAGCCAAGTTATGGGAGCATAGGTTTATTATTTTAAAAAACTCACATAGACCATGACTCTACAACTGAACCATTAATTTGGAGTAAGGCTGGGGAGAAAACAGGCTGTTTAATAAGGAACAAATATTACCTTTGCTTGGATTGCTTACAGTATTGACTTTCAAGAGATTGTGGGCAAAGGTCTGTAGAGCTAGAAGGGGGAAACAGGGTATAGATGTGTTTATTTTTAAATTAAAAAATGAACATGCTTAATAAAATAAATACAAATTTTAAATCTTAAGTAGAATTGCCCACTACTTACAATGAAAATAAAAATAAAAATCTTACCCAGAAACAAATGGGGACTCCTGATTTCTAATCTGGCAAGCAGGTTAGGAGTCTATCAGAACCGTAAGTAAAACATTGAACAAACTGAAAATCAACAACTCTTCTGAGATTGTCAGAGAAGTGAGGTCACAGGGAAAACCACAGTCTCAAAATTGGAGAGACAGACAGGCGGATACAAAGAATCACAACTAAGACAAGGGCAAAAACCCACAAGCAGAAACCACCATGGGAACCAGTGCTGAGTAGAAAGCTGGAACTGTAGTTGACAAATTGCTAGAGGGCTTTTCAGTGTGACCAAGTCTGAGAGTGAAAAATGCTGGGATGGCTCAGTTATAGAGGGTCCTTATACTTTTGGATTATACCTGTTTTTCCTCTTTCCCATTTCATTTTAAATTTTGCCATGTTTATCAATTCTGAAACTGGAACAAACTAAAACTTTCCTCCTTTTAGCTGTTATTCTCAAGTATTTTGACACAGTGACAGAAAGCTACCTAACACAGAATCCATCTTCTGTTATGCCATCAGGTAACCCACCCCTCTGCCATAAATGCTTTGACTTATCTGTAAGTGCATTTACTGTTGGCCACTTCTACAGATTTTTGTATATGCCAACATATTAAGTCATGATTTCTTTTGTAGCTTTTCTCCATGAGACACTCTTTACTGTTTTTTCACCTGCATTTTTTTTTTATTGGTGCATTACAGTTGCACATAATGATAGGATTTTGGATTTGTTGTTACATATTCATACAAGATACTCTTTCTTAAATGATATTGCCTGTATTATTTCATTTGGGTTCTTTTATATCTTTATATTTTACACATTTATTTTTTATTTGTCATTTTTCATGGTGTTAGCGATAGAACCCAGTGCCTTGTACATGCTTGACAAATGTTCTACCATTGAACTAATACCATGAGCTCCAGGAAGTTTACATTTTTTGAATCTATCTGAAATTTATTTCATCATGAAATATGAGAAAAATTGAATTTTATCTTTTACCAGTTGTCTTCTTATAAATTTACTCAATAATTATTTCTCTCAATTATTTTATAAGCAAATTTAGTCACTTTTAAAATTATTTTCCTTATTTCTTCTACTCAGTTAAAAAAATTGCTTTCTCATATTTGTACAAGTATTGAAACTTAATAATACTTTATATGCGATAGAATAACTTTCTTAATTTTATTTTTCAACCTCAAAAAAATTATCATTATTTCTGAAATTTCATGTAAACTTCAGAATCCTACTGATAAGCACAAAAAGGAGAGAGGTGAGAGTTCAACAAAAATTAAATAATTCACTTAAATTTTAAAAATAACTGGGATGAATTAATTTATTTATAGTGTTAAGTTTTCTAACACGTTATACATATATTCAGTACAAAATTCTGTTTACATAAATGTACGTTTTTCCAAGTCTTGTTTTATGTTCCTCATCAAAGGTACAATGCTTTCTTCACATAGAACTAGTGTATTTCATACCATATTAACATGTATTTAATAATTTTCCTGGACTTTCTTTAAACAATGTGGGACATATGCCTTTTTGCTTTTGGGCTATGAAGAACACTGCTTCTATGAACATTCACATATAAGAATATGTGTGGACTTGCATTTTCATTTCTCATGGGTCCTTATGAATGGAAGTGCTGAATCATATGATAGTTCTGTTTAATCATTTGAGGAACCATCAGACCAATTTCCATACCAGCTATACTATTTTGCATTTCCACCAATTGTGTATGATCATTTGAACTTCACCACCATTCTCACTTGCTATTATCTGATGTTTTTTTAATCACAGCCTTCATTGTAGTATCTCACTGTGATCTTGAATTAAGAGTTTTATGATACCTTTAAATTAGTTGTTGTTATAAAATAAAACTACAGAAACTCTTGTAACATGAATACTTTGGGCAGATAAGCAGCTATCCAGCATCTACATATGGTAAGGAAGATTCTATGTCCACACTGCCTGGGCTCAAGTCTCAGCTCTGTCACTTACCAGATTATCTGAACTTGGGTATGTTATTCACATCAGGTCACAGATGTCTTCAAAATCTTGCACTAATGGATGTGTTTTATGCAGGAAAAACAAAAGGGAATATTAACAAATACATTTTAGCAAATACACATTTTAAAATAAATGTCCTTAGTTTTGTACTTATATAATAGATAAGTTGTCATAAATATCTTTTATGTTGAAAGAATATTTTCCAGGTGTGTGTTTGTGTGTGTGTATGATTTTTTAATGAGTCTCTCCTTTAATAGTTTTATGATACCTTTTAAGTCTTGTTTTGAATTTAAAAATCCAATCCTTCAATAAATTTTATCAAAGAAAAGTAAAACACAAGAACTTTTATATTAATTTTGTATACTTTTCCAGTCAATTCTATTTGATTTTCAAGAAGCAATTATTATCTACAAATAGTGATGTGCTGGTGAATGTTTAATAATTGGCTCTAGAAAAGCTTGTGTATGTGTTTATGTATGTGTGTACACTTGTATACAAATGTTTTAAAAAATTACATTTATATATGATTGTACCCAAAGTTAGAAAATATATAAAATCATAAACACATAGGTTTATTATGAATTTTATAAAATAATATATATTAAATTATATAAAATATTAAAATTTTACTTTGTATAACACACAAATTTATTATAGATTTTGCTGTTATAAAGGATAATAGCACACAATTTATAATACAAAATAAAATATATAATACATTTAAATTGTTGCCAAACTCTTATATTTGTAGCTAATCTATGACCAAGTCAACCATGAATTGAAAAGTGAAATTACAACTCAATTTTCATTTCTCAATACATTTATTGTCATCGAATTCAGTACATGATCTATGGTTAAACTCTTTCTCACCCTTGATCAAGAGCAGGCCAAGGACATTAATCTATAATATACAGATCACCACTGCCAAGATTCTGCTACTCAGAATGTTGTCCAAAGAATTCTGTCTGTAGTTGGACTACATTAGTTGCTTCTGTTCCTTTTACTGCAGAATGAAATGATGAATCATTTAATGGGATAGGAACATTTAAGACACTGTTCAGATAGATCAGCCAACTGCATGTTGTACAGGGAATTACTAGAAAAACTTAACTTTTTATTTTGCTCTCCTTATCTTTTCCATGTAACTTTGAAATTTTTCATGCATCTACTCATTTTCCCATGTGATTTTTACCAAAGTTCACCTATCATGTTCCACCTGTATTGTTTACAATTCCTCAAGCAGTCACATATATTTTATTCTTTATGTAGACGACCATGATCTCTATTTCTAAATTCTTAAACTTGCTTCACAGATAAAAACAGGCTCTTCAATCATTTAGAATTGATACTGATAATCAAGATGGTGGGATAAAGGGAAGCTGCTTTCCTTGTTGCTCTGTGACCTGGGATTTAAGCAGTGAAATACAGCTTCACTGCCAGTTATTAGAGAACCCCCAACAGCTACTCCCATGCAGGAATCCTGGCCACTATGTCTGCACAGGTTCCCCTGGCTTCAGCATCTGTGCAGGACCCCAAGCCACTGTGCCTGAGCAGGACCCCTGGCATCAGTGCCTGTCAGGACCCCTAGCTACTTCTCCCATGTAGACCCCACCTATCAGCATGGGGAATCCCCTAGTTGCCTCCATCTTGGGACACTGCAGCTGCTGCAATAGTTCTCTTCATGTATTAGCCTGTACCTGGGGAAACCAGAGAGGGTCTGGAAACAGCCACCCATCACAACACTGAATGCCAGAGAGCTGCATCTCTGAACATACTACACCACCACCTGGCCCACCCTAACACCCCATCTCTGAAAGCAGATGCCTCCATCTTGGGATACCTTTGTTGCCATCTTGGATTGTCCTTGCCACAACAGGTGCCATCTTTAGTTGGGCCAACTCCCAGTTTGGGACATAAGCTGGGGCCTAGAAGAAATATCAAGGTACCTATAGTCCCCCAACTCCCCCCCCCCACACACTCTCCCACAGCCACTAACCTGGCACATGGCTACATAGCTGGTCCATAGCTTTTAAGCCTGGTCCTGATCTGCCCAATACGAAACAGCTCTCCACAACAGATATGCCTGCACCAGAGCACAGCCCACAAAACCTCTGGAGAGAAGTGCCTGACTGGGAAATAAAAAGGGAAGGGAGAGTGAGATACAGTTTAGAGATCAGGCTTTGTGAGGCCTATGGATGATATAAGGAGATAAGACAAGGCACCCACATCACACAAGTGGGCCCCAAAGGAGATCCTTGGAGTGCAGTCTTCCAATGCGGACCGGTAAGTGCTGTACACTAACTCCAGGAGCCACACCCCCAAGACCAACTCTCCACCCTAATAACCTTCACCATCCTGAGGGTGGAGAAACCAGTAAACAACAGACAACCCCACCTATTGGATGAGAAGGAAGCTGAAAAGATAATGAACTCCAAAAGAAACAATCCTTCAATTTTCCTTTAATATTTCTCTCTCTCTCTCTCTCTCTCTCTCTCTCTCTCTCTCTCTCTCTCTCCATCCACATCCTCAAATCCTCAATATTTGTGAAACCAAATACTTTTTATGCATTAGACTACTGAAGACTGGCATGTCTGAATAGTATATTATGGTTGTGTTGTATATTCTTTTATTTTCTATTTTAACATTTTTTCTGCTTCTTAATGTCTATGTTTGTTTGTTTTTGTATTCCATTGTCTTCCCTCTTACTTGTCTCCCCCAAATCTCTTTCCCTTTTGTTTCATGCTACTAACCAACTTCTTTTAATTCCTCTTTTATGTTTTCTAAAATCTAATAACTCTAAATCCTCACCTCCTTCTTCCTTAACACCTCATTCTACATCTCAACCCCGTTCTCTCTTTGTCCACCATCAGAAGCTGTAGAAAAACTTTGCAAACCTACTGTCTGTATTGTAGATAATAATTGAACTCATCATTTCTGTGTATCATGACAAAACCAAAATTACTTGGCTTAAGGCTGTATGTCGTTTGTATTGGGATCTGTTAATATTGAACTCTCCTTTAAAGAAGAAGTATTGGAACTCTTTGAGGACACTATAAGCCTATAGGGTTAAAAATTGCAACACTTTGGATCCACAGTGCTAGAAGGGAAGACACATGAACAACATAAAAAAACAAGAGAAGAAAGTGCCCCAAACAAACCAAGATAACACATTAATGTGTTATCCATGGCCAGCAGAGTAGAAGAAATGTCAGAGAAGGAGTTCAGGATGTACATAATCAAAATGTTTTGTGAATTAAAGGGTTATATAAGAGAGCAAACACAGGGAGTGAAAGATTTTTTCAAAAAAGAGCTACATAAGCAAACACAGGAAGCAAAATATTCTTTCAATAAGGAGAAAAGATTCTGAAAAAAAAAAAACAAAACAGAAATCCATGAAATGAAGGAAGCAATAAAACAAGTTAAAAACTCACTAGAAAACATCAACAGATTAGATCACTTGGAAGATAGAACCTCAGACAATGAAGATAAAATATATAATCTTGAAAATGAAGTTGACCACACAATGAAGATGGTAAGAAACCATGAGCAGACCATCCAAGAATTCTGGAATAGCATGTAAAGACAAATTTAAGAACTATTGAGATAGGGGAAGACATAGAGTTAAACCAAAGATATAAACAATCTTTTCAATGAAATAATATCAGAAAATTTTCCAAACATGAAGAATGAATTAGAAAATCAAGTGCAAGAGACTTACAGGACACCAAATGTACAAAATTACAAACATCTACACCAAGGCAAATTACAATGAAAATGTCTAGCATACATAATAAGGATAAAAACTTAAAGGCTGCCAGAGAAAAGAATCAGATCACATATAGTGGAGACCAATTCTTATCTTAGCAGATATTTCAACCCAGACCCTCAAAGCCAGGAGATCATAAAACAACATATATCAAGCACTGAAATAAAATTAATTCCATCCAAGAATCTTATATCCATCAAAATTAAGCTTTAGATTTGATGATGAAATAAAAATCTTTCATGATAAACAAAAGAATTTAAAAAGCATGTACTACACAACATCCAAAAATATTTCATGAGGAGGAAATTAAATCATAACAATAAAAATAAGCTAAGACAAATATTACACTAGAGGAAAAATTAATCAAAGGAGAAACCAAGTCAAGTAAAAAAACTAAAATAAACAAAAATGAATGTGAATACAAATCATGTCTCAATAATAACCTTGAATGTTAATGGCCTAAACTCACCAATCAAAAGACATAGACTAGTAGACTGGAGAAAAAACAAAAAAGACCCAACAATATGCTGCCTTCAAGAGATTCATCTCAGGACAAGACATCCACAGATTGAAGATTAAAGTATGAGAAAAAACACACCACTCACATGGACCATGTAAAGAAGCAGGAGTTTCTATCATAAAATAAAGTAGACTTCAAGGATAAAGAAGGATATTACATACTACTGAAGGGAAACATACATCATGACATAACAATTATAAACATATGTGCCCTAAACACATACATCAACATGACATAACAATTATAAATATACGTGACCCTGGAGCATCTATATTCATTAAACAAACTCTTCTCAATTTCAAGAGTCAAATAGACAACAACACAATAGTACTGGGTGACTTTAACACACCTCTTTTATCACAAGATTTTGTTTGGAAGATATATCTAAACAAAAATCTATAGAGCTCAATAATACAATCAATAACTTAATGACATATATAGAATATTTTATCCTTCACTGAGAGAATATACTTTCTTCTCAGTAGCACATGGATTTTTCTCTAAAATAGATCATATATTGTGCCAAAAAGCAACTCTTAGCAAGTACAAAAAGTAGAGATACTACCATGGATTCTATCAGATCATAATGGAATGAAATTAGAAATCAATGATAAAATAAAAAATACAAGCTATTTCAACACCCAGAGATTAAATAAAACCCTAAAAAATAAAAAGTGGATAGCAGAAGACAACAAAGTAGAGATTTAAAGAAATTTCAGAGGTAAATAAGAACACTGATACAACATATAAAACCTCTGAGACACTATGAAGGCAGTAATAAGAGGAAAATTTATTGCATGGAGTTCATTCCTTAAGAGGAAAGTTTATTGCATGGAGTTCATTCCTTAAAATAAGAAAAAAGTCAACAAATAAAATACTTAAAATTACATCTCAAAACACTAGAAAAAGAAGAAAAATCAACACCAAAATAAGTAGAATATAGAAAATAATTAAAATCAGAGCTGATATTCATGATATTGAAACAAAAGAACCAATTTTAAAAATTGACAAAATGAAAAGTTTAATTTTTGAATAAATAAATAAAATTGATAAACTCTTGGCCATGCAAATGAAGAGAAGGAGAGAGAAAATTCAAATTACTAAATTCCATGATGAAAATGGAACTATCATAATGGACACTACAGAAATACAGAAGATAATTAGAAAGTACTTTGAAAATTTATACTCCAATAAAACAGAAAATATGGAAGACATCGACGAATTCCTAGAGTCATATGGTTAATCCAAAATGAATCAGGATGATATATACAAGTTAAAAACATAAATTTCAAACAATGAAATAGAAGACACCATCAAAAGACTACCAACCAAGGAAAGCCCAAAACCAGATGGATTCACAGCTGAGTTCTACAAGACCTTCAAAAAAGAACTAATATCAATACTCCTCAAATTATTCCATGAAATACAAAAAGAGGGAACACTTCCAAACTCATTCTATGAGGCCAATATGACCCTGATTCCAAAACCAGACAAAGACACATCAAGGAAAGAAAACTTTAGACCAATAACTGTGATGAACATAGATGCAGAAATTCTCAATAAAATTCTGTCAAATTGAATAAAAAAAACATATTAAAAAGATAGAGCACCAGGATCAAGTGGGGTTCATAGCAAGGATGCAAGGTTGATTTAACATATGGAAATCAATAAATGTAATTCATCACATCAACATATTTAAAGATAAGAATCATAGGATCATTTCAATAGATGCAGAAAAAGCATTCAACAAAATACAGCATCCCTTCATGTTCAAAACACTACAAAAATTAGGGATAATAGGAACATATCAACATCATAAAGGCTATCTATGCTAAGCCCCAGGCCAACATCATTCTAAGTGGAGAAAAACTGAAAGCATTCCCTCTAAAAGCTGTAACAAGACAGGGACGCCCTCCTTCAACACTTCTATTTAATATAGTCCTTGAAACTATAGCCAGAGCAATTAGATGAAGGAAATCAAAAGGATACAGATGGAAAAAGAAAAATTCAAACTATCACTATTTGCCAATGACTTGATTCTATATTTAGCAGATCTGAAAAATTCCACCAGAAAACTTCTAGAATTGATAAATGGATACAGAAGTAGCCGAATATAAAATTAACACCCATAAATCAAATGCACTTCTGTACATCAGTAACAAATCCTCTGAAAGAGAAACTGGAAAAACCACCCCTAAAACTAACAAACAAACAAACAAAAACTTGAGAATCAACTTAATGGAAAGAGGTGAAAGACCTAAAGAAAGAAAGAAGGCCTTAGAAGAAGGAAGGAACTCCCATGTTCTTCATAGGCAAAATTAATATTTTCAAAATGACCATACTACCAAAAGCACTATACAGATTTAATGTAATTCCAATCAAATTTCCAATGACATTCCTCATAGAAATAGAAAAAGCAATCATGAAATTCATTTGGAAAATTAAGAGACCCAGAGTATCCAAAGCAATCCTTAGCAAGAAGAATGAAGCAAGTGGCATCACTATACCAAACCTTAAACTATACTATATAGCAATAGTAATAAAAATGGCATGGTATTGGCACAAAAATAGACTGGTATACCAATAGTATAGAATAGAGGACACAGAGACAAACCCACATAAATATGGTCATCTCATACTAGACAAGGCACCAAAAACATTGAATAAAAGATAGCCTCTTCAACAAATGGTGCTAGGAAAACTAGAAATCCATATGCAGCAAAATGAAATTAAGCCCCCATCTCTCACCATGCACAAACCTGAACTCAAAATGGATAAAAAATCTAGGAATTAGACCAATGATTTTGCATTTAATAGAAGAAAGAGTAGAGCCTAATTCCTCATCATGTCAGATTAGGCCCCAACTTCCTTAACAAGACTCCTATGATGCAGGAAATAAAATCAAGATCAATAAATGGGATGGATTAAAACTGAAAAGGTTCTTCTCAGCAAAGAAACAATCAGTGAGGTAAACAGATAGCCTACAGAATGGGAACAAATTTTTACCACACACACATCAGATAGAGCACTAATCTCTAGGATATATAAAGAAATTTTTAAAAAATTTGATACTAATAAAACAAATAATAAATGGACTAAGGAACTGAACAGACACTTCTCAGAAGCTGACATACAATTGAACAATAAATATATGAGAAAAATTGTCCAATATCTCTAGTAATTAGAGAAATGCAAATAAAAACTAATGTAAGATTTTATCTCACACTGGTTAGAATGGCACTTATCAAGAATACAAACAAGTGTTGGTGTGGTTGTGGCACAATCATATATTGCTGGTGGAACAGCAAATTGGTGCAGCCAATATGAAAAGCAGTATGGATATTCCTTAGAAAACTTGGAATGGAACCACCATTTGACCCAGCTATCCCACTCCTCAGTTTATACCCAAAGGACTTAAAAACAGCATACTACAGTGATGCAGACACATCAATGTTTATAGCAGCACAACTCACAATAGCTAAATTGTGAAACCAAACTAGAGACCCTTCAATAGATAAATGGATAAAGAAACTATGATACATAAAACCATGGAATATTACTCAGCATTAAAAGAGAATAAAATTATGGCAATTGCAGGTAAATGGATGGAGTTGAAGAATATCATGCTAAGAAAATTAAACCAATCTCGAAAAACCAAATACTGAATGTTTTCTCTGATAAATGGATGTTAGGGGTGTAAGGGGGGAGCATGGTAGGAATGGAGGAACTTTGGATTGGGCAAAGGGGAAGGAGGAGAAAGGAAAAGGGATGGGGTAGAAAAATGGTGGATGAGATGGATATCATTACTCTAGGTAATGAAGACACAAAGGATGTGACTCTTCTTTGTGTACAATGAGAAAAATGAAAAATTGTGCTCCATATGTGTACTGTAGATCGAAATCCATTCTGCTGTCATATATAACAAATTAGAACGAATACATAAATTAACTAAAAAAACAGAATTGAAATTTTTTTCCTGTTCTTCCAGCGAGTTTCTCTGGTTTCCTGGAGATTTTTCTTCCATTGGCATGTACTATCCTTGCAAAGAATTGGCGATTTCTCTCCCTTTGCTCTTCTTTACATATTGGTTTTTACAGTTAAAAATGAGTTATAGCTATTCCAAAGGATAAGCAGGTAAGCACCTTGCTGAAATTTTTTAGTCTAGAATTAAAAAAATAAAGGTACCATTTACTGTACTTTTTATTAATTTAAAAAGATGAGCAAATCAACAGAACTTAATTTATGATTACATAGTACTTTGATTATATTTTTTCACTGTTTTTGCAGAACAAAAAGATGGACATTAGCCCTTCTGGCAATTTTATTTTTCACACAATCCAAGCCCCAGGAACATATTATAGGGAGTGGCAGAGCTCCCTTTCTGTCCTAAATCATGTACTGCATCCCCACCCTCCAAACTCCTATGGTCTTCCAATGACTTCTAGGTGGCAGATGGCTCCAAGTGCCTTTTTGTCTTTACTTACCTCTGGCTCTGTTCTCTGAACTGGGAGACCTTAGAGGAATTTTATTGACATCTCTGATGACTTCTCAGGCAGCTGCTCCTTCTCAGAAAGGGTGACAAATTTCCATGACTTTCTGCTGACTACATACCCTGAAGTTTCTATTATGTGTGGAAGGTATTCCTAATGCTCATGGAGGTTTATCTCTATTTTTACTTCCATCCATAATTTAAATTAAAAAAAATGGAAAGCTGAAGGTATGTGTTTTTGCTGATTTTACTATTCTTCTCTAGATCTGTCTTTATTTAAAAATGTCATTAAAGTGGGAAAAGCAAAAAGAGTCAATTCAAGATTTTTTAAATACAATTTAAATAAGAAATCTTTTTGAGGCAAATTTGACCTGTTTCAGAATTGGTTGAATATAATTTCATAGGCAATCTTTCCCTGTATTTTTTATGAAAACCTGATCTGAGTTTTATAATACTGTTGCAATAAAAACATCTTATCTCTGACTTTTGAGAAAGAGGACAAGCTATACAAGAAGAAAATGCAAGAGAGAAAATTATATTCAAATTACTAAAACAGATAAAATAAAAAAAAACAGATCTAAAGTTCTATCTGGCCTTTAAGACTACAATGAGATGATGTCCTCTCTCTCTCTCATTTTTTTTCCTCTCTCCTGTTCCCTCATGTAGATTCTGGTGGAGACTTTAGCCTGGGTAAATCCATTGTAGTGCACTTGAATGCACCTACATATAGATTCTATCCTTAAAATTGGTTGTATTAGTTTACTACCAATGTTGAAGCAAATTATCAAAAGTTGGTTTAAAACAACCTAATTTAATTATCTTACTCTTCTGGAGGTCAGCAGTCCTAAATGGGTTATATGGGATTAAAATCAAGGGCTACATTTTTTTGGAGACTACAGAGTAGAACCTATTCTATGTTTTTCTCATCTTTAGGTTACCTGCATTCTTTGTCTTGTGATTATATCACTCCCACCTCTGCTCCTGTCATCATACTACCTTTGAGTCTTCTTCCTCCCTCTCTCCCTCAGGAGGAAACTTGTGGTTACATTGTGCCCACTTGGATGTTCCAGTATAATCTCCCTATCTGAAGATATCTACCTTAATCATATATATAATTTTTTTTGTTATAAAGGTGGTAGATTCACTGGTTCCAAAGATTAGTATACAGATAGATGTGAAAGGCCATTATTTTGCCTACCATGTGTATACTCTGCCATTTGTTTGTGTGTGTGTGTGTGTGTGTGTGTGTGTGTGTATGTGTGCACACACACACGTGTGTTTGCAAACTGGGTTACCGTTAGTAAGAGGCTTATGAACTTCTGCTGTGAGTTTAGTAAAAATATACAGTGATTTCTGGGGCAAATTTTGATTATAAATTTTGTTCATATTCTTTTAATTTTATTAATATTCTTTTAATGTAAACAAGAAAATTAGAGTAATCAAATAACATTGGCATTTAAAAAAAACCTGAGACCATGTTTTATGGTTTGGTACCAGATGTCCCCCAAAAGCTCATGTGTGAGACAATGCAGGAAGTTTCCGAGGAGAAATTATTGAATTGTAAAAGTCTTAACCTGAATTTATCCCTGATGGGATTAATTGAGTGATAACTAGAGGCAGGTGGGGTGTGGCTGGAGGAAGTGGTTCATTGGGGCGGTGGCTATGGGGCATATATTTTGTATATGGAGCTGGAGTCTCTCTCTCTCTGCCTCTTGACCACCATGATGTGAGCTGGTTCCCTTTGCTACACACTTCACTATGATGTTCTACCTCATCACAAGCCCCAAGGAATGGAGCTGGCCTTCTCTGGACTAAGACCTCTGAAACTGTGAGCCCTCAAATAAACTTTTTGTCCCATACAGGTGTCCTGGTCAGATCCTTTATTCACAGCAGTGGTAAAGCTGTCTAGAACAACATGCTTATAAATACAGTCAAAATTTTGTTTTGTATGAAGGAAATAATAGATAATAAATAATAAATAATAGCAGTCGGTTGGTAGGAAAATGGGAAAGACCTCACAATCTTGGATGTCAAACTGAACATTCAACATGTGTAGCAGCAGGGATTCTGACACCTATGGATTAGTTATTACTTTACATAGTAATTTAGGGACCTCCTTTGAATATTAATCTGATGTAGTTTCTACTATATTTTATGATACCAAATGATAAACTACAAGGTGCTCTTGATTTTTCTGATTGGTTAGTCTCTACTAGTTCTTTGTAACATAGATTGTCTTAGTCCACTTCTTCTTGCTATTACTGAATGCCACAAATTAAGTAACTTATAAAGAATAATTGTTCATTCAACACACAACTGTGAAGACTGAGAAATTCAAAATGTGTTGGGGAGGCTGCATCTGGTGAGAACCTTTTTGCTTGACTTTACAGAGTCCCAAGGTGGTGCATGATGTCACATGTGAGACAGAATGTTCCAATGTCTTTTCTCATCTCTTCTAATAATGCCAAAGTCTAATTGCATTAGGAAAATATCTACCCCTTTATGGTCTCATTTAATGTTAATTACCTTTCAAGTGTCCCTCCTCTAAATATCATAGTTGGACTAAGTTTTCACTACCTTCATATCTCACAACAGGGATTATATTTTAACATGAGTCTTGGTGGGACATTCAAACCATAGTACAGACCAAGAGTTTCATTCTCAGAGTGTGGACCCTTATGTTGGCCAAATCTTATTGTGGGTTTCTATGGAAGATTGAACCTCCTACCTCTTCACATTTAATTCAATTTGGTCCTAAATTATTAGTTGAACTGTCACTTTATTTAATGATGCTAGCTCTCTTTGAATAAGAGATGCTCTAGTTGAAAAACATTTTCCAAAAATTCTGAGAATATTGTAAATGCTGATGTCTTGATGATAAATCTTTCAGTATGGTAGGTCTTAATGGTTGAAGGGAGAAGTTATCATTTTAGTTTGAATTTTGGCTTTGAAATTCATTAAAGAATGGATCTAACATAAAATTTAATGACCTTAGAGTCATGGTAAAATGAAATATTTCTCAGAAGAGACTGAAAAGTAGACATATCATGCTGTACTACAAAGATAAAACATTCAAAACAACATCATTTTCATAATAACAATAGGAGTAGGGCAACAAAATAAATGAAGACACACCCCATAGGTCAGATGCAATAATTTGAGATGTTTCCTTGTGGAAAATTTTAACTAAAAAAACAAATTATGTTCTTAAGATTCATGTTCCAGGCTATATGGAGTAAATCCAATCTATCCTGTTACTGCGTGTGACTGCTAAACTCTGGACAGAATAATGAAGCAGCTGAGAACTCCAAAAAGTAAATTATAGCAGATAGATTAGAAAAGAAAGCATCATTTGACGTGATATACCTCTAAGAAGTCAGTTTCTCATTATTTTTATGTCCAGGATCATTCTGCCTCAAAAGTCACCAAAACCTGGAAATACACAGCCCATGGAAATGGAAAAAAACTTCCAAAAGTATTCCTGTCTTACAGATCCAAGAGCAGAAAATGATACTGCCAAGTGTCATTCAGAGTGTGGGGAAATATCCACTTTTCCTAGTGTCTCTCAGCATCCCCCCTTCCCACACACAGTATCACAACAGCATTGTAGAGGAGATAATGGCAGCAGTATCTGGAAAGGAACCACTCTAAGGAGGAGGATTCATTCTATCAGAGGAGTTGTAGTCATGAGAGAATGGGGCAACTTCTTTTACTGTTTTTCCTCTGTTCTCTTAATTCTTGATCCTAACACAGTTGTTGTCATGGGAATTCTGAAGCAGAACAGATAAAATAAAGCCCCCGGTTTTTTGATTAATCTGCCAGGAAAAGAAGAGGGGGGCCTGGGGCTATGAAAACATCAGAGAGATTAAAAAGGAGAGAAGCTCAGGAGATCCATCTTATAATGTTGTTTATGAACTACTAGGCTTTCCTGAGAGGTGTTCAGGGGTTTATCTAATCTTAAACAGCATGCTACTGACTTTGAGAACTTCATTACAGGATAGACCACCAGCCAGACCCAAGATTGGCCACTGGAGTTGCATACATGGTACAGATTTAAGAAGTGTTACAAAGCCTTGAAAAAAATCAATGGAAATTAGAACCACAGCTGAAAAATGGTAGATCAAAACTGTTGAATAAAAAAAAAACATATATTTTCAGCTTAAAAAAAACAACATTTTCCTTGTGATTTAAACAAAACCCATGATCTCATGATGTAATAATCACACTGTCTAATCCAAACTGCTCAGCAAATGAAAGTTTAGGTAAATCTCAATTCATAATAAATGGAGAAGTAAAGCTAAACATTATTGAAACAAATAAAAAGATAGAAAGTCTCAACAAAGGAAATAAAAAATGTAAAGAAAAACCAAATGGAAATTTGAGAGTTAAAAAAAAGTAACATAAGTGCTGGGGATGTGGCTCAAGCGGTAGCGCACTCGCCTGGCATGTGTGCGGCCCGGGTTTGATCCTCAGCACCACATACCAACAAAGATGTTGTCTCCACCGAGAACTAAAACATAAATATTAAAAATTCTCTCTGTCTCTCTCTCTCCTCTCTCACTCTCTCTTTAAAAAAAAAGTAACATAAAAGGTTCAATGACGGTATAAGGGCAGAATAACAATGACATATGAAATAGTTAAGACATTTGTAAAGAGAAATTATGCCACTAAATAGCAGGGAGAAAAAATAATATTGAAAAACCTAACGAGCAAAGATTCAGATACCTCTAAAAAAAGAAAAGATAGATCCATTGTCATCAGAGTCCCAAAGGAAGAAGACAAAGAGTGTGTCACACACACAAACACACACACACACACACACACACAAAAAAAAAAAAACCTTGTTTGAGAAACAATGACTTAAAATGTTCTAAATTTGGCAAGAGTCATGAGCTTACAGATGTTAAAAGCAAACTCCAAAAAGTGATAATCTCAAAGAAATCCACGCTGTAATACTTCATGCTCTAACAACTATGAATTAAAGAAATAGGTAAAATTTGAAATCAGTCATAGGAAAAAATGCATTATCACAGGGAAATATTGGTTAGAATCACTGCAGATTTCTTCCTAGAAACCAAAAAATATCAAAAGGCAACATTACAATGTGAAGACAAAGAACTTTTCATTGAGAATGGTATCTCCATCAAATTTTTTTAAGAATAAAGATATCATATATTCTCAGATAAAATAAAACTAAGAGAATGTGTCACTAGTAGGACAGCAATAAAAGAACTGCTAAAGTAATTCCATTAGGCAGAGAGAAAGAATATTAGAGAGAAATGTAATAGAAATGAAAAGAGAATGAAAAAAATTATAAATATATAAATAAATAATACAGTCTGTTTTCTTCTTTTCTTTAAAATATTTATTTATCCAATTGAAAGAAATGTTGTAGCACTTTCTGAAGGAGTTTTAAAAGTATGCAGATATAATATATGAAAACTAAGACAAAAGATGGAGGAGAATAATGAAACCTATATAGTAGGAAGGTTTTAACATTCCAGGTTAAAGAGGAAAATATCAATACTAAGTTCACTGTAACAAAGTAAGTTTGTACACTTTAATATGTAGAGCAATCACCTAAAAATATAAAGATACTATAGATAGAAAAGTTAAAATGAAATGCTCAAAAATTTTAAATAATTCAGAAGAAAGCATAAAAGGTGGATAAGAGGAATGAAAGATTACAAAAAGAAGCAAACAAATACAAAACAAAAATGATCTAATCATACCAATTAAAAGATGGAGATTGTTCTAATAGATAAAAATAAGATGCAACTGTAAGTTATATAAAAGGAATCATTTTAAAATAATGATGTAGATTGGATAAGGAGCAAAAATAGAGAAGTTACTCTGTACAAACAATAATGGAAAAAATTATTTACAGTATAAAAGTCATATATAAAGTAGACTTCAGGGCAAGGAAAATCACCAGGTATAAAGAGAGGCATTACATAATGATAACCTCAAATGAACATAAGATAAAAGTTAATCACTGCTACGGTTTAGATATTAGGTGTCCTTCAAAAGCTCATGTGTGAGAAAATGCGAGAAAGTTTAGAGGGGAAATGATTGGGTTATGAGAGCCTTAACCTAGTGAATTAATCCTCTGCTAGGGATTAACTGAATGGTGACTATACGCAGGTAGGTCATGGCTAGAGGAGGTGGGTCATTAGGGGTGTGCCTTTGTCCTTGATGAGAGAAGTCTTTCTCCTTTCTGAGTGCCATGATCCGAGATGCTTTCCTCTGCCACACAATTTCACCATGATGTTCTGCCTCACCTTGTTGCCCAAGAAATGGAGCTGGCTACCTATAGACTTGAGACCTCTAAAACCATAAGCCCCCACATAAAACTTTTCCTCTTTGAAATTGTTTTATTTATATATATATATATTTTATTGTTGGTCTTTCAAAACATTACATAGTTCTTAATACATCATATTTCACAGTTTGATTCAAGCGGGTTATGAACTCCCAACTTTACCCCGTATACAGATTGCTGTATCACATCAGTTACCCTTCCATTGATTGACATATTGCCTTTCTAGTGTCTGATGTATTCTGCTGTCTGTCCTATTCTCTACTATCCCCCCTCCCCTCCCCTCCCCTCCCCTTTTCTCTCTCTACCCCTTTTACTGTAAATCATTTCTTCCATTTGTATTATCTTGTCTTCCCCCTCCTTTCCTCTTATATATCATTTTGTATAACCCTGAGGATCGCCTTCCATTTCCATGCGATTTCCCTTCTCACTCCCTTTCCCTCCCACCTCTCATCCCTATTTAATGTAAATCTTCTTCTCAAGCTCTTCGTCCCTACCCTGTCCTTGATTACTCCCCTTATATCAAAGGGGTCATTTGGTATTTGTTTTGTAAAGATTGACTAGCTTCACTTAGCATAATCTGCTCTAATGCCATCCATTTCCCTCCAAATTTTATGAAATTGTTTTTGTTAGAATTTTTGGTCACAGTGATGAAACCCTAACTAAAACAACAGAGCTTCAAGATAGAAAAAAGAAAAGTGCCAGAAATAAAAGAAATTACACTTGGAGATTTCAAATCCCCTTTCAGTAATTAATAAATAGGTAGAAATAAAATCAACAAGGAAACAGAGAAAAATAACAAGTCAAATGGTTCTAACTGATATTTACTGAATGTTCTGCTTAACGACAGCAGAATCCACATTCTTTTCAAGTATGCATGAACATTTACCAAGGCTGATTATATTTGAGTCATAAACTAATTTATCAATTTAAAAGAAAGAAAATCATGCAAAGTTATGTTTCTGAACTTGATGGAATTACACTAAATATCAATGATAGGAAGAGGATAGTAAAATCTCCAAACTGTTAAAAATGAAACAATATACATCTTTAACACTCAATAGATCAAAGAGGAAATCTTAAGGGAAATTAGAAAAAGAAAACAGGAAAATGTATCAAATTTGTGGGATGCAGGTAAAGTAGTCCTTGGAAGGATACTTATAACATGAATTGAGCATAATAGGTCAGAGATGTCCAGAACTGGTTTCTGCTTAAGGATCTCTAGGCCAGATAAAGATAGTTTGGGATGGAGACATGGAGGTTATGTGTTCATGCTCTGTTAGGGTTCAGGGAACAAGGGCAAGCTTAGGTAACTTCACTGACAGTTTATTTTAAAAATGCACAGAAAATATAAAACAAGGCAAAACTCAGTGATGCAAGTTCTGTGTTTAGACTCTGTTAAATTTCAAGGAACAAGAAAAAGCTCAGGGAACCTCAGTGTGAGCCTATACAGGGAATACAAAAGGAAGCAAACACTGGTGAGAAAAAAGTGCTGGCAAGAACCCTTGGTTCACTGAGTACTGAAGTGGTCTTTGAGGGTATAACAAGTGCATGGGCGTTACATTTTAGTACATTCAGGTTCAGATCTAGGATCTGACTCTTAAGTTGGATAATAAAAGGAAATTTAGTTGAGACTTGGCCTAGAACAGGTCCTCAAAAATGGAAGGTAACAAGGGTGGTGGTAGTAGTGGTAAGAACAGCCAGTCGCTTTAGAGATGCAGCAGCAGCCCTGGTAACCTGTATGCTATTGGCTCAGTTCCTACATTCTTGTTTCTAGCAGCTAGCTTCTTTCTTTTGTCTTGTTTGTTTTCCATTTCTTTTGGATCCTCCAGGATCCTGTTGGGTTCTCTCATTTGGCAGCACTAATAGGATGGAGAGACAGTACCCTTTGCTGAGGACTCAGTAACCCATTTAGTTCTGACCAGAACCTCTGGAGTAAGTAATACGCCTTACCACAGAGAAGTTCCATCTAAAAGAGAATAAAGTCTAACAGATGGCAATACCATTCCCTCTTTCCTAGACTACACTTCCTGGGGAGAGTCCAGATAAACAGCATTCCCCACTCTGCAGTTTCTGCAGAGAGGTTATGGTCCCTCGGAGTATTAGGAGGTCACTTCCTGTAGCAGAGCTGCTACCCTAGAGCAAAACTGATTTGAGTTTCCCCCTCCAGTTTTCATTCATTATGAGTCCTTGATGGAAGTTTTAAGAAGAAGTGTGAAATGATTAAAAGTAGATAGGAAAAGAAGCAAAAGGCCACTGGAGTCCACCAATTGGAACGTCCCTTATTAACCAGTCAAGAGCGCACTGTGCTCCAATTTGGATTGTCAGGGAGTCCCTCAGAGAGTCTTCAGAGAATTATTTAAACCTAATAGGTTCTGTTTGTCTCATTCTCTCAAGTCCTCAATGCTTTGGCAATCTGGGTATCAAAAACCATTCCACATCTGCTTCCTTGGATGGCATTTGCAGAGATATCAGGGACTATCTCAGAGCAGAGCTCTGAGAGTTCTGGCACCACCCCAGAAGACAGCCCCCTCTGGGGAAGGGCCTTCCTCAACCTCCTGAGGTGATCCATTCTGGTGTCTGCATCTCAAGACTTTCCTGTCAGAAAGGATCTCCTTACACTGACTTGCATTTTTGTGTTGCCACTTAAGCCCACATCCTCTGGGAGAGAGAGAACAGCTGGTCACTATTCCCTGTAATTATTTTCTCAGGAAATTAAGCACATTTGCTGCTCATATTTCTAATACATACTGAGATTTCTGAGGCTGCTGAGGTTCTTACTGAAGTGTCTTTGCCTTCCATATTCCAAGATCAAGAGGCTGATGGGTTGTTTGCTCTGTTTGTCAGGAGAGGTGACATAAGAGACTTGGCATCTTGGAAAATGTCTGTGTGAATATTGCCTATAGCCTGTGACTGAAGAATCTATTGCTGCTTTGGGTTCTGCTTCCTGACCTTGCATGATTGTCTAATACTTCTGCTCAAATGCTCTGCTCTTGTCCCCTGTCCTGTGCCTTCCAAATCATTCTCATATCGCTGAGTTGCAGGAACCCCTCTCTCCCTGGGTTCCCGAGTATTGCTCGGTCATACCACATCACATTTCATTAGGCTTCATGGCTTGAGTTCTTTCTGTAACAACTGCTTTCAAATCCTGGGGTCACTCGGTTTCCAATCTGTTCCAACGAACACTCTACACTGGTTGAAATTTAGCCACCAGATTTACTTAATCATTTTGCTCTTTTCAAATAGTGGTCCTCACACTGTGGTATGCACTTGAATTACTGGAGAACTTGGATAAAATACAGATGAATAAACACCATCTTGTTCACCTATTGAATCAAATTTTTCAAAGAAGCACACTTCATACAGATTGTTAAGAAAAAGTTGCCACCTAAGGTTCTTAAGTGACTAATAGTTTGGATAGTGGTTGTTCTGAAATTGTCATGTGGTTAGGAACACCTGGGTCTAGGAGCTTGAGAAAACAGAGTGCCAGGTCTCACCTCAGAGATTTGATTTAGTAGGTCTGGGGCAGGGTCTGGGTATTTGACTTTTTAACAAGTTTCCAGGTGATATTACTGCTGCTGCTCTAGGACCATACATTGAGGGTAACTCCTTTAGAAAATCTTTTTACTATTTGTTCTATAGGGTTAAAAATTTGTACAAGGTAAAAGAGAATATGACTATCACAGAGATGTTTCTAATAAATTCTAGTAAATTCACCTGGCTGATCTGATGACTAATACAGAATCAAAGATGACTACTGTGACATAGGATTAATAAGTAGAAAGCCTAAACAGGGTGAGGCACCCTGCCAGAATTAGGTATGCATGAAAAATCTAAGTGGACATCTGTTGATTTTTGGCCTGTGTGGCATCTCTTAGTCTGTCTTTTGTTAGAATTCTCTTATCAAAAACCTATTCCATGTAATTCAAATGGAAATAACACCTCCTCCTTTACTTCCATCATGGGGTGGACACATGACCTAGACTTGACCTGTCATAATTCTGTATATGCCATGTTTGGCTGAGGGATGCACAAATCACCCAAGTTAGCCAAAGAGTACTGACTCTGGATTTTGCTGGGATTCGTAGAAAAGAGGCATTTCTTTCCTTTTGAAATCCTAGATTTGCCACCCCGGTAGAAAGAATTTGCTTGGAAGAGAAAACAAATAAAATATCAAATACAAAATAAAACCAACCAACCAATCAACACAACAACAACAACAACAACAAAAGCACACAGAGAAAAGTGGAGCTGAAAGATGAAAGGGGAGAGAAGTGTCCCTGGAAGCTCAAGATAGATTCCTCCTTTGAACACTCAGTAAGTCTCACAATACAGTGCTGTGACACACTCTTTTCTGTTGTGTGGCCAGTGAATTTCATTTTTAGTAAATTTTTTTTGGATTAAATTTTTCATTACCTTCAGCCCTAAGAGTTCTGCACACTACAATGTATACTCTCAGATTCCTACCATTCTAAGCAAATTGCTGTCCCATAATAAATTGATATTTTAAAACATACAAAGAATAATTGTGTCTTGTATAATATTATAGTATACAAAAGGGTCTCATTGTTCAGATACATTTGAATACAACTTCAAATTATAAACTGGAATTGGAACTGTATTTCATATATTAGTTTATTTGAGAACCTGAGAAGGTTAGAAGTAAACAAACCATTTAATTTTTTTAACTTACCTCTCTCTAATATATTTGGATAGAAAATTGTTTTTTCACTAGAATAGGCTATCTAACATCCATATCCTTTATTTTACTTCTGTGATGAATTTGAAGCAATTTTACAATAGTCTATAGATGAAGTATTACTCATATATGAACCATTTCTCCGGAAAACACATTACATCTGTTATAGAATAAATACTTTGTGAAATTAAAAGGCATGGGACCCCTTTCCTGGAAGAATCTCTCTATAAATAGTACATTTTTAGGACAGAATTTAAAAGATTAAATGACATAGTCAAAGTTAGGAGAAAAATAAGTCTCTCTCTCTCTCTCTCTCTCTCTCTCTCTCTCTCTCTCTCTCTCTCTCTCTCTCTCTGGAGGCAGGATTTGGGAAGAGGCTATATTTTCTTAGCAGCTGGTCTCTCTTTACAATAGCTGTTTTGAAGCTTCTTCTGCGAGTAGGGTGAATTTGTGCTTGCGCTGGCTCTCACTAAACTTGCAGAGAAAAGTATGTCCCAGGATGCCATCAGATTTTTATCAAAGAACAAATGTGTGAATGGAAGGTAGAAGAAATAGATAAGTAAAAGTACATTTTTTTCTTTGTTATATTCCTGCTGGTCCAAGAAAAATTTCTCTGATTCCTTCAGCTAGTTTTAAACAAAAGCAAAAATAATTTTGATTTAAAAAAATATTCATTTCTTCCAGTTCAGTATGGTCTTTTGGAAAACTCAGGAATTTGGCTGAGGATTCATTGCTGAGTGACATACTCCAAAGGTTATCCAGTTCTTCCAGGTTCCTCAGTCTCAGGGGATTTTCCAACATCCCCTCTGCATTTATACTATAGTCTCCACCAAGATCCAAGGTGCTTTTGTTCAATCTATCTGTTCAACCAAACCTCATTAAATAAGGACTTCTATCTCTACTGCAGTCCATCACCTTGGTTACCACATCCCTTGACACCAAAACCTCACCAGAGTCAACACATGGTCAAAACTACATATTTGTTATGTGGCACCATGGGGAGAGATGTACCTTTCCTTTTCATTTGTGTTTGTTTCTCTTCAAAAGGACTCCACAGCAGCACTGCATATGACTGATTTCTCAAAAAGACTGTTACAGTTTAGATCTGGAATGTCCCCCTGTGGTGAGCCGCCTCTGCCGCTTATGCAGATTATGGTCGCCATTACAAGATGGCGCTGGCTCCACTGTGGTATGTGACAAACAACTCCTTATTTGGGAGAGTTGGTGCATGGTTTTTCAGCACCCTATGAAAAAGTTCCACGTGGCAGCTTCGCATTGGGGCTTGAGATGCTATATTAAGGCTGGGAGGGGCATCCGAGGGATTAGTAGAAGAAATATCAAGAAATATCAAATAAACTGCTGAAAGAAGATTCCTGAGTTGCGTCTTCCTTGCGGGCAAGGGGTCGCCACAAGTGGTGCCGAGACCCGGGAACCAGAACTTTCAGGAGTCAGGGGTGGTGCACCGGTTAGTCCCAGGTAAGTGGGATCCGCGATCAAAGCGGGGCGCTCCTCGGTAATTAAAGAGAGAGCGGGAAAAAAAATAAAATAAGACGCTCCTCTGTAAATAAGGAGAGAGCGGAGTTTTGTACTTTCACTTTCTTTATACTGCTTGGAACAGTATGGGCGCTACTTCCTCAAGCCCAATTTTGCTGGCCTTGGACCAGTTACTGCGTTCTAAGGGACTTAAAGTGAAGCGGAGCACATTACAGAGGTTTTTAGAAGAGACTGACTCTGTAGCTCCTTGGTTTGCTTTTTCAGGGAGTCTCACGATTCCCAGTTGGGACAAATTAGGGAAAGATCTGGATTTCGCTTACAAACAAGGAACTTTAAAGGGCAGTACCATTCCGCTTTGGAAATTAGTGAGGGGGTGTATAATGGATGGTAAATGCCAGAAAGCTGTGAGTGAGGGTCAGGCCGTTCTTGAGCAATTGCATGAAGAAAAATTGGAGGGGTCACATAGCGAGGTAGCAGAAAGTATTAGGAGTAAGAGTGGTGAACAGACAAGGGAGTCCGAAGTTAAACAGAGGAGAAGGCTCTATCCGGACTTGACTGAGTTAAAAACTCCCAAAGACACAAGTAGCTCGGACAGTTCTGAGGAATTGGACAAGTTATTACAACAATTACGTAAGACTAAGATAAAAAAGAAAAAACGGGAAACAACAGATGTAAAAGCCTGCTGTGAGAAGAGTAATAAATCCAGTTCTGGGGAGGAAGTTGAGAACCTAGAGGAGGGCTCTATACCTGATGTTCCACCCATAGATCCAACCATTGCTCTGCCCCCGTACGTGGGAGGAATCCAAAGCTCTGGGAGGACTTTCCATACCCAAGTGTGGAGAACAGTTAATACAGACATGGGACTAGCATACCCAGTTTTTCAGGACAATAATAGGGGAAGATATCATGAGCCTTTAGATTTTAAAATAATTAAAACCTTGGCAGAATTCGTCCGTACTCAGGTGAAAGGACTGACTAGATTCTGCATGACCTTCTCAGATTGGGCTGGCTTAGTCCGAGCCTGTGTCTCCCAGGGAAAATATCTAGATTGGAGAGCATTCATGTTAGAGGGTGCAGTACAACAGGCTGCTCAAAATCACAGCAGCTATAGTGACAGCCGTAGCAGTGTCTGCTGCTGCAGCAGTTACAGCTGGAGTAGCCATGGCCAGTCATGTACAAACTGCTGCCACTATTAATAATGTTATTCAACAAACTTCCACCATACTCGAATCTCAAAATAAAGTTAACCAACATCTTTTGTCAGGGATTTTAGCTGCTAACCAAAGAATAGATCTACTTCAAGCTCAGATAGAAGAATTGTCTGACCTGGTACTTTTGGGTTGCGTTGACCAACGTGTGCATTTGTGTATAACCTCTGTCAGATTTAATGATTCCAGGAATGCTTCCCGCATCATTGGCGAATATTTGGCCGGAAATTGGTCCATGACAGCGGAAGAGCTGATCCAGTCTCAACTAACTCAGATAGCTGTCTTGAATAGTACCCGTGTTGATCCCGTGACTTTGGGTCAATTCACCGATTGGATATCTTCTGCCTTTTCCTTTTTTTAAAGAGTGGGTGGGAGTAGGCATTTTTGGTGCAATGTGTTGCTTCGGTATGTTCCTCTGTTTGTGGTTTCTCTGTCGCCTCAAGGCCCGCAGTGCTCAAGATAAGGCTATGATCGTGCAAGCTCTTGCAGCTTTAGAAAATGGCAACTCACCTCAAGTCTGGCTTGCGCATCTTAAACAGTAAATCTTTGACATGGTCATTGCACCCCAAGTTATTGTAACATTGCACTGGGATTGACATGTCTTTCCTCGTTATTCTCTTAGGGTTGGAAAGCCCTTGCACTCTGCCGGTCTTGCTACCATTGCACGCAAATGGGTTTCCACACTAGTGCCTTTGACATGGTCGTTGCACCCCAAGTTATTCTAACATTGCACTGGGTTCGACATGTCCTTCTTTTGTCTTTCTTCTAGTGCTGGAAAGCCCTTGCACTCTGCAGGTCTTGTTGCCATTGCATGCAGAAGGGTTTCCACACTGGTCTTTAGCTATGGCTTTAAAGCCCGTGCCTTTCTCTCAGGGTGTCGCCAACTTAATTGTGATTGTCCTACAGAGGTAGTCCCAGCTACCCCCTTTTGTTCACCATCGTTACGATACAGGATGTGAGGCAAGGCACTGCACTTGAGTGATCCCGCAGTGGACTGGGACCTCAAGGAGAGCATGTCCTATTGCATGCGGGTTTGACATGTCCACGCCCCGCCCCATGAAAAAAGGCATCGGCTGATATGGAGTCAGATCTGGGGAAGGGCCCTCCTTAGGACTGAGCCATACTATGCAGCCATTCTGCACAGTGGGATAAGACCTCTACTCTCGCCTGCATTGTTTTAAGAAAACAGAAAGGGGGAACCGTGGTGAGCCGCCTCTGCCGCTTATGCAGATTATGGTCGCCATTACAAGATGGCGCTGGCTCCACTGTGGTATGTGACAAACAACTCCTTATTTGGGAGAGTTGGCGCATGGTTTTTCAGCACCCTATGAAAAAGTTCCACGTGGCAGCTTCGCATTGGGGCTTGAGATGCTATATTAAGGCTGGGAGGGGCATCCGAGGGATTAGTAGAAGAAATATCAAGGGCCTGAATAAAATGCTGAAAGAAGATTCCTGAGTTGCATCTTCCTTGCGGGCAAGGGGTCGCGACATCCCCCCAAAGGCTCATGTCTTAAAAGCTTCATTTCTAGGTGGTGGATCTGTTGAGAGGCAATGAAACTTTAGGAGATGTGGCTTAGTTGAAGAGGTGAGTCATGATGATATATTTTTGAAGGGTCTATTTTGTCCCTGGACTCTTCCTCTCTCCCTCTCTGCTTCTGGGCCACCATGTAGTGAGCATCCTTTCTCCACTACAGGCTCCCCACCATGAAGTTCTACATCACTACAGGCCCCCACAACAGTGGAACTGGGCCAGTCATACAGATTGAAGACTCTGAAATCTTCCTTCCTTTATTTTTTTAATGATTTATTTATTTATTTTGCATCACAATTCTTAATACACCATTATACCATAATTTATCATATCTCTGATTATATATAAGGTATGTTGACACCAAATTCACATCTTCATACATGTATTTTGTTTAGTGATGAGGGTCTCCTTCTCCCTCCCTTTCCCTCCCACCCCTATTCCCTATCTAGAGGTAATCTTCCTCCCATGCTCTCCCTCCCAACCTCATTTTGAGTCACCCCCCTTATATCAGAGAAGACATTCAGCAGTTGTTTTGGGGGGGATTGGCTAACTTAGCATAACTCTCTCTGGTACTCAAGTTGACTTGTCACAGTGATAGAAGTCTGACTAACACAGTAAAATGCCTGGGAAATTTTTTTTCCCTTGGACTTAATGAGAACAAAAAGGTGAATTTGATGAAGTTGCAATAAGAAAATAAATTCACATAACTGAGACTGACCTGTACTCAGAATGCCCCTTGATGGCAGCCAATACTTTCTTACTGGACGGACCATTGTTCTGACTCTGTCTTCTCTCTTGTTGAATCCTACAAAGATGTTTTCTAGTCCCCAGGGAAGTGGATTTCTGGAGCTCTTGTCCTAGCCAGATATATTTGAAGTTTGTACTCATGTGGAAAAAATTGCTATAAAGTCATTAAAATAGATCAACAAAAGCAGCAAATAACAAGAATATCAGTGATATTCTGGTGGTCATACATATTTGTAAATACAATTATCATTTACCTTTTCTGTACCAGGCATTGGAAAAAGCTTTTCTTTTCTTGGGGCGAAAGGTACCAGGGATGAACTCAGGGTCACTTGACCACTGAGCTACATTCCCAGCCCTGTTTTGTATTTTATTTTTGACAGGGTCTCACTGAGTATCTAAGTGCTTCACTTTTGCTGAGGCTGGCTTCAAACTCGCAATCCTCTTGTCTCAGCCTCCAGAGCTGCTGAGATGACAGGCGTGCACCATGGAGCCCAGCAAAAAAACCTTTTCTGTAAAAGGACAGATAATAAATACTTTGGCTTTGCATGCCATTTGGTCTGTGTCAGAACTATTCAGCTCTGCTGTGATAACCCCCAAAGCACCCATGGGCAACAGGAAAGTGAATGGGTATCTATGTGTTCCACTAAAACTTTATTTTACAAAACAGGGGGCAGACCAGATTTGGTCTGAAGGTTTCAGTTTAATATCCTCCATTCTATGTGACAGAAATATTTCAAGAGCTTTCATCTTTAAAGCGTATATGATATTCTTGTAATTCATTTTGTTAATGCACATATTGAAAGAATACATTTGATTGATACTTTCTTTTGTTGTTGTTGTTCTTGGTCTTCCATTCAATGCTTTATAATTAGGAGTTGTTGAAACACGCCTTTAAGGTCTCACATTGCAGTTAGCTTGGAAGCTTGAGATATGAACAGTCTGGGAAATGTTTATTTAACTCAGTCATACTGCCAAGGCTAAGTAGGTGTTTCTCAACCTCTCTTCCAAATACAGAAGTTAAACACAGCCTTGACTCCATATCACAGGCACATGAAAAGATAGAAGATGCATTGACATGCTTCTTTTTATCCAATCTATTCCTGAGTATATTTTTAAAGCTAAATTGATTTCGCTTCTGCTTCTCATAGCTGAGACAGAGACTGTACTGTAAAAGCTTCTGACTTTTTCTTCTGCCCTGTTTCCTTTTCATTTCCACTCCGAGTTCTATCCTCTTGCAATTATTCCTTAAATGAGTGTTTAAAAATCTGTGCATAGCAAAACTAGGTTATCTTGGTTATGAAAAAGATATGAAGAAGTAAATGCCATACCTTGTAGTTTCACAGAAGAGGATCTCAGGATTGGAAATAATAGTCCCCTTTCTAATTGAAGAACAGTTTGACATTCTTGTTCTATTCAATAAACAAGAATGGAACATCCAGCATGCATTTGACACTGTTCCTCAAGTTTTATAAGGATTAGACACTTAGACACTATTGGACTGTGCTTCCTAGTGATCCACTCCAATTGTGAATTACAACCACCATTGTTATAGGTTTATGTGCTATTACAAGACAAAAATGGGTTTATATGCAAACATACCCTACCGGTTACTCTAGTGAAAACACCAGAAGGAAATACAAAAGTGAAATCTATCACCAAGAAATTAAAATTGTAACTTCATAGCGAAATTATATCAAACAATATTTTTGAAGTTATTTTTTAAACTTTTAACTTTCCCCAAATATCCATTTAAAGAAAAGAAGAGTGAAAGGACACGCAAACATCCCCAAGAACTCACATCACAATTCTGTGGTTTCATTTTGTCTGGGAACTTAGCTAAGCTGGCTTGTCTGCTCTCTTCACAGGGTCCTCATGCTGCAGCCCACCAGCCTGGGCTTGCTCACCTGGTGACAGAAGGCTCCTGACAGCAAGAGGGCTAGCGTCAATGTGCAAGCATTTTCAAATCAGTCTGCATTATTTTTGCATTCTTTGAATTGGCCAAGACAAGTTACTGTTCATGGAGTGGTGAAATAGACTCCGTTTCTTGTGCAAGAAGCAACAAAATCACAATGCAAAGAAGCAGGTATACGAGGGGGTATAAATACATTGGGGACCATAATTGCAAGAACCTAACCCAGCCAACTTAATTTAGAGCTGCACACATTCTTTCTCTAAGAAAATATATGAACTACAGGGTTAAACACAGTGGAACGAGTTCAAGAAAATCATGGCACTCTCTTTGAATATGAGTCACTGTCATGTTGCCAGAGAGATGCTGAAGAAAGAAGAAGACTGCCCAATTGTGGATAAAAAAACTAAAAGACCATCAAATCAGAAGGAGGCAAAAGTTGCTATCGAGAGTTCCTGGAAAAGAGGGTTCCATTAAGGCAAGACTGATCCATAAGCGTGATGTTAATTTTTTGATCTTAGACTAGAAAGGGAACAAAGAGACAAAGAGTCTAGAGTCAAAAAGAAGAAAAAAATGAACAAAAAGATAGCAAGGAAATCATTGAATGTGATGGAAATGAAAAGAGGGAAATAAATAGAATGGAGGGGGAGAGTGAGAAGACAAGAAATACTGAAAAAGAAAGAGAGCTCTAGGGAGAGGGAACCCTAGTTCAAGGTCAAACACCCTAGAGAGAGTTTATACACATTACTGAGGCTAGTGGTGATGAAGGGGAGCAACTTTGATTCTGAAACTTATTTTCCTTCATTAGTTAGTATATCTTAGTTGAAATCAAATCCCAGAAGCAAATTCCCTCTAGACCACAGCATAATAAATAGGTCTTTGAGGTCTTCTCTGCAAGCTGTTGAAGGAGATTCTCCCTTCCATGGTTGTGGAATTTCCCCCCTAAAAGAGAATAAGCAAATACTGCTGCCAAAAATACAACTGATGGTAGGACAGGATAAGGCAGTGGCTGTGTTGCCAGATTGTGAGTGATGTAACCCAGAGTCTTTACAGAATGGTTCTGTAAATTATACTGAGGTGGACTTATGGCTTTCTGCTTCATATAGCTGCCCTATTGGCAAAACAATGAATAAAAAGCAAAAGAAAAAATATGCCCCACTCTGCATTTTATTATGGGCCCCAGAATTGTCCTGTATTTAACAGTGGAACCCATTATTTGGAGAATGTCTTTTCAACCTTCTAGATGTTGAATGTAATAGAGAAAAAGTTACCCTTCTCCTGTGTGCCAGTGAAATCAACACACCACATAGCCAGGAATACTGGGCAGGAATTTTCTAATGCACACGATTTTGAAGATAGGGTCATGATTCTCAGAATTGAAAAGCCAAGAAAGGAAGAAGTCTCTGATAGGAAGAGTAAGTAGAGAGTATTGCGGGAATCAAACAATGTGGCCAAGAGACACAGAATTCACAACCGCCAAAATCTAGTGGCTGTTTTCATTACATTCATAACTTTTAGGCCTCTTCTGAAACCCTGGATTTTAAGTTTTTCCTGGAAGTATTTCTGCCAGTTAGGTTTCTGGTACTTGCTCCTAGTTGGTGTAGGCATGAGACCTCAAAACAAAACAAAATAAATGACTCTCATAAGGGTTTGGAGGAAGCAGGGGAGTGTGAGAGATGCTGCAAGTATGGCCCCTTTTACCAGCCAGGGTTCATACAGGAAAGAAATCACTGTCAACCTTTCACAGTTAGGGGGTTTACCTCGTGGACTTGGTTACATAAGTGCTATGAGAACCGAGAAGCTGAACAGAGGAAGATCATGCCAGCAAAGATTCAGAACAGCAAGAAGATGCTCACACCCCACGGCTGGGGGAACCATGAATGGGAGAAGACAGTGGTAGCAAAGGTCAGCAGCAAGGGCCCTGCTTTGAAAACTAGGATCCCAGGAGCTGTTCCGGGAACTGGAGGCACACAAGTGTGGGTACAGATGAGGCAGGGAGACCCTGGTGACACTTTCACACTCCTCCTTCTAGGCTGATGCCAATTTTCCTTTAGTTTGCCCAGTGGTCTTTCAGAGTCTTTAGAAGCTTCTTCATTCTTTGATCATCATAGAGGGACTCGTTTTCTGGGCTTCTGACCATCTCGTTTTTCATACTCTTTTGATTCCTACTTGAAGGTTGACAATTCAAAAATCTATCTCTATCCCAAAGCAATTCTCTTCTGGGTTTATTTCACACACACACACACACACACACACACACACACACACACACACACACATATCTTTACTCAGATTTGCTGCGCAGTACATCATTATTAACATAACTACAACCAAAGCAACCTTCTCTTTCTTCCAGCCTGTCACTTTTCACTTTTCCTTTGGGTCCTGGCTCAGTGGATAGCATCTTTCTGGCTCTGGTAGCTCCAGCAGAAACCTGGATACCAGCACTGACACTTTCTCACCTCTTCCCCACTTACCTGGATTATTCTTCGTAGTTCACTCTGAATTTTCCCACTTCTATTCAGCTCATAGCTGTGAACTTGGTTCAGGCTACCATCATTCCCTTCCTAGATTGTTCCTACAGTACTCAGGTTGATGTTCTTGCCTCCAGTCTTGTTCCTCAGGCCTTCTCCCTACCATGCCTCAGCCAATTTGAGCTTTCTAAACTGCAAATCACTTTAGCACCCTTGGGTGCTTCCTCATTGCCATAAAGTCCTTAGCGTGGTTTACAAGGACAGCCATTATACAGCAATGTGGTCCCCCATTTCTTTTCATTCCCCATCCCTAACTCTGTCTTCACCCTCCTTTTTCTCCCTCTTCTTCCCCATTTCTTTCTCCTCCTCCTTCTCGGTCCTCTACCCCCATTTCAGATCATGTGTAAGCAAGTGTAGTTTTCTGAACATGGTATTTCTTACATTTGTAAATCTCTATGTCAATAATGTCTCTTTTTGGAAGATCTCCACACCATTCAACTCTTCCAAAGGCAATGCCTCCGTGGTTCACCCTCATCAGGCTAATCTGACCTCTTCTTCCCCTAACACTTCACCCCCTTGCTTAGATGACTGTCAGTTTTCCATGTAAGATCACCCTTCTCCTCACGTAGGCTTTAAATGCACTTACTCTAATCTCCTCTTCCCCTGTCATTTCTTCCAAGAATTGCTTCTTGAGGGTATAGGAACATCTTTTATCCACTTTATCTCTAAGACAAAACATGGCTTGGCAGAATGAAGATCTTTTTATTGAATGAATAAATATTTTACTTTAAAACTATTAAATATTTGCCTTTAATTAACATTTTTGCTCAGGAAATCATATGCCTAAAGATAATTATTGATCATTTAAAATGACTAGACTTTGAAAAGACATTTTAGTTTTATACTTGGAATCTTGCATGCTAAGTCTTTGGTTTGTCAAAAAAAAAACCCTGCACAATTATGTTTGATAAAAGAAAAGTATAATTTTTTAGAAAGAAAATTGCATGTAGGAAAAAATAACTCAAAATTATATTGCCTTTTCGTACAAGGAACTATTTAAGAAATCTTGATGTTTGGCCTGCTTAATTCTCAGAGAAACTGATAACTGATTTATAGATATTTTTAAAAGGAGAAGGAATTGTTTTGATGCAATTAAGATATAGATCTAAGACTAATGGATGGAAAATATAAACAAATTATGAGAATGGACCTTATGCCCAAAAGGCACAGCTGAGGTGAGTTCGTCTTCACTACAGTTATTCAAGTATAGATTAAGTTAATACTGCAGTTAATGGAAGGACTCATCTGATGATATTTAAGGTTCTTTCTAATCCAGAAAGAAGATTTTTATTCTGATTATTCTATTATTTTGTGTATATATATATATATATATATATATATATATATATATATATCTTGAATGTTACTACAGAATGTTAGGATAGAAATCTTGGAGGAAGTTATCCAAGAGCCTTAGAACAAGCATGTTTGTTTGAGTAGCAAATATTTCTTTTTATTTTAACAAAAAATCAATTTTAAAAAATTGAGATCAAGCTGTTTTACATTTATAAATAATTATCTTGGAATAATAAACCTCTAATACACTAAATAAAGATTAACTTGGAATTTTACTAATATTATAGTTAGTTTTGCCTAGAACTATTGACTGAGTATTAAGGGAGCAATCAGCAATGTGTACATTTGGTTTGTTTTCTAGTCATAGCTTTTGGTATTTTTCCATAAAATTGCAAAATTCATCATTTGTTCCTCCTTTCCTGCCCACGTCCTGTGCCTACTTCATCTCCCAAGACTTTTATCCCCAGATTTCTCCCCCTTTTATTCATCATCTGGAACAGCTCCTCTGGGTGACATACCACAACCAATGGGCATATGCCAAGCCATGTCATGTTCTTCAGTAGACTCGTCTGTGGAGACAGATTTTAGACACTGTGTATATATACAGAGGCACCTTTGGGTACAGGAATTGTCTTGGTCCATTTTGTCTTGCTATGACAAAATACCTAATGCTAGTTAATATATAAAGAAAAGAGGGATTTTTTTGGCTTACAATTCTGGTGACTAGAAGTCCAAACAGCATAGTCCTATCATTTAACTACCACAACATAATGGAGAAGTAGGGAAAGATCACATTTGTGAGCAAGAAAGCAAGATAGTAGGGAGGGCCCAGGTTCCCTCTTTTATAACAACTCACTTCTCAGAAATTAATCCAATCCCATGAGACCTGACCAATTCCCAAGATACAGCATTAATTTATTCATAAGGACGGAGAACCCATGACCTAAATGCTTCTCCCTAGGCCTTTCCTCTTAGAATTCCACCCCCTCAATACCAACACATGGGCACCAAGCTTCCAACACATAAAATTTGGGGGAATGAATCACATCCAATGGCAGCAGGCATACCCTTCTGAAGAAGCCTCTCCCAATTTCACCATTCCTGAGAGTCACTTTCCTTTGCATTGTAGTTTATAATGCTGGGCCTCTGAGAAATAATGGCAAGACATTTCTAATCTTTTTACTTCATGTTTTATGATTTGGACATTAAATATTCCCCCAAAGACTTGGTCACCTGTCTGTGGTGCTATTAGGAGGTGGTGGAACCTTTGGGGACTGGGGCCTAGTGGAAGAAAGTTAGGTCACAGCGGGCATGCCCTTAAAGGAGGTATTGGGACCCTATCCCTTCCTCTCTCTTTGCTTCCCAGCCACCATGAGGTGACCAACTTTGTTTCACTCTGTGCACCTGCCATGATGTTTTGCCTCACCCCAGGCCCCAAATCAATGGAGCCAAGTGGCTATATATTGAAACCTCTGAAGCTGATCCAAAATAAGGCTCTCCTCCTCTTAAGTTGATTTTTCTCAGGTATTTTGTCATAGCAACAGAGAACTAACCAATATACTATAGTATTCTAGTTTGTGACCTATCATGACTTTTTAGATAAAAGTACATAAACAAAACAAAACAAAATCAGCAGAAAAGACTGTGATCATTTGCCAAAGATTCATCAGTAAACAAATTCTATATCCCACAAAAATCTTTTCTGCTAACCTTAATTAATGCATCTGTTCATGTTCAATCTATTCACTTTTATCTAAACTACCTGTTTTACTCCCTTTTCCTCACGGTCCTTTTAAATGAATCATCTTCTAATTCCTGAAAAATCTTTTCATTAGACTATTAATGCTCACCACTCTTTAATATATCTTCTCTCAGAAAATATTTGCATTTTGTATCATTGGTGTCTTAATCAGAATTCTGATCAATATTTTAATTTTAGTCATCATGTCAAATCATAGGGAGATATTAAATTTTAGAGGAAACCACCCATGCTGAGTGTTATTCTAAATTATGATTCCAGTCATTAGAAAGTTTTTGAGCTTATGCTGGGAAAAAAAATTCCTAAAGATTAAATTCCACATACCAGCTGCTGGAGGGTGGCTAGGAGGAATCTGCTTTGGATCCAGCGTCCATAATTCACTGCCAGACTTTGCACTGCTTATCTTTTTAACCTTTGACACATTATTGGCCCTCTCTTTCCCTCTGTTTCTTTCTCTCAAAGGGTTCTTTCCATAAGAAATGCCATGAGGATTCGCCATAAATTATCTGTTACAGATTAGAAATGCCTCACTGAGAAACACTGTAAATATGAAATATTTACTAAGCAATGCCTGCAATCTTCAGTGACTCGTTACAATGGGATTAGAAAAGTCATTCTTTTGTCGGTGACAGGAGAAATGGCATGTAGAATGGCGGAGGACAGACACCAGAGCTGGCCCAACATTTTGAGCAAGTTGGCCTGGCTTTGTTATGTGGCAGGCTCTTCTTTACTCCTAACTAGTTCATTCATCTTTTGTTTATGGAATCTTGAGCCTCTGTTTATATTCTAAAGGCAACAGAACTTTGCTTTGTTTCTTAACCTAGAGGGAAAGCACAGAAGGTATCCTGAATGTGGTATTCAACCTTTAAAAGAGGGGGATGCCATTCGACCTCAGACGTCAGACTCCCCAGTGGATTATTTTAAAGAGGGCTGCACAAAGCTGGCTTCACCACAACCTAGAAAATAGCAAGCCATTTGCTCTCCAGGGGTGACCTTTTTTTTCCCTAAACAAATGGAGATAATTGTCTATTTAATTTATGACTTGGAGCAAGTTACTTATTTCCTGAAAATATTCATTGGACAAGTCTGGCATTTAGATTAAAATACACTGTAATTTTGGTCACAATTTGTCATTTATTTTAATCTAATCATCTTATTTCACTTTTATATCAACAATATTCATTGATAATGTATGTTTTTAAAAACCATCCCCTTTCCCAACTTCCTACCAAATTACCTGTTAAAGGCCCAGAAAACATAAACACACACAACAACAGAGAAAACTAGAACTCTAGCCCACTGCCAGAATCTAGGGAAAAGGTCTGCTAATTACAAGGGTAAGATAACTAGTTTAAAGTAAGGGGAACTTGATTAGGCCACCGGCCAAGTGGCATCAGAGATTGGGTTCAGTAACTCTGTGAGAGGAAAGGGTGCTACCATCAGCAACACAGGACACCAGGAAATGGAGAAACAGCTCAGGTCACAGTCTTTCAAGGAAATACACGCTATTGCAGTAGAATTATCAGGTTTTGAATAACAATATTCATCAGAGAGTTGTTCAAGTATTTAACAAATGAACGTATTTTTCTCTTATTACTTAAAAACATACACTTTGCCTCAATAGAGGCAAAAGCTTGTAATCTCAGTAACTCAAGAGGCTGAGGCAGGAGGATCGCAAATGCCAGCCTCAGTAACTTACTGAGGCCCTAAGCAACTTAGCAAGACCTTGTCTCAAAATAAAAAATAAAAAGGATTGGGGATGTGGCTCAGTAGTTAAGTGCCCCTGGATTCAATCCCTGGTACTAAAACAAAAACAACAAAACATACACTTCACAGAATACAAAAGAAGTTTTGATTTTGTTCTACTTTGCTTGAAAAAAACTCAATGAAATTTATCTGAGAGAAGATGATCTGAGAGGTATCCTCTACTCACACAGTCAACAGTAGTAATATTACAGTCTATAAATAGAAAGGCATGCCTAAAACCAGACCAAAATATATGCCTTATGTGAAAATATAGAAAGAACTTAGCATTTTATTGGTATATGCAGTAGTTTTAACATTAGCAGTTTTTGCTATAAACATCATTATGAAATGTTGCCTTAAAGAGTTCTAAGACTTCTCATTTGAAATTCATTTCCTAAACTTTCAGTTTAAAATTATATCTAATGGTAGGTCATGACAAAACTTATTCCAAATGTCTAGTAAATACCTCCTAAGAGAAATTCCATTGAGAGTGATGCTAATGTAGGCTGTTTCAAATCAATATGGTGGCAGTGTACACACAGAAAAAGCAGACAAGATGATTTGAAAGGGAGGCTCAGATACAAATGTCAGCTCTTACTTAATGCCCTAAATGATTATCCTTTAAAAGTAATGGTGAACTGGGTATGATGGTGCACACCTGTAATCCCAGCAGTTTAGGAGGCTGAGACAGGAGGAGCACGAGTTCAAAACCAGCAAAAGGGAGGCACTAAACAACTCAATAAGCCCCTGTCTCTAAATCAAATACAAAATAGGGCTAGGGATGTGGCTCAGTGGTTGAGTGCCCCGGAGTTCAATCCCTGGACCCCCCCCCTGCAAAAAAAAGTAATGTTAAGATGGAAACAAAAGTTTTCAAAAGGACTGAAACCAAAATTTGAGTCTTCTAAATTTCTATTGTATGAATATAATTTAACCATACTTGTCTGCCCAAAGCAAAAAAAAAAAAAAAGTCCTCTTAGTCTTGAAATACAGTACTCTAAACTTCTATTATATTTCTTACTCCGCAATGTCTACAATCAGAACAACAACAAAAAAAAAACTAGGCACAAAAGAAGATAGAAATTAGCCAAACATAACAAAAAACATTCACTAGAAAGAAATTGGTAGAAAATTATAATACTGGATTTAACATATAAGAATATTAAAATAACTATATACATATACCATGTTTGTGAAATAGTAAACTAAATATACACTTTTGGCCCAAATTAATGAATAAGTTAGACACCATCCTAACTTAAATGCTAGCAAGTTTTTTAAACAGAAATGCTCAAGACCATCTAAAACTTATAAGGAAATACAAAGGACCCAGTATATACAAACAATTTTGAAAAGAAGAAATCTTAGAGGACTTATACTATCTGAACAAAATAGAGTATAGAAATGGACCCACACTTAATGTGATAATATATAGGGCAAGCTATCAAAGAAACTCATTAGGGGAAATAAACTGTTTTCAATAAGATATTCCAGATCAATTAGATACCACATGGAGAACATGAAGCTAATTTCCTATATCACATCATATACAAAAATTAATTGAAAATCAACATAGAACTAAGCATAAATCCTAGTAAAAAATGTAATAGAATAACTTCATGATTCTTTGAGTTTGTAAATATCTCTCATTTAGGACAGAAAATGTGTTAATGATAAAGGAAGAAAAGATCACGTGGACTTCATGAAAACTAAAACTATTGCTCCCCCAAAGACACCATTAAAATATAAAAAGGCAAGCTAGAAACTGAATAAAATATTCATATATATATATATATATATATATATATATATATATATAATGCACATACATAGATATGTATCTACATATATATTAGATATATTCAAAGCTTTGTACTCAGAATATAAAAAGAACCAAAGAACATATAACTCAATAATTAAAATATAAGTAAACCAATTGATAAGTGGGAGGAAAAAACTATATTCTTGAGATACCTATATTGTACTGTATGTAAATTAACCTCAACTTAAACAATGTAAAGCACTAAGCAAAATCATTGAATTTAAGGAATTAAAAGACAAGAAAGTAAATTCTTAAAGAGTACTTCCAACTTGTTTTAACTTGGGTGCCATAAAAGCATATTTTGAGACAATGATTCAATTACATTGTTCAGGGAACAATGGGAAGGGGTGGGAATTAAAACATGGAAAGGAAATCAGCCAATAAAGTGTGTGTTTTAAGAGATTACATGCTGGACAACTAAAACTTAAATTCCTGGGAAAACTGGTATTGTTGTACAGCACAGGTGTCAGTATTATTCTGTAGGGAGAGGAAATTTCTGCACTCATGTATCTTACTCCCATTAGCCTTTGGTTGAGGCTGTTGGCACAGGATATCTCACTTTCTTAACACTTCCATGTTAGCATGTGAGTGAGAAGAGAAATATTTGGTGGTTCCATAAAAAGTCTGCAGGCATACAAATGCAGATACCAGTAGTTAGTAGTAATTTGTACCACACTAAATAATGTCCAAGGGATATGTGCTAGATAGCATCTGCTAAAATCATCTTTTAAATAATCCAATGGAGAAGTTTAGCTTCAAGCTGTGACATATGGGTGATATTATATTGCCCTACTGCCTCAAAAAACTGCAAAAGATGACCAATACAAAAAAGAAAAAGTAGGGATGGATGAACAAAGGAAGGAAAGCAAGAAAGAAGGTGAGTCAAACAATCAATCAAACAAACAAACAAATACAGGTGATGTTGGAGAATAGTCAAGTTGGTCAGAACTTGAAGAGCTAAGATTCTTGAGAAAGGGAAACATATAGAAGTAAGCCCTACATTTGAAATTGCTTTATCTCTTTGAGAAAATTGCCAATCATAGTATGGAGCACAAAAAACAGTAGTTTAGAGCTGTCTTGTCCAATAGAAGTATCTGAGCTATATAATTATAATGGTCTTGTAGCAACTTTAAAAGGGCTAAAAAGGCAAAAGTAATTTTATAATATATTTTATTTCATTAAATATATTCAGAATATCATTTTAACTGATATTTGGTATAAAAAGCATTGAAATATTTTACAATATTTTTGTACTACAACTTCCAAGTCTCACATATATTTTACACTTAAAGTATATGCCATCTGTAAAATAAAGCATTGAAATATTTTACAATATTTTTGTACTACAACTTCCAAGTCTCACATATATTTTACACTTAAAGTATATGCCATCTGTGGCTCATGATTACCATATTGGATGGCACAGGTCTAGAGCCTGCAAAAAACTCATTGGATTATGATGGGAGTAAGGACATTCAGGATGAGCTGACAACATCTCCAAGAAAAAGAAAGTGTGGAAAAGTGAGCCAGATATTCTATGTGCAAGTTTTCCCCTAGATATTTACCTAATCCTAAACACACAAGTTCAGAGAGATAGAGGGAAAGAATGAGAGAGAGAGAGAGAATGAGACCATAAAAACTTGAAAAATCCAAGCAAAATGGAGCCTGTAAGAGAAGAAGTTTGAGCAGTTTCAAGGGGTGAAGAAAAACCATACTTTGAGTTTAGAGTCTCTTAATTTGGAGGGTTTGGGGTCAACAACATAAGTTGTAATTGAAGCCAGTTAAAGAGTGATGGCAAAGAATAAGAAGTAACAGACAGAAAGCAGTATAAATTGGATTCAGTTGAGATCCTTATACTATATCCCCAAGAATAAAATTTAGATTGTCTTTAGAAGATAGCATTATCCAGAGTCCCTATAATATTTCATTAGAAATATCTAATGTTTAGACAAAAATTACCAAACATTTCAGAAAGCACTTCCAAATGGCCAAATCCAAGGGGAGGAAAAATAGCACACATTCAAAACAGGTCAATGTGATTTATACATTTGGAGTTATCAGAAATGAACTTGAAAGTAACTGAATGAAAATAGTATAGAAAGAGATAAAACATGAATTGTTTTGCCAGAAAACTAAAATCCATCAAAAATATGCAATGTAAACCTTAAAATTGAAAAAAATATAGCTCAAATTAAGAATTGAACAGATGGGTTTAGTAACTGACTAAATACAATGGGGGGGATTTTAGAAAATTGGACGGTAGGTAAATAGAAAACATGCAAATTGAAGCACAAAGGGAATAAGATGAAATATAAAATTAAGACTGTGAGGACAAATTTTGACTCAGTGAAAAGGTCTGATATAATTAAGAACAGAGAAAATCCATGTGCTAAAGATAAACCGAAGATATATGTCTTATAACAATTTTCCCATTTCTATCTCACATCTCTTGTGCCATTGTTGTCAAACATTTCACTTGTCATAGACACAACATGAATACCTAATATGTTGCTGGGTGTTACTGGTTAAATACTTTCCTAAGAAATTAAAAATAAGAGAAAAAGACTATATCTACTTTCAGTTATTTCATTTCAGATGTCTTCATTTCTTTGTGTAGATCTGTTTTTACATTAATCATATTTCCTGTGCTGGAAAAATTTCTTTGAGCATATATTGTAGGGTAAAAGGGTAGGTCTGCTGTCCATGAACTCCCTGTTTGGTTTTGGTTACTTATCTGAGAAAGTCTTTTTCTTCTCTTTCACTATTAAGGATGTTTGAACTGAATATAGAGTTCTGAGTCAACTGGTTTGTTCTTTCTTTCAACACTGTAAATTGTCACTCCATAGTCTGTTGGCTTCCATGGTTTCTGATGAGAAGTCTGCCATAATTCAGATTCTCCTTCTTTTCGCTTTGGTTTCTTTACTGATTTTATCTTTGTCTTTGTTTTCTGCAGTTTAATGTGATACTGCTGATGATTGTTTGTGGGTTTTTGTTTTGTTTTATTTTGATGTTGTTCTTTATCCTGCTTGGCATACTCTGAGCTTCATGTATGGTTAGTATGGTTTGACATTTGCCATTAATTTTTCAGGAATTTCAGCTATTATCTCTCTAATATCTGAAACTGTTAAGACTACCAGAGACTCTTGGAGATGAATTAAATGCATTTTGCATTGTGATATGGGCATGCACTTTGGGGGACCAGTGGTATGATGTTATGGATTGGGTATGACGTGGCCCCCAAAAGCTTCTGTGTTAATGCAGAAATGTTCAGGGATGAAATTATTGGATTATGAAAGCTGTAACCTTATCAGTCCATCCTAGTTTGAATAGACTAACTGGGTAGTAACTGTAGGCAGGTGGGGCATGATTGGAGGATGGGTCACTAGGGGTGCCCTTGGGGTTTGTCTCTCTCCCTACTTTCTAGCCACCATGAATGATGCAACGTTCCTCTACCACACCTTTCTATCATGATGTTCTTTCTCATCTTGGGCCCAGAGTAGTGCAGTCAGGCTACCATGGACTGAATCTCTGAAACCATGAGCCAAACCAAACTTTTCAACTTCTAAGTTGTTCTTGTCAAGTATTCTGGTCACAGTGATGCTAAGATGACTAACACATCTATCTTGGCTAGTATAGACTTTACATATTAATCATAGTTACTTTAAATTCCCTGCCTCATAATTCCAACATTTAGGTCATATCTGAGTCTAGTTTTAATGAATACTTTGTGTTTGGGGGTTTTATATTGCCTTTGGATGTATTATAAATTTTTTTTGAAAGTCAAATCTGTTGTTTAGAGCAGTAGACACAAAAGTAAATAGACTCTTGTGTGTGGAGATTTGTATTAATCTTCCAGGAGCTGGGCTGTGTTCATTAATTATTGTAATGTTTACTATTGGCTTTAAAATTCTTCCAGTAATCTTGTTTTATCTCCACTCTTGGCTCTGGGCATTCCTCTTTGTGTAGCTTCTCAGAGAGAGACTGTCTCTTGAAGCTCTTTCTACTGTAATCTGTTGGAAGCCTGTTATTGTGACTTGTTTGGGAGATGAGGTATTTCTAATATTGTGATGAAGTTTCACTCTTTTGAGTGCCTAGCAGCTCTATGTCTCTTAAGTGTGTTCCCCACAAGTGTGTCTGTTCCTTTCTTCAAGATACAGTCTCCTGCCCCCGACCCCTACTCCTACCCCCACCCCCATCATCATCAACCACCACTTCCTATTCCCTTCATGACTGTATTTACCCTTGAATATTCTCAGCTAATTTCCTTGGGCTTCTCACTCCTGAAAATCATGTATTTTTTTCTTTCTTCTTTTTTAACCTGGGAAGTGTTCATTTCTATGACTTGGAATGTTTTTCACCAGTGACCTCCAACCTTCCCCTATAGATTAAGTCTTTTGTTCAATATGGCAGAAGGACCTAGGAAGATGTCACAGTGACAGCTATTCCACCCAAGAGCTAGCATCACAGAAGGAATTTCCTCTGAATTCTTCTAGTTCCTTCCTTTAATATCTTGATGGAAAATCCTGCAATGAGGGAGAGAAGTCCAATATCAGCCTGCAAAAATTTTCACTCTCACACTAGACAAATTTCAGCATCTGGCAATTCTTCTAAATTTCTCATTTACTATTCCTGTCTTCTCACGTGGTATCTGGCAGCTTTGGCTCCAGGTAAGCAAATGCTCAGAGCTTATGTCCAGCAAGTTGCAGGAGACTAGACTATGCCATACCAAATCTCTTTTGCTCTTTTGCATGAGGATTTTTATTTTAGAAATAGCATACATGGGAGAGGCTCTGCAAAAAGAATACAAATTACCCTATGTTTAAGGAGTTTTACACTTGTAAAGGAAATCTCCATTTGTAATTGTGTCTCTCTCTCTTTTTTCCAGGACTAGAAGGATAACTTTCAAACAGGAGAGACTCTAACCAATGAGGAGGCATCTTACATCAGCATGACAAAACTTACCCTTACTTATCATACCTTTCCTGGCCACTCTTTTACAGCTTTCCTTCCCCATGCACATCATTTTTTTTTAAGCTGGAGACTGGCATTTAAACTCAAGTTCTATCCACCCTTCTGAGTTCCGTGAGTTTCTTCTCCCTTGTATGTATGATCTATACATACTAACCAACATGCAATTTTTTTTATCTTGTTAATATGTCTTCTTATAATAGGAGTTACAGCTAAAACCCTAGAAGGTTAGAAAAAAAAAACATTTTTATTCTCAGCTATAAAGCACAGATCTCTCTTTAGGGTTGCTATTTGTCTTGTGATCACATTTCTCTGAGGTTTTACAGAGTTGTTAATTTGCTGTCTTCACAGAATTTTTTCTTATTAAAAAGATAAGAACTTCTATTTTTCAGTGTTTAAGATGTCCAAACAAAAATTGGAAGTCCAAAGAGATGTATTTTAAACAAAAAAGTTGAAAATAAAAGGAAGTTAAAGGATATAGTATATTAATGCTAAACACAGAGAACTGGTGTAAGCTATCCTAATGCCATACAACATCAACTTTAAGGGAAACATTCTTTCAAATTACTTGATTGAATGGTTAATTTAGAATAAATTTTTTTCAATCATAAATTTATATGCTCATATTAATATAGACTTGTCAAAAGACAAAATTACATAAATTTAGTTTAAAGATCTGAATTCTCTACATTTGTGATTCTAAAATCAGGCAATTTATTATTCCATAAAATAGAATAAATATTCTGTAAAACTGAGGAGGTTCGTTTATAGAAGAGAAAGGCTGAAAGAATAAGAAGCAAAGAACAAAGAGCAGATTGGTTGATTCAAGGTTTTTTTCCTTGTAAAGGCAGGAACAGATAAGCAGAACAGAACAAAAACTGAAGAGTTAACAATAGGTGAATTTAGGAGGAAAAAATATATACATATACACACACATATACACATATATACATACATTCAGAATACTATGTTTATATATGTGTGTGTGTATGTGTGTGTGTATATATATATATATATGTGTGTTGATTTTATATCCAGAATCTTTGCTGAGTTCATTTATTAGATCTAGAAGATTTCTGGTGGAATGTTTTGGGTCTTCTAGGTACAGAATCATATTGTGTGCAAATAGTGATAATTTGAGTTCTTATCTTCCTATGTGTATCCCTTTAACTTCTTTCATCTATCTGATTGCTCTGGCTAAAATTTCAAGAACTCTGTTAAATAGAAATGGTTAAAGAGGGAATCCCTGTCTTGTCCCAGTTTTTAGAAGGAATACTTTCAATTTTTCTCCATTTATAAACATGTTGCCATGGGGCTTAGCAGAGTTAACCTTTACAATGTTGAGGTATGTTCCTGATATCTCTAGTTTTTCTAGTATTTTGAACATAAAGGGACACATTTTATCAAATGTTTTCTCAGCATCTATTGAGATGATCATAGGATTTTGTCTTTGATCCTATTGTTGTGATGAATTACATTTATTGATTTCTGTATGTTGAACCAACTTGCATATCTGGGATGAACCTACTTGATCATAGCATACTATCTTTTTGATATGATTTTGTGTTCCATTTGTCAGTATTTTATTAAGAATTTTTGCATCTATGTTCATTAGAGATATTGGTCTGAAGTTTTCTTTCTTTGATGTGTCTTTGTCTGGTTTTGGAATCAGGGTAATTGGCCTCATAGAATGTGTTTGGAAGTGTTCTCTCTTTTTCTATTTCATGAAATAGTTTGAGAAGTATTGGTGTGAGTTCTTATTTATAGACCTTGAAGATCTCAGCTGTGCATTCATTTGAATCTGGGCTTTTGAGGGGTTAGTAGGCAACTGATGGCATCCTCTATTTCCTAGCTTAAAATTGATCTGCTTAAATTGTGTATGGTGGGGTTAAGTAGAGGAGCATCTTTGATGCCAACTGGGCAGAGCTCAGGAGGCAGTGGAACATTTCTCATGTGAACTGCTATGCAAACTTCCTTTTCAATGTATGGAAGAATGGCAATATAAATAAGTTAGTTAAGAAGAAAGGTGAGACTGTGTGAATCAGTGTTGCCTGTTAAGTTTTTGGAAAAAATAGTTTTAACCATTAACACATAATCAAAACTTCCTATCTCCTAAATACATTAGAAATATACAGTTAATCATGGTAAAATTGACAATTAAATTTCATTCTAGTTGGAGTCAGACCTCTTTACATCTTTGGACTAGTTTTGTTTTCACCTTGTTATACAAATGTTTCTTTTTCTGGATCAAAGATGGTGGTCCAGAGGGAGGCAGCATTCTGAATTGCCCTGTGACCTGGGATGCAAGTACTGAGTGAGACTACTGCTTCTCTGCAAGCTTATTTCTGCACTCTGCACTTGTTCAGGGCTCCAAAACTCAGGGTCACAACTACTCAACAGGTACCAATTGAGACCATAAGCAGGTGCAGCAGCACCCTCAAAGAACTTTTGGCCACCTTGGCGAGCAGAAAGCACACATGCCGCTCCCATGGAGAACACCTGGCAGCTTCCCATGAGTAGAAACTGTGGTCATCATCCCCATGTTAACCCCATCTACCAACGTGGGGTTTCCCCAGTCATCACCATCTTGGTTGGGACTCTGTAGCAGTGGACACAGTCCCCTATGTGCAGTAGCCTGCCTGCAACCAGGACCTTCACACAGGCTCCGACGTCAGCCAAACTGCAAGCCACAGAGTAGGTCATTGAGCTCATCTTCCAACATCATCTCCTGGCTCCCTCCACCTGACCTGAAACCCCACTGCTGAAAGCAGGAGCCTCCATCTTGGACCACCTTCATCAACATCCTCCACACACCCATTTTCTAACTCCCCCCTCTCCAGCAGCCACTAACCTGGCACAGTGACACTCTAATTACCCTCACCATCCTGAGGGTGGAGATACCATCTAACAACAGAGGACACCACCTATGGGATGAGAAGGGAAGCAAGAAAGATACTGATCACCAAGCAAAACAAGCCCTGTGTCTTCATTCAAGATTTTTTTTTTCCTTTTTTTCCCCCTCTCCCTCTCCTGTCTCCTGCCTTCACATCCCAACATGTGTGAAGCCAAGTACATTGCATGAATTAGGATTTTGCGGACTAGGATGTCTGAATACTATATTTGAGTTGTGTTGTACATTCTTTTTATTCTTTTATAATTTTTATTTTTTATTTCTCTTTTCTCCCACCAATTTCTGCTATATTAACATTTTTTAAAATTTTTTCTTGATATATATGTGTGTTTATTTTATATACTCTACAGTCATCCCATTTTATTCTCTAATCTATATACCCACCAGGTATTTTGTCTTCACTTTTTATTTTTGTAAATTAAGATAAAAGATGAGTCAAAGTTTCCAGCTCAAGTTAGGTGAAATCAAAGAAGAGAAAAATGTAGATTAGATAGCAAATAGTTGTCTGAAACCTGCAATTTCGAGAAACATTGAGAACATTTTATCAAAATTAAATTAATATTATTAAAATTCATATGAAATTATATAATGAATATTAAATAATTTTATTTCTATTAAAATTTACTAAAATTAATTTTTAAATAATCTTTTAAAAATTCAATAATATTTTAATGTAAATCATTAATTTCATTAAGTTAATAAATAAATAGAATTAATAAAATGAATTAAATTAATGAAATCAATTAAATTCATAATTAAAATATTTTAAAAATTAATGAAATTAATTCATCATAAATTATGATTTATTTTAAATGATATAATTTATATGAAATTTTATTTGAATCAATTGTAATAAAAAGTTCTTAATGATTTTAGAAATTACAGGTGTCAGAGAAGCATTTGCTACATCATCTGCTTTTTCAATTCTCTGAAAGCACCTGATTTAAGCTAGAAACTTTTGATTTATCTTTTACCTTAATTTACAAAAATAAGAATTTAACTACCCCTTTGTTAACCTTTTCATTTTTCAAAATTTTGTAATGTTTTATTTCTCTACGCCACTTTTTTCTTGATCAAATGTTTTTAAAAATATGTTTATAAGCATTCCTGAAGGGCCCAGCAAAGTATGTAAACAGTCCAGATATTTAATGATACATTTACAAATTAAAAAGGATGCATGTGATTATACTTTGGGTCTGACTGACAAAAGTCCTCTTCCTTCTGGACATATGGAACATCTAGAAAATTAAATGAATGTCAAGTGACTTTTTTAAAGAATGAAGTAAAATTGATAGTTGTCATAGTATTTGGATTAAAAGAATCTTAGAATTAGTCGACTAAATTTCATGTTCAGGCCCTCTCACTGTAATTTTCTTTTACTGGTTATACAGTGATTTCTTTTATAAACTAAAGAATTTACAACTTTTTGCTACATCATGTTTTGTTTTCAGCTAGCCCGAATTCTGAGGTATGTATCTTTTTCATATGGGTTTCATATAGATTGGATTTTTCTTCTATTCTGCTATTCTGTTATATAAATGTACCATTTTTATCTTAATACAAAATTAAATGTAACAAATATAATCCTAAAAAAGGGGGTTGGAGCTATGGTTATTATTGCTGTTGATTACCTGATAGCATCAGAGCAAAATATGGCATGAAAAAGAGGACTACACTAAACAAAGAAAAGTTTATTTTAAAACAGTGCTACAGCAAACAAACACACACTAAAAATGGGGAGGGGGAGACAAAATACCTGGAACTTCTATGGATCAACTTTTTTCTTTGTCCCTACAAATACACCACTTCTTTTTGAAAAGGCAAAAAGAACAAAATGTTTATTTCTTCTTGAAAGTGCTCACTCCTCTCTGGTTTCAGAATCACTTTGAATTGCTTTCAAAGGTCTTTTAGTACAACCCTGGTGCGATTGTCTGGCAACATTGGCAATGGTTTAAAGGTGGGCATGAAGTCTGAGATGGGATTTAAAAGGAGATTCTTAGGTCCACCAGGTCCAAGTCCATCTAGGCTAATCAGTGGCACAGCCCCAGAACGCTGTGCCAAGAATGGATTCACAGTCTCTCTTTTACCAGCTCTGAATTCTGCTGCGTCTGTCACACTTCTTGGTATTTTTGCACGTTCCTTTCTCTTTCCTCTGGAGTCTAGAGACTTCATGGCATGAGCAGAAAGTTTTGGTGATGGAATTGATGAATGAGATTCTGTTTGCAAAAATTGGACAAAAAGTTCTGAAAAAGAACTCTTCAGCCCAGGTTGCTCATTTGGTGTCAAAGGTGTGTTGGGGCCACATTGGGACTCTCCTGCAAGCCATCCCGTCATCCACTTAGTAACACCACCATCATCTCCACTCAACAACTGCTCCATTTCCTCCTTTTGAATGCCCAGGATGCTTCCCATTAACCTTAACACTTTGGGACGCTGACTTTTCGGTGTCTGGAAATGCCCAATGAACAGGTTTCTCATTAGGGCTTTGTCCACTGTCTCAGCTGACTGTCTCAGCTCTTCCACCTCTGCTGACTGGGAGGTACGTGATGACACAGCCAAGACTTGGGGTGGAATCATATCAAGTTTTCTTGAATAGGTTTTAGCCTGAAGAGCTTGTTGTGGGATGGCTTGAATGAGTTGACCAACTTCATCTTCAGACAGCTGATCAATCTGGTTGGTTAAAAATCTACTCTTTTCATTTACAAGTTGAATTTCAATTTTCTGTTGTTGAATTTTTTTCCCTCCTTGTACAGTTTCATGATTACACAGGTCATGGTTTTCACTTCCGTTTTCTATACGACAACTTTTAATTTTTGTTATTTGGAAACTATCAGAATTGTCTGCTGGAGTGTTGTGTGTGTCTTCCTGCAACTGGGCTTTTATTTGTTCACTGGTTTTCTGCACATTCCCAATTTCCTTCTCTTTCTGCTCCGTCACAGAAGGCTGCAATTGATTCCATTCCAGCTTCAAGATTTTACACTGTTCCATGATTTGTTGCTTTTCCACACTGAGCTGCTCTTTTTCTCTCCTCAAGATCTCTGTGTCATTTTGTGCCAAAGATAATTGTTCATTTATGTCTTTTTAGTTGATCCTCAAGTTCTTCGATCTTCCTGGCAGACTCTAGTTTTTCAGTTTGTAGAACCTGAATCCTGTTTTGCAAGTCACAGATTTTAGACTCATCAGTTACTCTTACTCCCGAGTCACCTTGCTGTAACTGATTTTCAAGTTTTTTAATTCTTTCTTCAGAAGCATTTAGTTCCTCTCGATATTGGCGACTCATCTCTGCCAGTTTCTGTTGATGTACATTCTGCAAAACTGCAATTTCACCTTGATGATTATCAAGGTCTTGATTTCGGATTTGTTCAAGCAGCTTAATAGTATTTTGTAGTTGGCAGATTTCACTTTGATCTGAATTAGGTGTTGCCTGTGCCTGAGCAATAGCGCTCCGGCGGTCAGCTTCGAATTTGAGTCTTGAAACTTGAATTGACAGTCTATTGATTTCTTGTTGTGCTGAAATGATGTCACTGAAGTCCATGTCATCACTGAAAAAAGCTGAACCATGACTGATGTCATGACCGAATGAAGACAGGGCAGTGGTTGATGGTACACCACCAGCTCCTGAATGGAGTGGTTCAGCAGCTGACTTCAATTGAAACAACTCATCCTCTAGCACAAACTGTCTTGCTTTCAGTTGCCTGATTTCGACTTCTTTCTGTGCCAGTTCATTTCGGTAATTTGCAGACTGATGTTGGATCCGTAGCTCGGATGCTGCATACCTTTCTTCCAGGTCAGTACAATAGTTTTTAAGTCTTTCATTGTCATATCTGATCATCCATTTGGTGTCTTCAATGTTCTTTCTCCAATAACTAGGTAAACCTGCTTCTACATCCTCAATTTCATCGAGAACCGTGTCCAAGGTGACACTGGACATATGGCCAGTGAGGGAAGCCAAGCTGTCCCCCACCTGACCCAAGGAGTGGCCCAAGCTGGAGCCTAGGCCTCTAAACCAGAATGACATCTCCCCAATTTCAGTGAGCCATCAGACCCACTCTGAAAACCTCCTCTATCTCCATCCACCTTTGAAAACCACCTCTGTCTCTATCCACCTCTGAAAACCACCTCTGTCTCTATCCACCTCTGAAAACCACCTCCGTCTCTATCCACCTCTGCTCTGAAACTCCTGGAATGCTGGGGCGTCAATTATGACCCAAACACTCAAAATTCCACACAGGGTGGGGCTCATAGCAACTGTTGCTTTCTGCCTAGAAATGCAGAGACCTGGCCTTGCCTTGTGCCAGTGACTAGCCACCAGTGGCCCAATCATCCCCATGGGGCCTGGGCTCCTTCTCTCCAGTTTCCACCCTCTGGCGTGGGTGACATCTGGCCCAGTGTTAGCAAGTTTTCCCAACTGGCAGGCTGCCCCTGGCACCTGGGCGCCTGCTGCCATATCACCCCTACCACATCCTTAATGATAATAAACTTGCAACTTTCTCATTAAGATCAGGAAGGATCAAGGGTCTCCTCTCCTACTATTTCTTTTTAACATCTTACTGAGTTGCTAGTTAATGTCATAAAGCAAGAAAATGAAATTAAAGACATAGAGGAATGGGAAGCATGATAACCTTGCTTGGTAAGGTGTCTTCTACTTAGGGACCACGTTAGAATATTTACCTTATTCTATATTGGTAATCAATATCTTTACAGCAAAAGTTAGGTTACATCCAACTTCTTCTAGTGTCAAATCAGTTTTGACCCCTTCCTAACATGTTGAGTTCACATAACTTGTTATGTGAGGGAAGGTTTCAAAACTGATATATATTTATAGTTTTAAGTGGACTCAATACATTTTTCTTTTTATTTGTTACTGAAGATCGAACACAGTACCTCATGTGTACCTTGTGAGCACTCTACAAATGAGCCCCAGCCCCAACCCCACAACTGATTTTTTTAATGGTTTGGGGGTTTATCTCAGTGGTAGAGCCCTTGCCTACTAGCTATGCCATCCTGGGTTTATTCCCCAATACCAAATAAGATGATTTTTTATTGATTTTTTATTTTTTAATACATGACAGAGGAATGAGTGTAATAAGAATTATAATTCTTACTACACATATAGAGCACAAATTTTTATATCTCTACTTGTATATAAAGTATGGTGACACCAATTCATGTCTTCTTACATGTACTTTGGATAAGGATGTGTATCACCATCAATGCTAACCCCCTGCTTCCTCCCTTCCCTCCCACAACTATGCCCCATGTTGAACTCTATTCTCCCAGGACCCCCTCTCAATCCCATTATGGTCATTCACCTTATATCAGAGAAAACATTCAGCATTTGTGTTTCGGGATTGGCTAACTTCACTTAGCATTATTTTCTCCAATGCCATCCTTTTACCTGCAAATGTCATGATTTTATTGTCTTTTATTGCTGAGTAATATTCCAAGAATGGTGCTGGTAAAACTGGAAATCTATATGCAGCACAATGAAATTAAACCCCTATTAAACCTCTCACCATGCACTAAACTCAAAGTGGATCAAGGACCTAGGACTTAAACCAGAGACTCTGCATCTAATAGAAGTAAATGGAGGCCCTAATCCTCATCATGTGGGATTAGGCCCCAACTTCCTGAATAAGACTCCTAAAGCACAAGATTTGAATCAACATCTTTAATTTAATTGAGTCCATCAATAAATGGGATGGACTCAAACTAAAAAGTTTCTTCTCAGCCAAAGAAACAATCTGTGAGATGAATAGAGAGCCTACATCTTGGGAGCAATTTTTTAACCCCTCACACATCAGATAGAGCACTAATCTCTAGAGTATACAAAGAACTCAAAAAGTTAAGCCCCAAAGAAAAAAAATAACCCAATCAATAGATGATCTTTTTAAAGAAAGAATGATTTCATAAGGATAGTATCAATCATTATATATATATATATATATATATATATATATATTATTAAATAAATTATGAAATGTATTGGATACTGATCTTCTTAACCACACTGAAGGCAAGAATGTGAATGCAGATTTCCAAATCAAACCATCACCAATTAACAGGGAAAGGGTGGATTACTACTAGGCGGGGAAAATGATATTGAAGATCAGAGACTCTTTTTCCACATGTATGCCTTGTAAACCTAATGTGCTTGTGTTATTTGTACATTGAGATGCATTTGCTACAAGACTAGACTTGACTTATTTATAAGACTAGGCTTTATATGACTTCAATTTATTTATGAGACTGGGACTTCTAATTTTTTATATAAATAAGTCCTAATCTTATTTATTTATTATTTACTTAAGCATAGTTTTCAAGCTATTATTTTAAAGCAGATGTATACAGGAAATGTTGCTTTTCTCCTCTTTTCTCTGAAATATCAGGCTGTCTGCTTTGCCTGTTAACTTGGGAAAGCCTGTGGAGCACTGATGCCCTCTGCTCTGTCCTGTGCATCCTGTGGTTACAGGGAGCATGTAGTGTGTGCTCTGGTGTGGAGTGGCATCACACTGCCCTGGCATTCAGAGCTGGTCCATCCAGAGCTGAAACCTAGGGGCAGCAAGTTATTTTTTATTTTTCCAAACATACCCTTCCTTGTTGAGGCTAGGGCCTTTCCTGGACCCTGCTGGAGAGTTCCTGGAGCCTGCACAGGGGAGCCTGGATTCTATGCAGCTGCTCTAGTGAGTCAGGTCATGCATTTCTTCACACTGCAGCTTCATGGAAGCTTCTATTAAAATAACATTCTGAGCTAGGTTTGGGGTTTGAAAAGCAAGATATGATTATTAATAACAAAGGAATGAAAGGAACAAGAAGAGAGGTAAACAACCTGTTAGCCAGAGAACAGTGTACCAGCAGTAGTTCCTCCCAGTGACCTGCTTTCCAAGAGCCATCAGGAGGAATTGCCTTGGTTTGTTCTCTCTGTAGGTCTGGAAGGAAGTAAGCTCTCCACAAGAGATAGTGTGTCTGCCTCTGGTGCTCAACCATGAGCTCCTAATATCTGCTTCCCTCAGAAGCACTGTCTTTGTTTGTTTTTTATTACTGCAATGGAAGACCACAGACTTTGCAATTTATAAAGAAGAGAGGTGTTCTTTTTAGTTTACTTTTTATTAGTTCTAATCAGTTATACAAGACAGCAGAAAGCTTTTCGATTCATTGTGCACAAATGGAGCACAACTCTTTGTTTCTCTGGTTGTACAGGATGTAGAGTCACACCACATGTGCAGCCATACTTGTACCTAGGGTAATGATGTCCATCTCATTCCACCATCTTTCCTGGCCCCATTTCCTCTTCCTTCTCTTCCTCCCCTTGGCCCAATGAATGTTCCTCCATTTTCACCCCCTTCCCCATTATTCATTAACATCCACTTATCAGTGGGAACATTCAGCTTTTGGTTTTTCAGATTGGCTTACTTTTCTGAGCATAATATTCTCCAACTCCATTCATTTAGTCCAACTGCCATAATTTTCATCTCTTTTAATGCTGATCAATATTCCATGTTGTACATTTACCATATTTTCTTTATCCATTTATCTAGTGAAAAGCATGTGGGTTGGATCCACAGTTTAGTTATTGTGAATTGACCTGCTGTACACATTGATGTGGCTGTGTTACTACAGTATGCTGATTTTAATTCCTTTGGGTATAGACTGTAGAAAGAGTTAGCTGGGTCAAATGGTGGTCAATGGTGGTCCCATTCCAAGTTTTTCAAGGATTCCCCATATTGCTTTCCTTATTGGCTGTACCAATTTGCAGTTTCCCAACAGTGTATGAGTGTGCTTTTCACCCACATCCTCACCAACACTTATTGTTTGTATTCTTAATAGCTGCCATTCTGACTAGAGGGAGATGAAATCTTAAGAGTAGTTTTGATATTCATTTCTCTAATTGCTAGAGAATTGTTGAACTTTTTTCATATATTGATTGATTGTATATCTTCTTCTGAGAAGTGTCTTCAGGTCCTTAGCCCATTATTAATTGTGTTATTTCTGTTTTTGGTATTCTATGAAGTGTTTGTACCTTTACTTTGCTCATTTATTGATTGATTTTTTTTTTTTGGTGTTAGTAAACTAATCCTTGAGATGAATGCTGTATCTGAGGTTCATGTAGTAAAGATTTCTTTTTCATTCTCTAGGCTCTCTCTTCATATTATTGTGTCTTTTGCTGAGAAGAAACTTTTTAGTTTGAGTCTATCCCATTTATTGGTTCTTGATTTTACTTCTTGCTCTTTAGGGGTCTTGTTAAGGAAGTCAGATCCTAGGCTGACATGGTGAATATTTAGGCCTACTTTTTCTTCTCTTGGGCACATGGTTTTTTTTCTAGTGCCTAATTCTTTCATCCACTTTGAGTTGAGTTTTGTTCAGCATGAAATACAGAGGTTTAATTTGATTTTGTAGCTTTCCATTTTTCCTAGCACCATTTCTGAATAGGCTATCTGAAAGATTTTTGGCTGATTATAAAAACATGCTGTTTATTAGGTCTTTCCTTTAAATACTTTACAATGTTGTTTCAATTACTTCTATAATGTGGTTTCTTATGAGAAATCAGTTTTTCAAATTTTGTTCTTCTATAACCAGTGCATCATTTTTCTTAGGCCATTTTCAATATATCTAGTTTTCATTTATTTGATTAAAAATGAGGGGTATTCTATTTGGAAATGATTCAGCCTCTTGCATTTTTGCATGTAATGTGTTTTGACAAATTTGGAAAGGTTTTAAATTATTGTTCTTTAAATGTTTTTTTTTACACTGTACTCTTTCTTTTGTCAGTGATAGAAAGGTACACCTTTTGGAATTTCAGCCTTCTGGGACTCTGTTAATTCAATTATTAGTTAATTAATTATTATTTCTGAATCTTTTGTTCTCTTTCCTTTTAAGATTGCATAATTTCTATTGATATATCTTCAAATTTACCAATCTGTTCTGTTCTTTTTTCGTGCCCATTCTGGTATTGAACTCATTCACTGAGTTTTAAATTTTGATTATGTTTCAGTTCCATTTTTACATTTTTTTAATATTTTATATTTCTGCAGGTAGATGTTTAATCTTTCCTTTCATTTCATTAATTATGCATTCATAAATGGTTGTTCAATGTCATGGTCAAATAATCCCAACATCAGCATTTGCTCAGTGTTGTCCTTTGTCATGAGTGAAATTTTTCTGCTTGCTTATGTGATTTTTAATTTTGAATGTATCCTATGACTTTTATGTCCAGAGCTGATCATGAGAACTGGGCCCTCTTGGAATCAAGTTTTGGTTTGGATCTAAAATGTCCCTGAAAGACCATGTGCTAAAGAGTTGGTCAACAACTCATGGTGCTGTATAGACGAACAGAGAATTAGAAGGCATGGCCTAGTTTCTGAAGAGGCTATCTGAAAGAAGGAAGTCATGAGGGTGTTACTTTGAAGGGCCTATCTTGTCCCCAGTCTTTTTTTTTTTTTTTTGGCTGCCTGGACAGCACTAGCTGAACAGCTTTGATCCGACACCAACTTCTGTCATTATGTACTGCCTCCCCACAGACTCAAATATAATGGAACCATCTGACCGTGGACTGAAATCTTTGAAACCATGAGCCAAAATAAATCTTTCTTCTTTGACTTTTTTTCCAGTAATAGAAAGCTGAATAATGCAAATAATAGCTTCTCTGATTGCAGAACAAGGTTTCTCTCCTAAAGATATAGGATCTATGGGCTTCCATTCATACTTTTATTAATTTTATATATATATATATATATATATATATATATATATATATATATATAATTTGTTTTTATTAGTTATACATAATAGTAGAGTGTATTTTGACATATTTTCCATATATAGAGTATAAGTTCTCATTCTTCTGGTTTTATATGATGTGGAATTAGATTGGTCATGTAATCATATATGTACATAGGAAAGTAATGTCCAATTCTACTCTCTTTCTTATTTACATTCCCTTCCTTTCCCTTTATTTCCCTTTGTCAAATCCAAAGTACTTCTTCTTCATACCCATTCCATGCCTTATTGTGAGGTAGGATGCTAATTTAAGATACTTCTATTTCTACCACCATTACCACAAAGTAAAACATGAGAGATAACCAGACTCCTTCACCACAATGTACATATGTTAGAAGTTCTTTTTGTACTCTTCAAAGCAGAATTACAAGGCTTTTGTTGGGACTTTCTCTGGGTCCTAGTATTCATCTCCAGGTTTTAGATTGGGCTGAGATAATGTCACGGGATACAGGAGGAAACAAACCTGTTAAATTCACTGATAATTTAGGTTTTATAGTTGCACTCCTGCTAAGAGGCAGGATGCAGTGCACTTACTTAACTTTACCATGAAGAAATGTCAGTTTTACTTTGTATTATACTTTCTTTCTTCCTCCAGACATTGGTGAGGAAGTCCGTCAATGTGTGTTTGGGCAGCAGTTGTGAGGTGCTTAGCTGTGCCCATCTTACTAACAGATGACAGTGACAGTAGCTCATTCCTTTATTTTCATCCTTTCTGAAAGACTTTGTTTAAAAGAACAACACTCATATATTGTACAGCTGGGTCATGGTCTATGATCCATTTGGAAATTCTTTTCATTTTAATTGGCTAAAACCATTCACCTATGTTGATGTGAAATTGTTATAGTATAAAATAGACAACAGAATATTATATTTTTACTTTTAAGCCCATTTTTATTTTCATTTTAGATTTATTACCAAAAATATTAAATGTTCACCATTGGTCTTTTTGCTAAATTATTGCCAGTTATCTCTTGGTTACATAAAACTCACATTCCAGTAGTTTATTCATGGAAAGTTCATTGCTATAAAATTCCCTAATTTCTTGCATATTTAAAGCTGTTTGTCTATAGTCTTGGTACTTCTAAAACTATCATCATACATTTCTGTTGCCTATAAGTTACACAATACATATGGTATCCTGACACAGCATACAAATGGACCAAGACATCCTCCCATAGGCCCAGTTTTACCAGGCTTCTTCTAGGTTCTCCAGTAAAGTTTCTTTCCCCATCCACTTCCCTTTGTTTTCACTGATATCACCCTGGACAAAGTCACCATCAATTTCTTTTTGTATAATCCTCCCAGTGTCATCAAAGAGACCTAGTTCCTTGTCCCTTTCCAGCTCCCCACACATAATTCAAAATGGCAATTTAAATACAAATTACCCTCTTGCTTAAATCTGATAACTCCACTCTGCCCTCAAAATAAAATCCCAACCACCCCAGCACCTAATTAAATGCTTGGGATCTGAGCTCAGTCATTCTAGCTCCAGGGTTAGTCTGGTAACTTTCATACATTGCATACAATAATGCAATATCTTGGAAATATTTTAAACGATAATGAGTAATAAAAGAATAAATTAGAATTTAGCATGTACTACTAGTGCAAATAACCCCATCAAGGTTAAAATTAAGTTATTAGAGCTGTTTCTTCCTGAACAATTTGACACAATCAGACAATTCCAACTGTGTCCTAACCTCCTTCTTTCTATGGGATACAGTCAGCTTCTTTCAAGAGTATTTTAGGGAACATGCTGAATTAAGCTAAATAAAAATGTGACAAACCCCAGTGCCCCCCACATGCATTCTATAAGTTTAAGAATATAAAGCTCAAAGCAATGCTTTTAAAATATAAAGCATAATAAACTATAAAAGATTCAAAACATTACTAAAAATAATAATCTAGGTAATATAATTCATGATACATGTTCTATGATACTACATTATCAGACTATGAATTTTGTCTTTTCTGAACATATAAGATGTGAAGCAGTATCATTACCTGAAATATGACACTTACTGTATTATCCAGACCAAGTAAGAGGTATTTCATAGATACATGCATTTTCTTCATATTCATACCACTTCAGTTAAAGAAGCCATGCCACTTCAGCTAAAGAAACATTAATTAATCCTTCCACATTTTCCTTTCTTCCCAATACTGATTTCTGCCCATACCAAACTTTAATATCATTCTGCTTTTCTAAATTTGTTTTAAATTACATATATCCCCAATAAATATTATGAGGATTCCAGAACAGAAATAACGCTGCATAGGAGAAAATACAAAAATATCCCAAAAATATTTTAATAATCACCCATAATAAAGAGTCCTAACTATCTTCATCTTTAAGGAAATGTTTTTTTTCTATTTTCCTGCACCTATTGAACAGTAAAAATTTCTCACAATAAATATGAAGCAACTCTCAGAAGATTTCTCATAAGACACAAAAGTCCAGAAATGCAGTCCCTGCAAAATAGCTGTCACTTATCCAGAAAAGAATAAAAGACCCATTTTACACTTAATTTGACTAGTGTGGTTTCCCAGGCCTATATTCCCAGGTATTTGGAAAGATAAAGCAGGAGGATATTAAGTTTGAGTCTAGCCTAGGCAACTTAGTGAGGCACTGCCTCAAAACTTAGAAAAAAATAAATAAATCATAATGTGCAGAAGAGTAATCATAGTGGTAAATAGGTACTATGCTTTTCTTTGGTTACACGTTATACTACACGTTAAACATTGATGTTAATTTAGGCATGTGGGGGCATGTGCTTTAGTACTTACAACTCTTCACATGAATGGTAAACAAACTAATTAATCTTAGTTTATTTGCTTGGGTCACTGTAATGCTCAAGATTATTGGTTTAAATCTATTTTCTTGGCTGCATAAATGAAAATACTACACATAAATTCATCTTTAAAGAACTTGTCCACAGGCCACAGTTAAATAAGTAATACTGACCTTATTTATACTCTTGGTTATTCCCCTCCACAAACTGCCTTTCCTATCTTCTCACATAATTATAATCCTTTTCAATAACATTGCCTTTTCTAGAAAGAAATCACTGTCTCCTTCCATTAGAATATAATGTTTTTTTAAAAAATTTAATCTTATAAATACACTTTCTTTAAGAGAGATTCCCTAACCATCCCTCCCAATCATTGTCTGTGATCTTACAAGCTTACTTAGGTATGGGGTGTTGCCACTTGTATTTTTTTCCCCTGGTAGGGATAGAAATAGCAAAGAAAAGTGTAACAGGAAAAGTTTCCATGAGGATCCTCTAGTGTATGCCAATTTGAAGGTAAAAGTTTTAACAATCCGTTTCTAGAGCAAACACTTTCTCCTCCCTTAATTCTTGGATTATCAGGACTTACTTGTTTTAGACTTCACTTCATCAACAAACCAATGTGAATCATAATTATATGGATAAGGTAACAGAGATGCATAGATAGTAGAAGACAGGGAGAGAAGGGGAAAGAGGGAGGGAGAAGGAGAGAGAGAATGGTGGGTTGTACACAGTTTTTCATTGTCTAAATGAGTATGCTTTAGTTAAACATATGATAAAACAGTGTACTGTGTCTAAAATGAGTGATTCATACCCTTAAACCAAACATGCAGTTGTCAACATCATTGAGTAGGAGACACTGGAGTGAATACAAAGCAAATCAGTGTCTGTGAAGGGAAACACAGGGTACTATTTGTAAGGACAGAGATCTGGAAGGAAGAGGGGATAAATGACTGCTGTTGTACTCCTGGCATGAACCCTATGATAATGAACACAGACAAGAACTTATGTCGAAAGGTGTGTTGATACTGAATAAGACTCTTCTCCCAATTCCAAGGTCACTGGAAACATTTTCCAGAAAGAGGACTGAGGTCACCCTCAGGTATCTCATAAAAGAATGTGGAATTCCATGATTGAGGTACTTATCTGGTTAGGGGTGATAAAGGTGTTCATGACGCCCTGGGTTAAAACCTCAGAATTACCAAAAATAAATGAATGAATGAATAAAGCCCTAAATTCTCTGTCTATAAATAACACTTTTATTCCTAAAAACCACTTGAAATGTAAATTTAATAAATGACTTTCTCCAAAATGTGGGTCAATTAGAAGAAAGAGTGTACATGTCAATAGTTAAAGGAGAGAGAGAGAGAGAGAGAGAGAGAGAGAGAGAGAGAGAGAGAGAAACAAATGGCAAATTCAGTCTTCCTAAAACATTTTTTTTCTAAGCTATAAACACAACTTGTAGAAAGTAGAGAAACATCCTATAAAGTAAAATGTAGTGGGTGGAGGTGAAATTTTCTTGAGACTACAAAAAGTGGTACTCTAAAGAAAAAGTTGTATTTTTAATAACCATTGTCTCATTTAATTATTGCACAACATTTAAGGTTGGTATCTGTTATCTTTACTTTATAGAAGGAGAAAATGAATGTAAGACAAGGTCTGCCTGCCATTTCCCCCAATCACATTACTGACAAAATCCCTGTGAGTTTGTAGTTATACCACACATATATTTGCTTACATTTTGCAAGATTACCTGTATTATTTACCATGCACTTCTATATTTTTGTACTATACCTTATTCCACAAAGGAGGGAAGAAGACAATTGAAAATCTTGGAGGAACGTGATCTACACAAAATAGTCCATTTTTTATCTTGTCTCTCTCCAGAAGCATCTGTTCAACAGAGTGAGGGATTGCCACAGAGATGTGGGATTCAGGTGTATAGCTTCAGTGAATCAATTTCACTGTATTCTTTTACTATCCCAAATAAAATTTCAAATAAAAAACAACTAAGAACTAGCTAAGCTAATTTCTCCGTTCTACATAGTGTAAAGAAGTGGTGGAATAAGTAAAAATAAGTCAAAAGCATCAATATAATCTGTCTTCCACAGATGCTTATGTAACAACTGAGTAAAATTTTTCTTTACATACTGTGAAGATCTTTTCAAGAAATGCAATCATCTTAGAGGTTCTGACTCTTAGCTGGAATGAAGTTGTCTTCTTGTCCATAGGAAGCCCTATATTTACTTAAGAGTGAGAAGAATGGCTTGAATTCCATTACTCTCCACATTGTTGAAGTTACTGCATCTTGATCTAGTAATGAGAAGGTAAAAAGCCAGGACTGTGGCAGCCTAGTGTACTGATTTCTGTATTGAACTACAGTATGTGTATGTGTATGTGTATGTGTATGTGTATGTGTGTGTGCATGTGTGTGTGTGTGTGTGTGTGTGTGTATTTCAGTGCCATTCTAGACCCCCATGTTTGTACCATTGTGTACCTATTGTATTTATTTACTTGTGTTTTGTCTAATTATTTTTAAAGTCAGTCCTTCACTGAATTATTAACACCAGCCAGTAGGAATCCTTTTATGCCCCGCTCTGCCCCCACCATCTTCAGGTATAACCTGGGACCACCATTCATTAAATGTTTGTTGTTGAGAGAAAAAAAAGGAGCTAGGAAGAATATAAAGAAAATAAATTGTTAGGAAATGCACAGTGACAGAAGGCACCCAAGTCTATAGTGAAAACCTATTCTAAAATTACAGTGTATGTTTTTAAAAAGTTATTCATCAATACATAGTATAATTTTCTTACCATCTCATACCAAAATAGTACTAGAAATAAGGTAGAGTTTATTGATTTATTCATTCAACATAGAAGTATTCCAGGAACCACTGAGAGCACTGAAGATGGGAGTAGTGAGTGACATGGCCTAGGTTGCTGCGCTGACTCAGACTTACAATTTATTGAAATGACATAAATTGTAAGAAAAAATAGCAACAAGTCCTAAAGGCAATATAAAGGACAATGAGATACAGGGTGGTTGTAGTTGTTGGTGGGTTGTGGAGACGTGAAGGGGCAGGGGCTGTTTTAGACAGAGTACAAAGGAAGATCTTGGGAGTCAGTGTCAGCTGAGCAGAGACTCAAAGAAAAAGAATAAGAAATTATGGAGACATCTGAGGGAATAGCTTCTGGGACAAAAAGATAAATACTCTCAGGGCCAGGTGAGGGATCCAAAATAGGGCAAGAGTCCCTAAAGTATTATTGGCATAAGGGAAGAGACAGAGTCATATGGTAGAGGATCATGGAGGTTATGGTAGTAAGTATGGAAACTGATTTTCACTTTGATAATCTTTGTCATTTAATTATTATTTTCCTGAAAGACAATTTTCTTCTATATTCATGACATTCATTCACATGTTTCTAGTATTCTATGTACATCTTGGGGACATGGAAGGAACAGTCATTCCATTGAGATTCTTGACAGATACTCAATGTTCCAAAAAGTGTATCCCCTGTTCCCTGTCCCCAGCATCTGTGAGTGCCACCCAGTAACTCTAAGCATCTTTTTTTTTCAGTTTTATTGATTTTATTTTTTTAAATACATGACAGCGGAATGCATTACAGTTCTTATTATACAAATAGAGTACAATTTTTCATAGCTTTGTATATAGAGTATGTTCACACCAATTCATGCCTTTATACATGTACTTTTTATTATAATTCTTATTTCACATTTATACCACAATTTTTCATATCTGTTTATATATAAAGTATGTTGACACCCAATTCAAGTCTTCATACATGTACTTTGGATGATGATGTCCATCACATTCCACCACCCTTGCTAATTCCCTGCCCCCTCCTTTTCCCTCCCACCCCTCTTCTCTATCTTGAATTCATCTATTCCTCCCCTGTTCCCTCTCCCTAGCTCACTATGAGTCAGCCTCCTTATATCAGAGAAAACATTCGACATTTTTTTTGGGGGGGGATTGGCTAACTTCACTTAGCATTATCTTCTCTCTTTTAATACTGAGTAAAATCCCATTGTGTATATATGCCACATTTTCTTATCCATTAATCTAGGTTGGCACAAAGTTTTGCTATTGTGAATTGTGCTACTGAAAACATTGATGTGGCTGTGTCTCTGTTAGTATGCTGATTTGCATATAGTCCATGGAGAGGGATAGCTGGGTCAAATGGTGTTTCCATTCCAAAATTTTCAAAGAATCTCCATATTTCTTTCCATATTGGCTGTACCAATTTGCAGTTCCACCAGCAATGAATGAGTGTACCTTTTTCCTCACATCCTCTCCAACAGTTATTGTTGTTTGTCTTCATAATAGCTGCCATTCTGACTGGAGTAAGATGATATCTTAGAGTAGTTTTGATTTGCATTTCTCTGATTGCTAGAGATGATGAACACTTTTCATATATTTGTTGACTGGTTGTGTATCCTTTTCTGAAAAGTATCTGTTCAGGTCCCTGGCCCATTTATTGATTGGGTTATTTGTTTTTGGTGCTTAGCTTTTTGAGTTCTTTATATACCCTAGAGATTAGTGCTCTATCTGATTGTAAGGGATAAAAATTTTCTCCCAGGATGTGGGCTCTCTGTTTACCTTACACATTGTTTCTTTTGCAGAGAAGAAACTTTTTCATTTGAATTCATCCCATTTATTGATTCTTAGTTTTAATTCTTATACTATAGGAGTCTTATTAAGAAGGTCGGGGCCTAATCCCACATGATGAAGATTAGGACCTACTTTTCCTTCTATTAGATGCAGAGTCTCTGTTTTAATTCCTACGTTCGTGATACACTTTGAGTTGAGTTTAGTGCATGGTGAGAGATACGGGTTTAATTTCATTTTGTTGCATATGGATTTCCAGTTTTCCCAACACCATTTGTTGAATATTACTCAACAATAAAACAAAATAAAATCATGGCATTTGCAGGTAAATGGATGGTGTTGAAGAAGATAATGCTAAGTGAAGTTAGCCAATTCCCAAAAAACAAATGAAGAATGTTTTTTTCTGATATAAGGAGGCTGATTCATAGTGGGGTGGGGAGGGGGAGCATGGGAGAAATAGAAGAACTCTAGAACAGGCATAGAGGTTGGAGGGCAAGGGAGGGTGCAGGGGGTTAGCAATGATGGTGGAAAGTGATAGACATCTTTATCCAAAGTACATGTACGAAGACATGAATTGGTGTGAACATACTTTTTGTACAAACAGAGATATAAAAAATTGTACTCTATATGTTGAATAAGAATTGTAATGCATTCCACTGTCATGTATTTAAAAAAATAAAATCAATTTAAAAAATAATCTTGTTTCGTGTTTGGGATTAAACCCAGGACTGCTTACCTAGTAGGCATGTGCTCTACCACTGATATACTCCCAACCATTAAAAAATCAGTTTTGGGATTGGGGTTGGGGCTTAGCTGTAGAGTGCTCACCTGGCACACATGAGGCACTGGGTTCAATCCTCAGCAATGAATAAAAATAAAATAAAGGTATTGTGTCCATCTACCAGTTTATATATTATATATTATATTATATATTATATATTGTAATATATATATATGTATATATATATATATATATATATATATATATATATATCAGTTTTGACACCTTCCTCACTCACATATCAAGTTATGTGAGCTCAACAAGGTAGGAAGGTGTCAAAACTGATTTGAAACCTGAAGAAGTTTGAGGTAACCTTACTTTTGCTGTAAAGATATTAATCACCAACATAGAATAAAGGAAAAATGATAAATGGTCACTAAGTAGAAGACAGCATACCAGCAAGGTTAACTTTCTTCCAAATTCTCTATGTCTTTAATTTAATTTTCTTGACATATGACACTAGCTAGGAACTTATTAAGATGTTAAAAAGAAGTAGTAGGAGAGGAGACCCTTGATTGTTCCTGATCTTAGTGTAAAAGTTTCAAATTTATTATCATTAAGAATGTGGTAGGGGTGATATGGCAGCCAGTGCCAAGGTGGCTAACACTGGGCTAGAAGTCACCCAAGCCCAAGGGTCGAAAGTGGAGAGAAGGAGCCCAGGCCCCATGGGGATGACTGGGCCACTGGTGGCTAGTCACTGGTGCAAGCCCAGGCCAGGCCTCTGAATTTCTAGGGAGAAAGCAACAGTTGGCACAAGCCCTGCCCTGTGTGGAATTCTGAGTGTTTGGGTCATAATTGACCCCGCCAGCATTCTAGGAGTTTCAGAGCAGAGGTGGATAGAGACGGAGGTGGTTTTCAGAGGTGGATAGAGATAGAGTTGGTTTTCAGAGTGGGTCTGATGGCTCACTGAAATTGCAGAGATGTCATCCTGGTTTAGAGGCCTAGGCTCCAGTTTGGGCCACTCCTTGTGTCAGGTGGGGGACAGCTTGGCTTCCCTCACCGGCCATATGTCCAACGTCACCAAGGACGAGGTTCTAGATGATTTCGAGGATGTAGAAGCAGGTTTACCTAGTTATTGGAGAAAGAACATTGAAGATACCAAATGGATGATCAGATATGACAATGAAAGACTTAAAAACTATTGTACTGACCTGGAAGAAAGGTATGCAGCATCCGAGCTACGGATCCAACATCAGTCTGCCAATTACTGAAATGAACTGGCACAGAAAGAAGTCGAAATCAGGCAACTGAAAGCAAGACAGTTTGTACTAGAGGATGAGTTGTTGCAACTGAAGTCAGCTGCCCAACCACTACATTCAGGAGCTGGTGGTGTACCATCAACCACTGCCCTGTCTTCATTCAGTCATGACATCAGTCATGGTTCAGCTTTTCCCAGTGATGACATGGACTTCAGTGACATCATTTCAGCACAACAAGAAATCAACAGACTGTCAATTCAAGTTCCGAGACTTGAATCTGAAGTTGGCCATTGGAGCACTATTGCTCAGGCACAGGCAACACATAATTCGGATCAAAGTGAAATCTACCAACTACAAAATATTATTAAGCTGCTTGAACAAAACCGAAATCACGACCTAGATAATCATCAAGGTGAAATTGCAGTTTTGCAGAATGTGCATCAACAGAAACTGGCAGAGATGATTCGCCAATATCGAGAGGAACTAAATGACTCTGAAGAAAGAATTAAAAAACTTGAAAATCAGTTACAGCAAGGTGACTCGGGAGTAAGAGTAACTGATGAGTCTAAAATCTGTGACTTGCAAAAATTGATTCAGGTTCTACAAACTGAAAAACTAGAGTCTGCCAGGAAGATCGAAGAACTTGAGGATCAACTAAAAAGACATAAATGAACAATTATCTTTGGCACAAAATGACACAGAGGTCTTGAGGAGAGAAAAAGAGCAGCTCAGTGTGGAAAAGCAACAAATAATGGAGCAGTGTGAAACCCTGGAGTTGGAATGCAGTCAATTGCAGCCTTCTGTAATGGAGCAGAAAGAGGAGAAAATTGGGAATTTACGGAAAACCAATGAACAAATAAAAGCCCAGTTGCAGGAAGACACACACAACACTCCAGCAGACAATTCTGATAGTTTTCAAAAAACAAAATTTAAAAGTCTTCATATAGAAAACCGAAGTGAAAAACAGGACCTGTGTAACCATGAAATCGTACAAGGAGTGAAAGGAATCCAAAAACATGAACTTGAAATTCAACTTGTAAATGAAAAGAGTAGATTTTTAACCAACCAGATTGATCAGCTGTCTGAAAATGAAGTTGGTCAACTCACTCAAGCTATCCTGCAACAAGCTCTTCAGGCTAAAACTTATTCAGGAAAACGTGATATGATTCCACCCCAGCCCTTGGCTGTGTCATCACGTACCTCCCAGTCAGCAGAGGTCGAAGAGCTGAGACAATCACTGCAAGAAAAAGAGGCCACCATTAGGATGCTCCAGGAAAATAACCACAGGTTGTCTGATGCACTTGCTGCCACCACAGACAAAGAAAACAAAGAACATGAAAAATGGATTCTGAAATTAAACAGCTAAAGGATAAACAAGATGTGTTAAAATCTTTACTGAAGGAGAAAGACCTATTCATCCAAGCCAAAAGTGATCAGTTACTTTCTTCCAATGAAAAGCTCACTGACAAAGTGAATGAAAACGAGTTGTTGAGGCAAGCAATAACAAACCTAAAAGAGAGAACATTAATTTTAGAAATGGTCATTTCTCAACTCAAAGGGGAAAATAAAAACATGATAGAAATATCCCAAGAAAAGGAAATGGAGTATCAAGCATTACAAGAGACCAACATGAAGTTCTCTGTGATCCTGCTAGAACAAGAGTACAAGTGCCAGTCCATGAAGGAGCAAGCTCTTGCCTTTGAGCAGCTGTTACTAGAAAAAGAAGATGGCAAGGCTGGGGACTTAAGTCAGCTTTTAAAAGCACTTGAATCCATGCAGGAGAAGACCATCCTATTTCAGCAGGAGAGAGACCAAGTCACCTTGTCTCTAAAGCACCAACAGATGGCAAACCGGACCTTAGAGCAAGAGGTTCAACACTTACGTGACAAAGATTTACCCTTAAAGCAGGAGGTACAAAGCCTGAGGAGCCATCTTCTAGAATCAGAAGATTCTTACAGCTGGGAAATTGGGGCTGCGGAGAAGAGAGAGAGGAACCTGAGAGACAAAGTCACACTATTGGAGGAAAAGCTGCTCTCCTCTACTAATGCAAGTCATCAAGCCAGTGTGCAGGTATAGTCCCTGCAGAAACAGGTGTGTTTCCTCTCCCAAGAGAGGGATGAGAAGGCACTGCAGCTTTCACTCTACCAGGAACAAGGAAAGCAGTATGCACTGTCACTCACTAACCTGCAAAAGGCTCTAGAGCGTTCCCAAGAAGAAGAAAAAGCTATGTATACCATTGAATTAGAAAAGGAATGACAATGTACAACTGAATGGAAGGAAAAGGCAGAAAATCTAAAAAGAGAGGCCTTGTTATTACAGGAATGCTTGAATGAAGCCAACCAAATTCAGCAACCAGACTTACACAACAGTTCCATGGAAAGGAAGAACAGATTGAACAAAGTGAGCTCCCACGAAAAATACTGGACGATGCACCAAAGAAATGGATGAACTCGGAAAATTCCACAGAAGGAAAAGTGGACAAAGCCCTAATGAGAAACCTGTTCATTGGTCATTTCCAGACACTGAAAAATCAGCTTCCCAAAGTGTTAAGGTTCATGGGAAGCATTCTGGGTATTCAAAAGGAGGAAATGGAGCAGTTGTTGAGTAGAGATGATGGTGGTGTTACTAAGTGGATGACAGGATGGCTTGCAGGAGGATCCCAATGTGTTCCCAACACACCTTTGACACCAAATGAGCAACCTGGGCTTAATAGTTCTTTTTCAAAACTTTTTGTCCAATCTCTGGAAACAGAATCTCATTCATCCATTCCATCACCAAAACTTTCTTCTCATGCCATGAAGTGTCTAGACTCCAGAGGAAGGAGAAAGGGACATGCCAATGTACCAAGAAGTGTGACAGACGCAGCAGAATTCAGAGCTGGTAAAAGAGAGACTGTGAATCCATTCTTGGCATGGCTTTCTGCGGCTGTGCCACTAATTAGCCTAGATGGATTTGGACCTGGTGGACCTGGGAATCTCCTTTTGAATCCCATCGCAGACTTCATGCCCACCTTTACACCATTGCCAATGTCGCCAGACAATAGTGCCAGGGTTGTACTAAAGGACCTTTGAAAGCAATTCAAAGCGATTCTCAAGCCAGGGATGAGTTAGTGCTTTAAAGAAGAAATAAACATTTTGTTCTTTTTATAAAGTGGCCTTTTCAAAAAGAAGTGGTGTATTTGTAGGGACAAAGAAAAAAGTTGATCAATAGAAGTTCTAGGTATTTTTTCTCCCCCTCCCCATTTTTAGTGTGTGTTTGTTTGCTGTAGCACTGTTTTAAAATAAATTTCTCTTTGTTTACCGTAGTCCTCTTTTTCATATGATATTTTGTTCTGATGCTATCAGGTAATCAACAGCAATAATAATTATAGCTCCAACCCCTTGTTGTAGGATTATATTTGTTAAATCTAATTATATTAAGATAAAAATGATACATTTATATAACAGATAGAAGAAAAATCTAACCCATATGAAACCCATATGAAAAAGATACATACCTCAGAATTTGGGCTAGCTGAAAACAAAATATGATGTAGCAAAAAGTTGTAAATTCTTTAGTTTAAAAAGAAAACACGGTATAACTACTAAAAGAAAATTACAGTGGGAGGGCCTGAACATGAAGTTTAGTGGATAAATTCTAAGATTCTTTTAATCCAAATACTATGACGCCTATCCATTTAACTTCATTCTATAAAAAAGTCACTTGACGTTCATTTCGTTTTCTAGATGATACATATGTCCAGAAGGAAGGGGATGACATTTGTCAGTCAGACCCAAAGTATAAACACATGCATCCTTTTTAATTTGCAAGAATGTATCATTAAATATCTGGACAGTTTACATACTTTGCTGGGCCCTTCAGGAATGCTTTATAAACACATTTTTAAAAACATTTGATCAAGTGGGGTAGAGAAATAAAACATTACAAAGTTTTGAAAGATGAAAAAGTGAACAAAGAGGTAGTTAAATCCTGTCTTATTTTTGTAAATTAAGGTAAAAGATAAATCAAAAGTTTCTATTAAATCAGGTGATATCAGAGAAGTGAGAAAGCATATGATGTAGCAAAGGCCTCTCTGACACCTGTAATTTCTATTTTTATTAAAATGGATTCAAATAAAATTTAATATAAATTAAATTATTGAAAATAAATCACATTATAATTTATTATGAATTAATTTCACTAATTTATTTAATAATTTAATTATGAATTTAATTGATTTCATTAATTTAATTCATTTTATTAATATATTTTATTTATTAATTTAATAATATTAATGATTTGAATAAAATTTTATTGAATTTTTTAAAGATTAGTTTAAAAATTAATTTTAGTAAATTTTAAAAGAAATTATTATTTAATATTCATATAATTTAATATGAATTTTAATAAAATTAATTTAATTTTGATAAAATGTTCTCAATGTTTTTCGAAATTGCAAGTGTCAGAGAACTATTTGCTATATAATTTCCTTTTTTCTCTTCTTTGATTTCACCTAACTTGAGCTGGAAACTTTGGATTTATCTTTTATCTTAATTTACAAAAATAAAAAGTGAAGACTATATAGATCAGACAAGAAAGTGGGAAGACAGTAGAGTATATAAAACAAACACACATATATATCAAGAAAAATAAAAAATGTTAAAATACCAGAAATTGGTGGGAGTATAGAGAAAGAAAAAAATAATAAAAAAAGAATAAAAAAATGTACAACACAACTCAAATATACTATTCAGACGTCCCAGTCCTCAAAATCCTAATTCATGCAATGTACTAGGCTTCACACATGTTGGGGATGTGAGGCAAGGAGATAGGAGAGGGAGAGGGGAAAAAAAAAAGGAAAAAAACTCTTGAATGAAGACACAGGGCTTGTTTTGCTTGGTGATCAGTATCTTTCCTGCTTCCCTTCTCATCCCATAGGTGGTGTCCTCTGTTGTTAGATGGTATCTCCACCCTCAGGATGGTGAAGGTAATTAGATTTTCACTGTGCCAGGTTAGTGGCTGCTGGAGAGAGGGGGAGTTAGAAACTGGGTGTGTGGAAGAAGGTGATGAAGGTGGCCCAAGATGGAGGCTCCTGCTTTCAGCAGTGGGGTTGTAGGGTTGGGTGGGGGAAGCCAGGCGGTGGTGTTGGAAGATGAGTTCAATGACCAACTCTGTGACTTGCAGTTTGGCTGACTTCAGAGCCTGTGTGAAGGTCCTGGTTGCAGACAGGCTACTGCACATAGGGGACTATGCCCACTGCTGCAGAGTCTCAAGATGGTGGTGACTGGGGGAACCCCATGTTGGTAGATGGAGTTCACATGTGGATGGTGACCACAGTTTCTACTCATGGGAAGCTTCCAGGTGTTCTCCATAGGAGCAGCATGTGTGCTTTCTGCTGGTGTAGGTGGCTGAAAATTCTCTGAGGGTGCTGCTGCAGCTGCTTATGGTCTCACTTGGGTACCTGATTACCCTGCCTAGGTGAGTAGTTGTGACCCTGAAGTTTGGAGTCTTAACAATTGCAGGGGGCAGGAATAAGCTTGCAGAGAAGCAGTAGTCTCACTACGTGCATCCCAGGTCACAGGGCAATGCAGAATGCTGCCTTCCTCTGGCCCACCATCTTGGATCCAGAAATAGAAACATTTGTATAACAAGGTGAAAACAAAACTAGTCCAAAGATGTAAAGAGATCTGACTCCAACTAGAACAAAATTTGATTGTCAATTTTGTCATGATTAACTATATATTTCTAATGTATTTAGGAGACAAGAAGTTTTGAATATGTGTTAATGGTTAAAACTTTTTTCCAAAACAATATCAGGTGACACTGATTCACACAGTGTCACCTCTCTTCTTAACTAACTTATTTATATTGTCATTCTTCCATACATTGAAAAGGAAGTTCCCATAGCAGTTCATATGAGAAATGTTCAACTGCTTCCTGAGCTCTGCTCAATTGGCATCACAGATGCTCCTCTACTTATACTCACCATACACAATTTAAACAGATCAGTTTCAAGCAAGGAAATTGAGGTTGCCATCAGTAGCCTACCAACCAAAAAAAAGCCCAGAATCAGATGGATGCACAGCTGAGTTCTATAAGCTCTATAAATAAGAACTTACAAAAATATTTCTCAAACTATTACATGAAATAGAAAAAGAGGGAACACTTTCAAACACATTCTATGAGGCCAATATCCCTGATTCCAAAACCAGACAAAGACACATCAAAGAAAGAAAACTTCAGACCAATATCTCTAATGAATATAGATGAAAATATTTTTACTAAAATTCTGAAAAATTGAATACAAAAATATATCAAAAAGATAGTGCACCATGATAAACTAGAGTTCATACCAGGGGTGCAAGATTGGTTCAACATATGGAAATCAATAAATGTAATTTTTTTTTTTGGAATTGAGATTGGAGGAAATTTAATATCAGAAACTGAATTTTAAGAAAGCTTTTATAGGGGGTAGGGATATAACTCAGTTGGTAGAGTGCTTGCCTCGCATGCACAAAGCCCTGAGTTCAATACCCAGCACCACAAAGAAAAGAAAGAAAAAAACAGTCACAGAAGTTATCCTATTTGCTGGCATCATGGCATGAGTTGTAGAAATACGGGTGCATCAACACCTGCAAAAGCTAGGCTGATGCTCAACGATGATGCACAAACCCACGAATGGGCTTGCCAGTGCTATCCTAAAATTTCTGATATTTTATCCATCAAGGTACTTCAAAAATTATGTCTCTGTGATGAAAGTTCTTTTCTTGAAATCATATTAATTTCTCTTAGTTTATTTTATTGCCTCACTAGTTAATGTGAACCATTTTAGACGGTGCAATTCTTTCATAAGTGTTTTCATGGAATTTGAATAGCAATTATTTGCATTTTGTATTCCTTACATTTAGCTAGAAATGAGACCCATAGAAAATGATGAATACATATTTACTACTTTATTTGCTTCCACATCTGGAGTTGGGCAGGAGGGGTATCACTTTAGAATTCATGAATTTTAGAAGGGAATAACAAATGTCTACATTCTTCTCTAGCATTTTCTCACAATCAAGAATTAATCACACTTAGTAAGAAATTGAGCATAATTATTTAAATAAAATGCTAAAGGCACTTTTTTATCACATTAATTTTTCCCCTCAAATCCTCTTAGGAACACTTTGGTGATCCCCCCCCAAAAAAAAATATGGATATGTCTTGCACTGCTATATGGAAATGAGCGTGGTGAGGTAGAATTCTATCTAAATAAAGGACCAGTTTCCAGAATTTTTTCCTCTGGATTCAGATGCAGAATGCTGTTTTTAGATAATGTCTTCCTTATTCAGGCACCTACAATAACAAGTGAAGCATTCTTTAACTCAGAAACTTCGTGATGCCCCAGGATGGTGGTGCATGCCTGTAATCCCAGCTACTCAAGAGATTGAGGCAAGAAGTTTGCAAATTCTAGCAACTCAATGAGACTCTTTCTCAAAATAAAAAATGGATTGGGGATGTAACTCAGTGATAAAGAGCCCCTAGATTTGATCTCCTGTTCTCCAGCTCCCGAACCCCAAAAAAGAACTTTATGACAACAAAGAGATTAAATTAGACAGAATGGATTTGCATTGCAAAGTAAACATTATAATCTAGTTCACTAATAACAATTACATACTGAAAATGAAGAGTAAAAGCATAAAGGGAAGTTTTAATATAAACTTCCAACATTTTTCTCAGTAAATCTTTGGTGAAAATCCCCAGACACACAAGATTAAGAGAATCATTGATATTCGTGTTCAATCTGGGTCTGATTTCTCTATCTTTATCCAATTTCTCTATCCCTTTGGTTAAAAGCCACACACTTTTTGTTTTGTAAGCATGTATAGGAGTTCCTCCTAGCAGAGGTGTTATGCTTACTATCTGTTTTTTTTATTTTTTAATTTTTTTTCAATAGATGAATGGATAAAAAAATGTGGCATCTATACACAATGGAGTACTATGCAGCAATAAAAAATGATAAAATCATAGAATTTGCAGGGAAATGCATGGCACTAGAGCAGATTATGCTTAGTGAAGCTAGTCAATCCCTAAAAAACAAATACCAAATGTCTTCTTTGATATAATGAAAGCAACTATGAACAGAGCAAGGAGGAAGAGCAGGAAGAAAAGACTAACATTAAACGGAGTCATGAGATGGGAGGAAAAGGAAGAGTAAAGGGAAATTGCATGGAAATGAAGGGAGACCCTCATTGCTATACAAAATTACATATAAGAGGTTGTGAGGGGAATGGGAAAATAAACAAGAAGAGTAATGAATTACAGTAGATGGGGTAGAGAGAGAAGATGGGAGGGGAGGGGAGGGGGGATAGTAGGGGATAGGACAGGTAGCAGAATACAACAATTACTAATTGGGCATTATGTAAAATTGTGGATGTGTAACCGACGTGATTCTGCAATCTGCATTTGGGGTAAAATTGGGAGTTCATAACCCACTTCAATCTAATGTATGAAATATGATATGTCAAGAGCTTTGTAATGTTGTGAACAACCAATAAAAAAATAAAAAATTAAAAAATTAAAAAAATAAATGTAATTTATCACATCAGTAGAATCAAAGATAAAATCATATGATCATCTCAATAGATACAGAGAAAGCATTTGACAAAATGCAACCCTTTATGTTCAAAATATAGAAAAACTATAGATATTAGAAACATACCTCAACATTGTAAAGGCTATCTATGATAAGCCCCACAGCAACATCTTTCTAAATGGAGTAAAATTGAAAGCATTCCATCTAAAAACTGGGATAAGTCAGCGATGCCCTCTTTCATCACTTCTATTTAACATAGTTTTGAAATTTTAGCCATAGCAATCAGATGAGAGAAATTAAAGGGGTACACATAGGAAAAGAACAACTCAAATTATCACTATTTGCAGACAATAGGGGTCTTATATACCTAGAAGACCCTAAACATTCCACCAGAAATCTTCTAGAACTAATAAATGAACTCAGCAATGTAGCTGGATATAAAATCAACACCCATAAATCAAAGGAATTTCTGTATATCAGTGACAAATCTTCAGAACGAGAAACTAGGAAAACCACCCCATTTACAACAGCCTCAAAAAAATAAAATAAAATACTTGGGAATCAACTTAATGAAAGGGGTGAAAGATCTATACAATGAAAACTACAGTACACTAAAGAAAGAAATCAAAGAAGACCTTAGAAGATGGAAACATCTACCTTGCTCTTGGATAGGCAGAATTAATATTGTCAAAATGACCATACGACCAAAAGCACTGCACAGATTCAATGCATTCCAATCAAAGTTCCAATGGCATTCCTCATAGAAATTGAAAAAGCAATCATGAAATTTATCTGGAAAAATAAGAGACCCAGAATAGCTAAAGCAATCCTCAGTAGGAAGAGTGAAGAAGGTGGCATTGCAATACCAGACCTTAAACTATACTATAGAGCAATAGCAAAAAAAAAAAAAAAAAAAACCAGCATGGTATTGGTACTAAAACAGATTAGTAAACCAATGGTACAGAATAAAGGACACAGAGACCAACACAAAAAATTACAATTATATTAGACAAAGGTGCCAAAAACATGCACTAGAAAAAATGTAGCATCTTCAACAAATGGTGCTGGGAAAACCTAAGCATCTTAACATGTCTGGATAATACACAGAATTACAGCTCTTATAGGAAAATTAATGTGCAGTTGCTCATTTCCCCTGATAGAATTTCATAGCAATCTTTGTTGAAATAAATAAATATTCAAAGCCTGAAAGAGATGATGGAAATTATAGCAAGGCAAAGTACCTAGCTCCCATGTTAGCAATAGGAAAAAGTTACACATGTTAGCTGAGCCTTCCCACATGTAAGCTGGGCCTTCCCAATTCGTTTGGAGAAGGATTTTCTATGGGATGTTGCAAATAGTAATATTCAGTAATAATGGACCTACTCAGCTACATTGGAAAGAAAATGATGTATTTTAACAATAAAGTTTATTTGATAAACTACATCTTGAAATGCCCATTTCAAATATCTGGCTGAAAAATTCTTGAGGCAACAAATTATGTAGGAATGCTTTTAGCTACAGCCTGTGCAGCCAGATTTCTTTAAGCTGCTTTCTCCAGGGGAGTCTCTTTTTTTTGGCTGCTGTTACCTGCTCCATTTGGAAGCTTGGCTGGGATAGTCATCATAGATAATAATGGCAGGGTACACACTGACCATTTGGAAAATTCAGAAAGGAGATGCTTGGGGTGCAAATGGAAAATGGGAAAGCAAAAAAAGTTGAAACATTTTCCAATATTAGACCACAGTAGGCAGCTTAACAGATGTGTGAAGGACATGTAAAAAAAAAAGAGAGAGAGAGAGAGGATGCAGATTTCACAAAACCTATCTTTTTTAAAAAAATTCTTTACTGTTTCCCTTTATTACACAGCTAATATACATGAATGCACTATTAAACATAATTTTTGCTGTTAACTACTATTTTACAGAATTAGGATAACACTCTATATAGAATTCTGTAATTATTTTATCACTTAATAAGTCAATATGATAATTTTCTCTACGTAATTATTTATGCATATCATCTCATTAATTTTATGGAATTCTACTTGCACACATTAATTTATCCAATTTCTTGCTGCTAGATATTTAGGTTTTTTAAAAAATTATACATCATATATTGTACTATGTTGAGAATATTGTAACATCTAAACATTTCATTAAAACTAATTTCCAGGGGTTGAATTTCTGATCAGGATAAAGTGTAGGTCTATTTCAAGAGGTTTTCTTTTTCTTAAATACATACACAAACAACATGTAAATATATTCTAAATACATGAAATATATAAAGTATAAATACATAATTCTAAATAGATACATGAAATTAGATACCTAAATTCTATAAATACAAATCCAGTCAATTCTGATTAGTTACATCAACAATGTTTCAGGCTGAACAATAGACCTAAATCCATAATGCACATAGAAGCAGTGGATGAGCAAGACAGCTCAGCTGACTTTTTAATGAAATGGAAGAGAAAATCTATGAGAAAAAATCAAGGACAAAGACAACATCAGATGGTTATCTGTGACCTGAAGGCACTAAAAGACACATTACTTTCCAGTGATTCTCTAGATGGGTTATTCTGACATATACTTACACTGGAGATACACAAAGGTGCTCAATTTCTCATACTTTTGTTCATATTATTTTAACTTATATTCTCTAGGTCACTAATGAGGTCATTATAAATAAGTGGATTAGTGCTTATATTTCTTGAATTGTCAATTATCTGGTTGTATTCCTGGATATTTTTCTATTGTATGTTTACCTTTTTGTCAAATAGTAGAGGTCTGTTATAAATATGTTGCAAATAATAGTTTTCCATTTAATTTTGATAATGGAGTTTTTTGATAGAAAAAATAATTTTTAATGTTGTAAAGTAAATTAATCTTTTTTTTTTTAGAAGTTGGCTAATTTTGCCTTTTGCCAAAACAATCCCGTCTTGCATCCAAGACAAGCTACCCAAGACCACTGAAAAAATGAGAGAAGGAATTCGGATTCAAACTAGACCCTCTGACTTCAACTTTCATACAACTTGCAGTTCTTAGTGCAGGTGCACAAGTGCAAGAGGTGAGTCCTCCATGAAGGACAGTGGAGGCAGTGTTTGCCGGGTCTAGTGCCCTCTCATGGAGAGAGGGCACAAAGCCTGAAGGAGCAACTACTATGTTAGTGCCTTGTCAATCTTCTTAAAAAGACAGGATGAGCGCTCATATGGTAAAATTCGGGGTCACTTCCAGCAGTGTCCCCTTGCCCTTCCTCTTCCCAAATATACATTTTGCTCAAAAGCCTATCATAGCCTTAGAAACTTCCTACAATTATGCACAGTCTTTCCTTTATGGTGAGGTTCTTTCTACTGAGATATTTACTGTAGGCAACAGAGTAGAGCTAAAGGAAATCCCTTGCCCCTAGGTATGTGATTTTGGGTAGTTTACATACCACTGAGCTTCAAATTGTTCACCTTTAATTTAAGGATAAGAATAATTGTGCCCACCTTGTGAAGCTAAAACAAATCATGAAATAAAGTGGAACAAGTCTAATACAGAGGGTGCAACTCATATTATCACCATTATGTTTATCCATTGTTACTATGAAAACTGAGAGCCAAGCTATGAAGGAACAGACATTGAATAGATAAAGTTATTCAGAGGAAAGAATTGGTTAAAGAAAGCATAAAATAACATGAAGTTAAAAGGTTTTAAAGACAGAGCTAAATTAAGGGTAGAGGGTCCTAGAAGAGACACTAGGAGAGAAAGCACATGAAACTGGCCACCTGAAGCTATATAAAGCCTCTCTCCAAATTTCCTAAGTCTGATATTTATGAAAGAAGTAAATTTTTATTACCTCCAAAAAGATCTAGTACCATCCCTTTCAAGATTTGGCATTACTGGTGTATGTTATTATGAAACCAAATAAAGAAAGCCAGTAAAAGAGCTGATATGGGGTACTGGAAGCAGTGTGGAAGAAGCAAGATATTATCTCTTTGTAGAAGCCACAGGAGGTATCTCTACACATTCATGTATTCAGTAGAAACTGTGTGAAATCTAGAGATAAGCTGATGAAAATCACAGAAGATCTTCTCTGCAGGAGCATCTAGTAGGGGAGCCTGACAAAACAGGTAGGCACTCATCAATATACTCAGTTAGTGTATTAGGGGACCCAGAAAAGGGATACTTACACATCATTGACAGGTCAGATAAGGGTGCTGAGTCTAAAAAATAAATATTAGAAATCAGAAGTGAGAGGTTCCATCTTATGCCTTTCATAAGATGAAGCAATCGTTTGTAAAGGCTTGGGTGTGACCAAATATAGTGGTAAAATTGTGAATGAGAGGCAACTCAGTTTTTATGGATGGAACCTAGCATGAAAGAAGCAAGAGTGGTGGAAGGTGAGACTGAATAAATGAGCAGGGAGCGCCTGTGGACTCAGCCAAGGGATGTGGCTTTGCACAATGAGCATGAGTACATGCTTCTGGTATATGCTCCCTGAGAGTGGACAGTAGCAACTGCCTTGGCACATTAGTACAGAGTTCAGGTTTTTAGTCTAGTATAATAGTTTAGCTTTTGGCATTATATAAATCATTCTGAAGTCCTAAATAACCTATTAGCATGTACTAAAAAATCAGAAGCAATAAATAATAAGTATGCTTGGAGATGAACTTGAACCCTGACATAGATGCCATTCAAAAAATTCTCACTGAGGGGCTTGGGATATGGGTTCAATCTCCAGCACCACCAAAAAAAAAATCTTACTAGCATATTGAGAATGTATGTTAGGAACAACTCAAGTAAATCCTGAGGTTGCTTCACTAAAGAGCATCAAATTCCAGAGATAAAATCCAGCTCAAAGTTGGCCAACCAACATATATTTATCCTATGGCTATCTCACTATAAAACATAACAGTAATTCATCTTAGGGAAACATCTTTCAGCAGGAAGTCAAAACTGTACATGTTTTCTGTAAGAACTTTTTGAAATGGGAGGCTTAAGGACATAAAGGAAACAAAATAAAGGGTAGGCAAGAACAAGGAAGGAGGAAGGAAGGAAGGAAGAAAGGAAGGAAGGAAGGATGGAAGGAGAGAGGGAGGGAAGAAAGGAGGAAGGAAGATTGATTTGTCTCTATGTCTGTATTAAATCTTAGCAAAGTCAGAATGACACAAATATAACATCTGCACATATTCTACATTCCCCACAGAATAGGGAGTACAGCAAGGAATTTTCTCCATACCCCAGGGTTTAAGTAAAATCCCAAAATGTCAAGGAATCAAAGGGTCTGATCCCAAAAGACTTATGATGTTCTACCTATTAAAGGTAAACTTATAATATTCATTGGGATTCTTCTCTTAGGTTAGTAAGAGAGGAGTTAATGTAGGGTTTCAACTTATTTCAGAGCTTGCTATCTTTCACCAAATAACTTTGAAACAAAGAGGAAATGATACATTAATAAGAAAATGTCCTTTTGTAAATCTCTTTATGTATAGACATGCTTTTCAAAAGGTTAGTTATTCACAAACACCTCAACATATATGGGTTAATTATTATTTAAAAATAAAATTAATAAAAAATATTTTGCATTGTATCAAATTACCTTCTAAGAGAGATGCTCATGGAAATGATTCTTGTTTTGGATTTAACTGATCACAAGACAGAGAATCATTAAAATTGCCTTAGAAGGTTTTTCTCATATGGCTGTGTAAGGAAAATAGGATATTAGGAATCTCATCCATGTGGGACACAGGCTTGGGAAAACCAAGCATCTAGGATTTATAGAAGAAATGAAATTACAGGACTAGGAACAGATGGTTGAAGGACCAGGTTAGTTCCTTTGGTTTTTAGTGGCAGAAATTTGCTAAAAATTTTTCAAAAACTCTCTGATTAATGTCCCCAGAAATTTCCCTCTGGATATCCTAACTCCTGTTTTTACCTACTTATTTTATTTCTATTTTAGTGATTTACTTCATAATTTCTTAGAAATCTGGAAACATTTCTGTTACACAATAACATTTTTAAAAAGACTATAAGAAAATTCTCTGTCTCTTTCATACACACACATATGCACACACACACACACACACACACACACACACACACATTAGCAACATATCCACAACAATTGGTAATCAGAGATGAGATTTCATGTGAGCGAGCTTCTTAATAAATCAACTGTACATAGCTTCCCCACAAAATTCTGTTGAGTATAAGTGAACAATTAGATGGATTTCTTTAGAATTTTAGTGAATCTATAAACACAGAATTAATGCTATTAAGAATTTTTTTCTAAGAGGAACAAACCAGTGAAGACCCTATCTTCAGAGTCATTATATAAGCAATGATGAGAGGCTGGAAGGGGCATTCAGGACGTTGCCTTTTCCTGTTCTGTTCCACAGACTAAAAGAAATCTCACTCGAGAGCTCCCAGTCTCTGCAAGAGCCTCCTCAGTACCAGCCTTAGCAAAGTGTGCATCACTAAAGATACAGGAGAACTTGATACCATCAATCTTAGTCAACATCAATTTTAGAATGCTGAGCCTTTGAATCCCATGGGTCAATTGTATTCCTAATAGGAATATAGTGCTTGCATTATATTTTAGAGATTATTAATTAACTCTCCCAAATGATATGATAATTAGGGCAAAATTATGCCAATAGATTTTTATTCATTATTGGAGGGGAGAAGATTCATGATCTCTGAAGAAACCTCCTTCAAAGAAGCATTAACAAAGCTTATGAAGGAGAATAAGATTCAGATTGGCTGAAGAAGAAGGGTGAGTGTGTTAGGGAAGGTATAAAAGTGGAAATAGGTTTTATGACAGTGTTGGGTATAGAGGAGACGGCCTAGTTTGTCATGAAGCAGGAGTAGAGGAGGAGAAAGGGTGGGTTAAAGAAGGGAAGGAATGGATATTTCGATGGAGCAAATTATATTCTGTGTATGTGTGATTTTCAAAATGAACCCCAATATTATGTATTGATATAATGTACCAACAAAAACATTAAAAATATCTTTTTGAACATTAGAAGAATCCAGATGGTGAAGGCCACTGAAAACCAAATAAATGGATTTTGTTTTGCTATAGCAAGCAATAAGGGATCATTTTAGATTCTTGAACAGTACATTGGTGTGAGTTGACATCACAAGACAGATCATCCTGCACAATAAATTGGTTTCTTGAGTAAAATTGACCTAAGGCTAATGTGCGTTTGGCTCTTCCAAATGGACTCTTATCTGCAATCTAATATGTATACATCTGCTATTTTATCAAGTTATATAGTTTTCTGTTGGTAGTGGAGAAAGAATTTACCAATGAATGTAAAGAATGAAAAGGCTGCAAGTAAAAGGAGTCAGAGACAACAGTCCTGGGCTTTCTCATTTGAAAAAGAACTAACTTTTATCCTTCTGATTCTAAATACTTAGAAAATATCAGGAAAAAAATTAAAACCACAAAAAGGATAGCTTCTCCCTGACTCTTACAGCCATGGAACAGAGTAACTTATGTTTTTAAAGTGAATTCTGGAACTGATCATATCCCTGCTCTAAAGGAATCTGGCTTGGCCTGAAGAAGAGACTATGGGAAAGAACCTAGAGAGCTGTCATGAGTGGAACCAAAACAGTGTGCTGGAGAGTATCTCAACCCTCACACTTCCAAGAGCCACTGTGGCCTCCAGACTGAGCAACTCTGTGTCAGCAACAGGTACCAGAAACACAAACATGTGGATACAGAAATGTCATTGGTGATGACAGTAACAAAGAGCAGTAGAGGAGTTCTGCTTCAGGGGAAAGCAAGTGTGAGTGACTTTCAGGCAGATGTCATCTGAGTGGCCAGAAGCAACAGGATCAATCCCTTAGATAAGGTTAAATACCCACCCAAGCACATTATTTCCAAATAATTGGGTTCAAAAGAGAAGAAAAACGAACAAGAACAAGTGAACTTGAATTACTGCCAGTCTGGTCTATAGGTGCTTTCATGTCTACTCCAGTCAGTATGGAGAGGTCATATTTTGAACTCCACAGCATAATGTGAGTCAACTCAGTTATTAGTTAGCAAATAAACATTAATGATGTGAACTATAAGCCTATCTTACTGTGTCTCAAGAGTCCTGGGAACTCAGAAAGATAAACTCACTAGTAAAATAAATAAACAGAGATGGAGATAATGTCAATAGAGTTAATTGAATAGACTGTGATGGGAAAACAGAAAGTATAAAACAAGGTTTACAGAAGGTATTTGAAAGTTCAGTGCATTCATTATTAGGAAATTGAGATTATTTAACAAACAATCCTACTTATTTCAAAGTTGTTCCCTTATATACTTGCATTTAATAGTAGAATTTTCCCAGGAGTCACATACTTTCATTTTTACTGATTTTTAATGAATTTTAACTTTTAAAACACTGTCTAGAAAATTTTATATAGATAATTTAAAAATACTTAGGGATAATTATTCATGTTGTTGATAGCTCCTTTCTTTACCTTCTTAAATATTCATTGTTTACAAATTGAACAAAAGAGAAATAAAGTGTACAGATCCTAGAACAAAGGTTCCTGAACTATAGTTTCTAATACTTAACCTTAGATATTGTTAATAATGTAAGTTCACCTGTTCTATAGGTGAATTTCCATAACCTGCTGAGATTAGATACTGTGGTTCTAGAAACAGGGTCAGGATTCTGTTTTTTAAACAAACCCCAGATGGATTCTGACCCAGGTACTCCCAAGACCACACTGGAATAAACATAGCATGAACTTTTGGAAAGCTAGGAGGGAGGTTAGTTGGGATAGGGGAGAAAGAGAGAGAAAAGAACTTTAGTTAGATAGCTTTACTAGCTATCTAGGAAAAGGGACTGGTCATTCTTATTATTTCATATCACTATGTGCATATCTTTATTATCTCAAAAAATAAGGTGAGAAAACAGAGGGATGAAAAATTAAGTGTCTATTAAAATGAAAAAGAGATGTCTTAGTAGGCTGAGAATAAAACTGCAGTCTACTCTTTCTGGGGCCTCGATAACTTCACACAACATAAGATTTGCCCATAAGTAAGAGTATAGCCCATCTTATTTTGGTTGGTCTCACTGAAGCTGTTCCAGTTATGCCAATATTGCATGTGCTAATACATTCACAATAAGAATAACAGCCTATATCTATGGTCTTGATATCTGAAACCTCTTGTTCAGAGCATTATAAAGTGACATGTACAGTTTCCTGAACTGTAAGTGAGCAGATTTACTTCATAAAGACAGGCAAACTGTTTAACTAGTTAGACTTTAATTCTACTTTCTACATAGAGGAATAGATCTCATTGTTTCCAAGATATCTGTCCATAATTCTGTGGTTTTGATCTTGACTTAGCTAGTAGCAGGATGATAACAGAAGCAGAGTCTTAGAATTTCTGCTCATGTATCCAATGCCTCAGTACTCTCCAGTAGTTACACCATTGATTATACTCTCCTAAGTTATCTGGGTACTTTCTTTATCCATGCCACTTAAACAGCATTGGTCACAATAATAACTGCATCTACTGAAAGTATTTCATGGGCATTTAACTCTCTCGGCTGTGATAAGCAGGCAGAAGCTTGTGTATTTAGACCAGGATTGTACTGGAAAATACTTCTATCATTTTTAATCAGCATTAAAGCTGGGATTAGTGGGGAGCATGGACTATGGCATAGGGGCAGCTATCCTCTCTAAAAATAGTCAGAAATTTAATTTACTTTTTACAATAATTTTCTACTATTCCAAACTTCTGGATCTTTGTCCTTCTCTTCAATTGCCCAATAATTGGAAAAATTTCAGATCTTCAAATCAAGTTATATTACTTTTTATGCTTAGATTTACAGAATGAATAAAGACATTTTTATCAGTTGCCTAATTTAAAGATATTTTGGTATTTTATTTTATTATTTTATTTGATTAATCAGATTAACTAATAATGATCATATTAATTTAAGCATTAAATAAGTTCAATAATTAAATTAATTAATTAAATTATAAATAAATTAAATTTATTATTAACATTAAATGTTTTACGTCAATTAACTTACCATAGCCTGAGGTCAAATGATATTTCAGATTTCCTCTTAAGAAAATCCAATAATGTTTAGTTAGTGAATAAAAGGGCTGCTGAAATGAAGAAAACATTTAATAGAAATTTGTATATTGTGTACTACTTTGGAAATAATATCATTTTATAGGACATAAATAATATATTATCTTGGAGTCCTCTGTGAAAAGGAAAAATATGTCAGAGTACAGAAATAATAGATTTGTATGGTGTCTTTATGTTCACAATAGTTGGATTATGTGCAACAAGGAGAGAGTGAATACTGGAAATGAGCAGATTCCCAATGACATCTTAGAAAAGATTAATCTAATTTCATTTTCTATGTGTATTATAGATTTGACAAAGACAATGACTTCAGTGTTACATGTCTTAATTTTCAGTATGACATCCAAGAAACTCATGATCCATGTGACAATACCATGCTGGCTTATGGGTTGGTTGACAGCAATTAGCCAGAGTAGCTAGCAGGGTGGAGAGAGTTGAGTAATTCATTGATGAGTTACAGAGTTCTATATTTTGTCATAGATTGTTCAAAATCTATCAATATATAGAATAATTGAAAAATATCCTCACAATATTTGTAATAACAAGAATATAACAATAATATCAGAATTATGAATCAATAAATTATACATGGTTAAAGTGAGAAAATTAAACTAACAAAAGAAGTGATACATCTTATAGTCAATAGCAAAAAAACACCAGCTAACTGTTTTAAATCTTGGAATTTTAGAGGGTTGTAACCTCCATTAAATAAGGGTCAGAGCTGTTAGAAAACTAAGTATAGTCATCCTTCAGTATCTGTTGGAAATTGATTCCAAGACTCCAGGAGATATTCAAAATCCTGATACTTAATACCTTTACATAAAATTATGTAGCATTTATATATAACCAATACATATCCTCTTTTATACCTTGAATCATCTCTAGATGACTTATAATACCTGACACAATACAAATGCTACATTTATACTTATTATAATTATAATACATTGCTTAAGAAATAATAATACTAATGAAAGTCTGATTCAATGTTCAATACAGACACAATTTTTTCTCAAATATTTTCCATCTATAGCTGGTACAATCAATAGATACAAAACCTGGAGATATGGGAGAGAGCTAAATAGTTCTATATAGGCTATATACACATACTTATGGTATGTCCTGGTTAAAATATAACATCAAAATTTAATAAATAAAAAAGAGAACTCTTTTATACCCTGACACCCAACATCATGTTCCACACACGTGTATTTACCACATTTTCAAAGTACATATAAGGAAAAACGTCCAGCATGGTAAAGATTCTTGAAATTTTGGTATATAAAGAATACTTTATTCTTTCCCAGTATACTTCAAAGAAAAGCCTTAATAAAAATTTATGGTTATTCTGGTATTTAGATAATAATTCTTAAAGGAATAAACATTAAAGAAAACAGTTTCCATAGGAAACATATACCCAAGAAATTGTGACATGACTGCCCTCAAAAAGGTTCTATATAGGTTACTACATAAAGCATCTGTAAGGTATTTCTAGGTTTACTAAAAAATCAATGTCCTCTAGCCCAAAACACAAACAAATAAGAACAAAAAAAAAAACAAAGTAGATAGCTGCAAGCAGGGAGTAGTGAGCATGAGCAACAGGGAGAGGCAAGACTGTGCTGTAGGCACATTCCTTTATCAGAGACAAGATTCCAGGACTAATTTTTCTGTTGACCTCAGGTGCAGAAGCAAAATCTGAATCTTTCCCACTAAGCAGAGACCTTCTAAGCTAAAATTGTTCCAGGATGATGGTTGTGCCTGCCTCCTGTCAGAAGAAAATACAAATCATATCTGCAGGAAAGCATCCATCATTTAGGCCTCAAGATTCCCACAGATTAAATTAAGTTCAACACACACAATGAAACAAGACACTGTGATTGAGAGCAGCAGAAACCACAGACCAAGGATCCAAATCTCCCCAAATCTTCTGAATTTTCACATGCAAAGTATAAAACTGTGATAGCATATCATATAAAATAACAAAAATAAAGTATCATGTTGTGAAATAAAATATTATAAAATTATCATGTTTAATGAACTGAAATTTTGAATTTAACAAATGAGCAAGAAAGGAGCAGAAAACTATTTTTAAATGTCCACACAAGCGTGGAGAAAAGAAAGAAAGAGAGAGAGAGAAAGAGAGAAAGAGAGAAAGAAAGAAAGAAAGAAAGAAAGAAAGAAAGAAAGAAAGAAAGAAAGAAAGAGAGGAGGGAGGGAGGGAAGGAAGGAAGGAAGAAAGGAAGAAAGGAAAAGAAATTTTAAAAATAATATATAAACTGAAATTAAAAACTGAGTTGTTGAGTTCCATAGTAGCTTAAACATAGCTGAGGAGAAAATTAGAATACTGCAAAATGGATTTTAATAGATTGGACAGAATGTAGCAAACAGAAGCAAAGCTGTGAAGTATATGAAGGATTAACAGGCACTGATATAGTTTCGATCTGGGACATCCCCCAAAAGCTCATTTACTGAAGGCTTGGTCCTTAGCTTGTGGTGTTATTGGGAACAGGCGGAAACTTTAGGAGGTAGGACATAGTTTGAAGAGGTGGGTCACTGGGGGCATGCCTTTGAAGCATGTATATTGTGTCCCTGTACACCCTCCTTTTTCTTTTCCTCCTCCCTACCTCTGTCTCTCCTACTCATGGATTGAGAAGCTCTGATACACAATGTGCGATGTTGATCTGCTTCACCAGAGGCCTAAAAACCAGGGAGTCATCCTCCCATGGAAGGAAATCTCTGAAACCAGGAGCCAAAGTAGATCTTTAAATCTTTCTTCTTTTAGTTGTTTTTCATTAAGTTGTTTTCCTCATAGTGACAGAAATCCAACACAAGAACTAAAAAGAATGGTAAGGTTTTAATATCTTCTTGAATGTGTCCAAACATAGAGAATGGAGAATTGATATTCGATGGCAAATAGCTGGGACTTTTTTTCAAAACCAAAGAAAGATAAACTTCTGTTTACAGGAAGCTCACTATAAAATAAAAGGGAATCCATCCATATCTATGCACATTGTAAAACTACAGTATGACAATAGCAAGAGAATATCTTAAAGGCACAAGGTGGGAAAAATCATCAATGAAAAATATTATTTAGATTGACAAATAAAAGGAAAGAGTGGAATAGTATCTACAGTGTTCAATATAGTGAGGAGAAATACATGTTAGCACAGAATTGTGCATCCAGAAAAAGCAAAATTTTAAGAGTAACTATGCAACAAAGACATTTTCAGATAAATGTCTGGTCATGAACCCTCTTCCATAATTTTACACTTTCACTCTGCTCTGTATCTCCCTAGTCCATCTTCCCACCGCCTTTGGAACCACTGTAGAGAGTTCTTTATCTGGTCAGTTCCACATGGCACATTCTATGTCCTCACTTGCTTTAAGTGACTTGGCTCTTTGTTGGGGACTTCATGTTTCCCAAAGCAGCTCAATCCCTCACAAATCATATCTCTCAATTGAAGATGGCATTAACCAGCTCCCCTTCCTCTCTGCTGCTGTGCCATTTCTCCTCTATCATGTTCAATCCCTTATCACTTTCCACGCTCCTTTACGTGGACTTCCTACAGTTTGTCCTCATCTAGTGCAGACTTCAGGAAAATTCACAGCCTTTTTCTTCCCCAGTCCTATCATCATCTCAGGTGACTTCAGTATCTACAAGGTCAACACATTCAGTTCCTTCATTTGTTTTTGCAGCTATCTTCTTCCCTTTATTTTCAGTGCATTTATCCCAGTCTTTTTCAGAACCCTGAAAGTTGGAACAGCCTTATAGTTTGTGCCATGTGCACTTTCCTTGCATCATTTTCTCCCAGCTATGATCCTGTTTCATCTGCTCTCCTATCACACCCTCTGGGCAAAACCTAAAAATCATCTTCTCTGCTTCTTTACTGGAGGTAAACCAAATAATCTGCATACTGTATTCATTAAAAATTCAAGATCTCCACACAGAATTGTGTCCTCAGTGTTGTCCCCACTTCAGGGAGTGGTGGTGAATTTGTGCTACACTTCCCAGCAGTGGCTATTTCCACCCTGTCCTTATGCTCAGGCCCTTGATTTATTGCCCCCAGTTTGCTGAAAAGTACATGTTTTCAGTTGACAAAGCATTAGCACCTCTCCCTTCCCTCTGTATCCTTCCTTCTGTCCATACATATAACAGCAATGATCACTTGATCACTTCCTTTAGAGCATCCACCAGGAGTAGTGATTTCCATGATCCTATAAAGGAATGATTTCACTTGCAACTCACCATAGTATGGCTGGATAATTTAACTCTCCCTAAATTTTCCAATTACCATTTCTATGCTGGTGGTTCCAAATTTATATTTCATGTATGCTATATTTTGTATCTTAAATGTCCCTCAAAGTCTCTAGTGTTAAAACTTTGGATCCAAGGTGGCACTAGTGGGAGTTGGTTTAGTATTTAAGATGTAAAACTTAGTAGGTCTTTAGGTCACTGGGGGGATGCACTTGAAGGGGATAGTGGAATAGACACCTTCCTTCTCTCTTTTGCATCCTGGCCAGCAGTTAAGTAGCTTTGCTCCTCCAAGCACTCCTGTCAAAATGTACTGCCTCACCATTGGAGTAAAATGGGATTAACTGATCATGTACCAAAGCCTTAAAACTTTAAGCCAAAATAAATATTTTGTAAGTTGACTATCTCAGGTATATGTTATAGTAACAGAAAGCTGACTAACAGAAGGATGAACCTCCACATCTTGATCTTCCTGTGCCACCGTTTTCTTTAAGGATACTGATCTACTAAAACAAACAGATCAAAGTCTGTGCATGTTATTTCCTCTGCCAAGACCCTCTTCCTCCTTATCCCCCTCTGCTAGGATTTGAATCTGTGTCCTAAAGTTCATATGTTAGAAACTTAATCTCCATGTAACAATGTTGAGAGGTGGGACCTTTAAGAAAAGATTAGATCATGAGAACTTTGCCTTTATGAATAGATTAACATCATTATTGTGGGAAGAGGTTCCTTAATGTGAGAGTGGGTTTGTTTATACCAAGTTCAGCCCCTCTTGCTCTCTCACACTCTCTTGAATCCACATAATGATATTCTCAATGATCTGAGGCAGCAAAGGCCCTCAACAGATGCTCGTGCCATTCTTATGACTTTTCAGCCTCCAGATATGAGAGCCATATAAATTTCTGTTTATTACAAATTAGTCTGTGGTATTCCATTATACCAGCATAAAATGAACTAAGTTATCTTCCCTCATCTACATAACTACAACTCCTGTTTGTTTGTTTGATGTTGGGAACTGAACTCAGGTACTCTTTGTTACTGAGCTATATCCCCACCCCTTTTGCCCTTTTTATTTTATTTATTTATTTATTATGATTATTATTTTTAGAGAAAAGAGTCTTGCTAAGTTATTGAGGCTGGCCTCAAACTTGTAACCCTTCTGCCTTAGCTTCCTAAGCAGCTGAGATTGCAGGCATGCATCACCCTGCCTGGCTTGCAGCTCCTATTTTTGAGGTGCTTTCTTTAGTCACATACTTCTAAGTCATGGACCTTTTCTGTTAGGTTCTCATGAAATTGTAGCATCCGGTGAGCAACTCACTTACCCCTATGTGCATGCTCATGACCTTCAATCCTCACCAGACTGGGCTGGGAATTTAGGGATGGAGAGAGAACACTGAGTCTCAAAAAAGAAATGCCTATAAACCATTGGCATGCATAATGAACAACTCATGAGCAACTTAGCCCTTGTCCTTGCCCACAGGTTGCTGACTGGCTGTTAAGAAACCCACAAAAACTTCAAGATAGCCACAAAGCATGTGGAGGAACCAGTTCTTTAAAGATCATGTGAATTAAAGAATATGGTGACCAAGAAATGAACCTACACTCATTATAATATTAAGACACACCCTCCTGGGTGGAGATTTAAGATGCTAACGAGACATGTGATAATATAAGTTGCAGGATTATAATATCTGAGAACAATGTGCAAGCATAAGGGAAACTGGCCCCAAACTATATAATCGTGCCCTGACTCCACGATTAGTAGGTCAGCCTCCTACCTACTGTCCCCCTGAAGATGTTAAAAGCCCAGACTAAGACGAGGTGACTCATTTTCTCTCTCTATGATCACCCTTATCTCCATTCTCCAGCATGTTCTTTTTCCTTTTTATAAATCTCTTGCTGTGCTACTTGTAATTGATATGTCATTAAATTCTTTTCTGCTATACTGTCAAGAATCTAGAAGATTCAGGTAGCAGTCCCATCCACTTCTGTCCTCTGACATGCTTCCCTACCCTCATGATAAATGGATAACAGCACATTAAGCTCTTCTGGGCTCAGCATATGCTCTCTTGGAAGAACAACTTAGCCTTCATAGTAATCATCCTACTGACATTTTGAAGGCAATGGATAAATAGGAACTAAATAAGCTTACTAGCTGGGTGGCTTTCACAACATGACTTTAACCCAAAGTGATCAGATTTTTACTTTTTTATATAACAGGAAAATTAATCATTTCTTATTTCTGATAAGAAAAAATGTTCTTGTGATAATTAAATGAGCTAAACTACATGAAAATGTTTTGTGAGTAGCACAACTGCTTTTCAAATATGAGGTAAAATTCATAGTTGCTAATATGCCTTTGTATGAGATGAGATTGTTTTTCCATAATATCATGTGTTGTGATGACACTATAATTTTTAAAGGCCTCAACTTTGATACTACATAGAAAAAGTTGCAAAATGTACCACAAAATTATTCCATAATTAACTTTTTAATTTATATTTTCCAAAATTTTTATTGATTAATTTTGAAAACTGTGTTCTACAAATCACAATAGAAATAAGCCCCATATGTAAGTCATTAATGGTTACTTTTCTTTAAATGGCTATTCAAGGGTTTTAGATTTTGTTAAAAGAATGTCAATTACTGTAATTAAAAAAATAACTAAAATGTAAACCTACTAGAAATAAAATTCTGAAGGAATAAATTTTATGTTTGCCAAATCATATCTATTTTACAATGTGGTTATCCTGAGAGTTACTGAGAAACTATTTAATTTTTTGCAGTTTAAATTTAATTGATTGTGAATTTTAGGTCACAATTTCACAACTGATACTGATTCCATTTGACTAGTTTATGAGTTAGTTGCTTGCATATGTTGTTAACATCTTTTCATATGATGTTTTTCATTTCTTTCCATCACACCATCCTATAAAGAGGAGAATATTTAAAACTAAAATGGCACATGAAATGGATTAGATTAATGAATGCCTTGATATTTGTTATAAGAATAACAAAATATATCGATAATTACCTTTCATTGAATTATTGAGTGTGTAGTATTATTAACTTAGATACAGCTCCTTTCCTCAAGAATTTAGTAAGGGAAATGAACTTTGGAGCTTTCATGGAGTTCATAATTGATGAAGGGGAATTAATTTCATTTTAAAATAATTATTAATTAGACTATATTCCAGACAAGGTATAACTAAAATAGTTTAGGGGGGATGAATGACCAATAGTTCTGCCTAAAGAATGAAAAAGTCTTAAGAAATGGTTACTTTTAAAATGACTCCTGAAGGAAGAACAGGCATTTTTGAAATTTATTAAGAAAAAAGAATTCCAGATATAGGATGTTTCTAGAATTAAGATATGAAGGTATGTTAACAATTTAACATGTATATAAGGGCAAATGAACTGCTTATGGCAGTAGTTCTCAAACTTCAGTGTGCATAACTGATCATGTGGCAGGTCGGTTAATCATCTGATTCTGTATATGTGTATAAGATAGGGCCTGAGAATTTGCATTTCAAAGGATTTCCTAAGTGAGTTGGTTGCATTTGCCCTGGTTGTACAACTACTAGGTTAGAAAACCTTTGAGCTTTAGAAGACCAAGTGAAGAAGAAAAAAAATATATCGTAACCAAATTATAAAGACACATGATATATATGGTTGGGAATTTGTAGTTTGTTTTCAGATAATATGGAAATGAAGAGTTGAATCTGTATGTTTAAATGGATTGTAGAAGGAAGAAGCTGGAAGCCATTGAAGGCTTCCTGGTGATAAAAAAGGATTAGATGGGAAAGTCATCAAGGACATATCACTGACAGAACCTCTTGTTGACATTGGAAAATGGGAGTAAGTAAGTAGTTTTTGCATTTTTGCAAGGGTGACTTGCTTGGGGGTGTAGCCATTCATTGAGTTAGTAACTAAGAAGCAGGTTTATGGTGAGTGCCCAGGGGAAGAGACTAAGAATGTATTAGGTTTGACTTTAATATGTGGCAGCACACTCAGTAATAGAACCCAATGTGTTATTTGGGATTTGTGTCTAGATTACAGAACTGTAAAGGAAAGGTTTGAGAGTTATGTGTGTCAAAAAATAGGGAAATGTGTGTCAAGAGAAAATTTCCTGGGTGAAATTTCCCAGGGAAGTATTGTAAGCAATTAGAGGAGGCAACTAAAGAACATCTAAGAATAACCTAAAAATAAGAGGAAAGAATTCAAGGAGGTTGCAGAACCCAGAAATATCCAAATGTTTAGAAAACGTATCTATGTAACACAACAAATTTTCCCATGCTTTCTATCCCTATAGTTTGGAGAATTTTCCTGAAATCTGGCATCAGTATACTTCTTGCTCAAATATTGACAGGATATTCTAAGTATTTATAGACTTGTCACAATATATTCTGTTCAAAAATACAGGAAAATTCAAGTATGTACTTAATATTGAATTACATTAATTTTGATTAATATTTTGATTTTCATCTACTTCAGTAAAACGTAAAACTTAAAAAAACATCATTAGACCTCTTCTTCCAACTTCACCTTTCAAAATCATGAGAAGCATGTAGTTTTTATTTAACTGAGTACTTTTAGAGCTCATTTAAAAATGTATAAGAAATTTAGTAGAATGCTAAAACTAAAGCTAAAACTAGATTCTGGGATTTATTAAGTTTTTCTTAATGATATGAAAATGTCCAAAGAAATGAGCATCTGATCACTTCAGGAAGCCTGGTGATAACACAGGAAATTTATTCAATCAGAAGGAAACCTCCAGAATGTGTTTGAAGCAGTTGGAAGCAGATACAATTACATCAGGTGAAGTTCTTTGTCTGCCGGAGTTGCTTCAAGGTGAAAGAGAAAATGCAGAAACTTGGGACTCTAGATGGCAGAAGAGCTATTTTGGGGCCAACAGAAACTTATATTTGGTTGGGGCACTTAACAGAATGAGTAGCAGAAATGTGTTGAAAAAGTAATTTAATACCTGTGTTTGAAAGAGTTCAGCCTGGGCAAGATGGAAGCAGGTGCCACAGGAACAGCCTAGGTCAGCCAGTAACTAGAAAAACAGGGAAGAGAGCAAATATTGTAGTGATAAGTTACTCAGGAATATTAATTTTTCCTAATTCTTGTTGAGATATTTGTAAGTAAAAATTGGAGTTACCATTACACATGCAGTTTCATTCTGTCCTAGAAAAAAATAATTATTTGTAAGACAACATTAAAAATTTAAGATTCCTCTTCCAAGGTAATGTTTTTCAGTTATAATGATGGATAGAGTTTGCAAAAATCTCCTTGAATAAAAGCAGATCTATTCGACTAAGAGATTGAAGTCAAGTTCCTGGAAGCAGGAACCTCTGAGGTACATGAAGAGGAGAAGGAAAAAGAAAAAAGGAAAAGTATTAAAGTATTATTTCTTAGCCAGGTGTAATTCTTTTGAAATTAAAAAAAATAGAAAATCTAGGGTTTCCAGTGTCACTTTTCAAAGTTCTGTAAGAATAGCTTCAAAATGCCCTAAGACTACCCTGCTGACCATCCCACCCCCATGCCTTGAACCCAGTCTGCCCTTCTTGCCTGTTATAGCAGATATAGGCTTGACCTCTCTCTACTTCTGTCCACAATTTCCTTCTCTCCAACAAGAGAGAAGTAATGTCCATGAGCTACACTGATAGAGCTGAGGACATACAAACTTGAAGTTGGAAGATTTGGGTTCAACCATTTGATTTGCCATATATTAAATTTTGAATTTTTGTTTCATATTAAGTGTTTTGATAATGTTTACATGCTGAAAACAATGTTGTGAATGATTCTTACAACACAGGATTAGGGTGAAAAACTTGATGAAAAAATAGTGATGTAAAAATGAATTGTAAGCTGAAAACAGTAGTGGAACAAAATTTATGTTGTTAGTGTCATCTAATTTCAGATCAAGAAAAAAGGAGTTGATTGAACTAAATTATCCCAATGTGTGAATTCTAAGGAGCCTCATCTAAGGATATAAAGCATGAATTTCTTTGATTTAACAGCTTTGTTTTTAACCAGAATAAATATCTAATTCATGGAATTTTATGAATAAAATCAAATGAAGTGAAAAAAAGAAAAGGAGGTATTTTTAGACATTGACACCCTCCCAGGAAGTATACCCTTGTAGACATGAAATCTCTCCCTGCATAAAACTGAAACAATTGTACCTGTCCCTGTCTCTTTACAAAATATCATGAGGAAGTTTGTTAGTGTTTTTTATTACTGCCTACAAATTAAAAATTAAAAATCAAATGCCTAGAAAGTCAAATTAAATATTTTATTCACTTCTAATATTAAAATGCATGTCTTCAATTTGATAGTAAACATTATTGTAAAGTGTTTCTGGTGGTTTGATGCTTATTTGTATGATTTAGTACTTTAACCAGGAATAGGGCTGTCATCGAGTCAACTTAGAACAAATGATGATTCTGTTAGGTAAAGCACTTAAATATGTGTCCTATGGAACTATGGACACTTTATTACCATTCTTCCTGTACTTCATTCCTCATCATAAGAAAAGAAAAATAGAAAATGATGGAGTATTTTAGGAAAATATGGTCTCTTTTGGGAAAACAGAAAATTCAAATTGGCTTGCAAAGTAATAGAACCAAAAAGTAAAGGGGAAAAAGGGTGATTTGCCAGGATTGGTAGAAGTCTGCTTTAAAGCTAAGTTGCAACAGGAAGGAAGCTGTGATTTCAAATAGGGCTTTAAAGTTAAGGATCTAATCCAAACTCTATTAGGGAGCAGATTCTATTGTGACGGTAATGACATGTTGTGTGGGAAGTAGTGGTTTTACTTGGAATGGAGAGAGAAAGAAATTTGCTGTGATTGATGTACCATGAGGGTCAAATCACAAAATCACTGAGTTGCTGACTGTCCAACTCAGTGAAATTGGGTTGCTTATTTTCCTAAGAATTCTTAAGTTTTGTATATATGCATGTGTGTTTATGGACTATTTCATGAGTTGATCACATTTTCTTTTGGTGAAGGCGTGTTATAGTTAACATTAGAGTTACTTTCTATGTGTTTATGATGGGTCACTACTCTGAATTAGAACCATCTACCTTACCAGTACAATATAAGACCCCCCAAGTGGTCTTTAATGGTTGCACTAAGTTCCCTACATTTTAGCAACATGCTGTTGAAGGTAATGAGTAGGAGATTGTGTATCACCAATCCAAGTGTTTCCACAATTTGGTTTGAGATAGAAATAAAATAAATCTGAGGCCCCATTATGTTCAGAGAGTTTATAAAACATCACCAGAACCATCAAGAGAACTAAATATCTTTTTTAACATTTCATATTTATTTTAACCTTTCCAACCAAATTAAAGCATAAGAACACATTTGAGGGTGAGCCATAGCACTAGCTGGCATCTTTGAAGGATGCTCCTGGATACCCTTTCTTAGGAAGTAGGTGGCTTAATAAAGAAGGTACCAGCATTTTTCTAAAGATCCATTACCACCAGCTCTGCTGCTCGTAGAGGATTAGGAAAGAAGTATAAATTCATGTTTCTCAGTCCAAGAGATTTGAATTTCTCCAGGTATCCTAAAGTCCTGGAAAAAATGAAAGACCCTTCAAAGGAAAGACAAATAAAGATCACATTCTTCTTTATGGGGAGAACAGCTATGGTTTAAGTTAAAAAAGAAAAGTTATGAAATATAAAATATCTTGTCTTCTCAAAAGGACTTAAAATTAGATCTAAGACTCTTTCAACTTTTTCCAATATGCTTAGTAATCCACTTTTTCTTTATCAGCTCTTAAAGAATAGCCCTTTTCAGAATACCCTGGTTCGGCCTTTTCTGAAACACCACAACAATTTCTTTCAAAATAATTTGAAACAGGAAACAATATAATGAATTATAATGGAATAAAAAAGCAAGAAGTCTGAAACTCTAATATGTCTTTAATTGATTTTAATTTCTTTAGAGGCATTAAAAAACAGAGTTTACTGTTTAGTACTTAATGAAACAAAGCAATCATCTTGAACTTTTTAATTTTCTGTTAATATATTTTGAATTTGAAAGGCTTGAAATGTATTTAATAGTTCAGATCATTTTTCTCAACCAGAGTTCCTCATCTGAACCACAGAATACAGAAAATGAGTTGAATGATAATAGTTTTCAAATTCTACAAAATTTGGTGCAATCTTGTGCTATTTCCATCACAGAGTAGAAGTTAATTCATTACATGCAAAGCATGACTTATAGCCTGACCACTTACTCTTCTCCTGGAGCTATATTTTATTTAATTTTGCAGGGAACTTGTACTTTAACAGACTTCTTCATTGTGCTCACCCATGGCATTATTTTAAATGCAACATGTCATTATGATACACTCAGCATCCATTATTATTTTAATATGTTCACTTTCCTCTTCCTTTTTATAGTAAGATACTCAAGCTCCATATCTAAACCAACACCAAAACAAAGGAATGACAAATTGGGAGTGCTTTAGTTATTGGAGCCTTTCACCAGTAGCCTTTGTCTCCCCTCTCTGAACAATTTAAAAATATTAAGTTTTTTTCATATGAACAAATTTTCTGCTCAATCTCATGTACAGATCTAATGGTTCACAGGTTGTTGCCAATAACCAGATATGTCAAACTCAAGCAATATGCTTTGCCAACTTTCAAGAAACTAAAATCCTGTCTCTCCTATAATCAGTAAATTGTGAAAACAAATGGTTCATTAGTCAGTGGCTTCCTGATTGTAGAATTAAGTCAGCTCAGGCACAAATAATTCACTGGTGTTCACATTTCTAAAACATTAATTAGTTGGTAACCATAAGAGAAAACGTCTCTACTACTGACAGACTATATTCTTTTATAAAACCTGGCTTAGTTGATGAATGTTAGTCTTGGGCATCAGAATTCTTTTTAGGAAAAAAGCTACAAAAACCATAACTTTCAGTATGTTTCAAAAAAAAAAACCTATTAACCCTTGAACTCTGGATGAAATAAAACAAACTTGCTCAAAAACCAAAATGTGAAGAATCAAAATTGAAAGTGGGAGAAATGAAGGATGAAGGTGATATTGTTTAAATTATGAGAATATTTTATTTATGGTTTGGATATAAACAAAAATGGGTTTTTTGTAGATTGATTTGTGGACATACATCACAAAAGAAAGTATTTTAATGAATCTTCTAACTTGGCATTAATTTCTTAGAACTCTGGGTAATAAACAAGATGGAGCAGAGATACACAGAGAGGCATGTGAAAAACAATCCTCTGTGTTAAATCCAAAATCAGGGCAAGGCTATGAGACACCATTTTGAAATATCTAGGAAATTATTCCAAGGAGGTATGAGGTCCTCCTTGGAAAATTAACCTCCAAAGTTAAGAATCATCCAGGGAAATCCAGAGGTTAGGCTAAAGCCCACTCCCACTCACATGTTGACTGTATGAATTTTCCAGTACAATAGATTTACACACTTTACAACCTTCCATGTACTCATAAAAGGAGCAATATCAAAAAGACTAGAAAATTGGTTAACTCAAATTAAGTTGTATCCTTCACAAAATTGCTAGTTTTTCTTGCCTTCAGATTAAATAATGGAAACAAATACAATATTATGAATTTTTTTCAAGTAATTTTTTTAAATTTTAAAGGCAGAAATTTTACAACACCATAATTAAGGGAAAGAATTTTTAGCTCTAAGTGATCTCTCAATATTATATTTTATGAAGATCTGTTGCTTTCCTACAAAGGTAGTCCTATATCCTATGAAGAAATGAGATTCCTGATAAATCCTATTCAGGAATCCGAAAGAGTTTATGTACTTTCACTTTATACTCTAGCCAAAGCTACAGAAGTATGAAGGCAGAACTGCGGAAGGTTCTAGATGAAAGACCTGACATCCTAAGACCCAATGCCAGAAATTCACTGGTTTCAGCCAGCTAAGAAAAAGCTGTGGATTACTTAGTGTCATTGTGAGGTCAAAAGAGAAGAGGTGTAAAGGCAGAGATAGAAGACAGATTATTCAAGGAGCAGACAAATAACAGCCTAATCATCATATAAAGGCTACTTTGAGTGCCCTCTTGTTTTTACATATACAAATTAGTGGATACTAATTTTAAAAATGAGTCTCATAATCTTACTTATGTCTCATTTCAAGAGAACATGAGGGAAAATCATCTAATTGAATAAAAATGCTAAATCTGACCTTACCCTAAGGTCATTTTAAAATCTGCAATCTGAAGGTATCTGGCAAGGTGTTTGATACGTTTAATATCAAAAATATTTATATATAAAGGAACAAATATTTTCAATCAAAAATCTATACTATGAGAAATGGATGCACTTAAAGATATAAGTTTCTAATTGCTATAGTTTATCATGTAGACTCATATTTAGGTTTTCATTACAATTAATTTATATCAGAAAAATAGTTGTAGAGCTAGAATCATAAGGCAGAAGGGAATTTGAGGAATATGAAATAATAACTGTGGCCTTACAACACCAGTTGGTCTCACGTGATTCATTTCAATGGTAAGACCATTATGAATGGATTTATATTTAAAGAAACACAGGTGTACAATTTATAGAAATTATTTTTGCCAAGTGTTAATTTTCAGATTTCCATATCTATCACTGCAGGAACCAAATTATTCAAGTAAAGGCCAGTAAAACATAAAGGAAAGTAGACACTTATTTTTTGACTCCCATTTCTCTAGAATCATCAAGTTGATGAAGTGGAGACAAGCAAGAACTGCTAGTCTTGATTTCCTTTGAATCTGAAGAATCTGGAATAAGGGTGGAAATTTGAAATAGAGCAGAAATGATGGTAAATCTTTGAAAACGAATTATCAATTCTGAAAGAAGAACATAATGGCGAATATACAAAAGTACTCAATATTATTGGTCATTGGGGAAAAACAATACCTTGAGATAAAACAACATATCTAGTATATAGCAAAAGGAAATGATAAAATCAAATGCTAGTATGGTTGTACAGTTTTGGGGGTAAACATTGTTGGTTGTACAGTGTTGGGGTTTGAACATTGTTGGTGGGGATACAAAATAGTATAACAACTTCAGAAATATTGTGACAGAACACTCAACCATACACAGATATTTTGCCCAAATTAATTTACAAGAGTACTCATCATACCTATATTTATAAGAGCCAAAAACTAGAAAGAACTCAGTTTTCCACCAATAAGAGAATGAATAAACAGAGCATCATATTCCTAAAATGGAATGCTATTGAGTAATAAAAAGAACTACTGACACATAAAAATATGGATGAATCTTAAAAACATACTGATTGAAAGAAACTTTACACATAATATACAATTCTAGAATAGACAAAACTAATCTATTTTGGAAAAAGAGATTAGTGGATGAGTGAGTAGGTAGAGACAAGGAATGGGGAAAGGACACATGGAAACTTTTATAACACAGAGGCATGCAGATTTGTCAAAACTCAGTGAACTTCTGTGTTTGAGCATTTCATTGTATGGAAATTTTAAGCCAAAAGAAAAAAAATCACAAGCAAATAAAGAGCTATAATGATAGACATTCTGAAATATTTAGGAAAAAGTGTACTGATATGTGTAGTTTATTTTTAAATGGACTAAAGAAAAAATTGATTAGCTGAGAGACAGGGGATAGGTACATAGATATGTGGTATCAACAAAACAAGTATAGGAAAATATTAATCTATGCATTATAGGGGTGGACCATAAGTTACTTTCATCTTTGCTGGTGTTTAAAAATTTTTATAATAAAATTTTTTGGGGGAATGAAGTTCTTCATGCATTTATGTGCATGTGTACACACATGAGTCTATCACCAGTAGGCTTCACTAAATTAATTACTTAAAGGAATTGTTAGAAAAAAAAGGATTTAAGTTAAAAGCACAGAAATTCAGGGGGAAAAAATTACTACAGCAGAAAAAGTCAATATTTGGGCAAATCTAAATTACTACTGACTGAGAATACTGTTTATAAAATTGAAACACATGAAACAACAGCATAAAAGGTAGAACTCTAAAAATGTTCTAAGGTTCTTGCCTTCCTGGATAATAATATCAATTTATATTAGAATAAATCAAAGTTGCATTTCATAGCATTGTGCATAAATTATGTATTAGTTTCCTAGGACTTCTATAACAAATTAACACAAATTTGGTGGATTCAAACAACAGAAATTTATTCTGTCACACTTCTGAAAATTAGAAGACCAAAATCAAGGTGTTCTCAGGTCAATGCTCCCTTTGAAGGCCCTAGGGAGGAACACTTTCTTGCCTCTATCCTTTTCTGGTGACTTCTGGCATACTTGATATCCCTTGCTTGTAGGTCTATTACTCTCATTTCTGCCTCCAATGTCTCTCTGTGTGTTATCCCCTCTTCTTATCAGGATAACAATCATTGGATTTAAGGCTCTCCCTGATCCAATATGACTTCATCATAACTAATTGCAACTGCAAAGACTCTACTTCCAAATAAGGTCACATTCTGAGCTTCTGAATAGATATGAACTTTGGGGAAAAAAGTATTCAACCTAATTCAAGCACTAAGAGAAAAGGAAAAGAATATGTAACCAATAATCAAATAAATAGGGGGATACAAAATACTTGTTATCCCAAAAGAATTAAATAGAGGAGAATAGAATAAACATTAGGCAAATAGACAAATAAAAACAAATCAATAATAAGAGAAAATTTAATCCTGATTGTATCTGTTATTACACGAAAGTCAATCAATTAAAACACTCTTATTTTCATACTAAGGGGTAAACCTCAATTTCACTTCACTTTTAAGAGACATACATGAAAAACAGAAATACAGACTGTTTGAAGGTAAAAGAATAAGTAAAATTATGTGAACACTAATCAGAGCAAAGTTGTCACTGCTAGACTAATAACACATTTGAACAAATTGATACTTATAGAACACTGCAACCAATGCTTACATTATAATTATTTTTTTCAAGTATACTTGGAATATTTACCCAAATCAACCATTTGCAGGGGCCAAATATTTCAAAGAATTGAACTCATTTATAAAATGTTCAGTGAACACAAAGTAATCAAATGATACCAATAACAAAAGATGACTGGAAAACTCCTAGTTGTTTGGAAATTAATAAATAATGATTCACCACAGAAGTCCAAGTAGAAGTCAAGCAGTATTTTGAAATGAATGATAATGCTAATGTGACATTAAACTTGTGATACACAGTTAAACTTGTACTTATAGGAAAATATATAGCATTATTATATACTAGCATGTACTAGTGAATAAAAAAACTGAAGTCAAAAACAAGAAAGAAAAAAGCAAGAAAGAAGCAGAATTTAATAAATTGAAAAATCAAACATTCAATAGGAAATATTACTAAAAGTCTTGAAAATTAATAAATTTATAAAGCTTTGAAAAGACTAAAAAGTAGAGGAGGAAAACAGAACTTTCCACGTCAAGACAAGGATAAAAAGAGAGACATTTTAAATCCTACAGACACTACATTTTTTACCAATAAAATTGAAAGTAATTAACAAGTACAGAAATTCCTAGAAAATCATAACTCTTGGAATTTGTCACAAAAGAAAACAGGGGATTTATATAATTCTATATCTACTAAAGAAATAAAATCTGTAACTTAATACCATCCCACAAAGAAAACTGAGGGCTCAGATGGCATCACCAGTAGATTTATCCAAATTTTATTTTTAAAAAAAGAAAATAGAAAATAAAAAAATAGAGAACACTTCACAATTACTGTATAAGGCCAATCTGCAGTCCCTCCAACACTATATGAGTCTACCCTTTTGCCCACATCCTTGCCAACATTTATTATTTTATTCTTGATAGTTGCCATTTTGACTAGAGATGAAATCTGAATGTAGTTTTAGTTTTCATTTCCCTAATTTCTTGGTAAATTAAAAATATTTGCTAATGTAAAATAGCACATGACCCAGAAATGAGATATCCCTAGACATATACGTAACATACTTAACAGAAAGGCCTTAAGCCTGCAAACATTCCCCAACCCCCATCCCCATGCAAAAGTATTGTGGGCAGCAGAACTATTGTAACAGCTAAAGGGAGGAGGAGTAGAATTCTAGAATAAATTGTGCATTATATAAACAATGAAATACTTGGCAAAAATGAAAAGCAATAGATTGCTACTATACCTAACAACAGGTACAAATTTTGCAAACATAATATTGAGTAAAAATTTCAAATTACAAAAGAACACTGTTTTGTACTCTTTCAAAGTCAGGCATGGCCACAAAAGGAGACACATGAGAGGTACAGGACAAAACATTTATTATATTCACAAGTCCTAGAGAAAAGTTCACCATATGCCACCAGAGACCACATGTGAGGAACAGCAAGGGAACATGGAGACAGCTCAATTAAGCAGGTGGGGGACTGAGAGAGAAAGAGATCGACCCATATGCAAGTATGGGGTCAGGGTAGAGAACACAAACAAAGGCATGAGAAAATTTCACTGGTACTCTGAATATCTCTAGGTCACAGTCAGGAGAGAGGAAGGTGGGAAATCTGTCCAATGAGAGGCTCAATACACTGGAGCATCTGGAATTTACAATATAACTACATAATGAATGATTACACTCACATATATTTTTTTAGGAAAGGAAGAACTAATGTATGGTATTATAAGTAAAAGTAGTGGTTGCATGGAGGAGGAGAGGGCTGAACGGAGGATGGTTGTGTTGCATTTCTCGCTCTGGGTAGTGCTAACTCAGTCCTGTTCACTTCATAAAAATTCACAAGCTGCAGACATTGAATTGTATACTTTCTGACTAAAATTCATACTTCAATAAAAGTTAACTTAATAAAAATTAAATCCATAAATACTTCATTACATTTATGTTTTTCTATCACTTTTTAAAGTCACTATGAAGTTTGGAGAAATGTAAACTTGGTTTTATTTTATTTTTATTATTTTATTCATTATTTTAAAAGCTGCTTTACATTTTGAAATAAATATCTCTTTCTTTTGAAAATGAAAGCTAACATCATTTGCACAATTTTTTCAGGAATTACTTAGTCCAATTAAAAATGAAGTTATGGCTTTTCATTTGGTTTTACTTTCTTGTCTTGAATAAATATAACTGCCATGGTTTATCCTTTGTTAGCTATTCCATATTCTCCCAATTCCTCTGTTTCTACAACCCAGTCAGACATTTCTTGGAAGTTAAAGCTTAGACCCTGTCCCATCCTATGGAGACCAATCCTATCAAATATATCAGAAATCCTTTCGATGCTAGCTGATGACTTTCTACTCTGAGTTTAATGTTGTCTGATTCTTAGGTTTGGCAGATGGTTTGGTGGTAAGAAAGGATGGTCAGTTTTTGAAAGTGTTTCAGGGCTTGTCTTGGCCACTATCAAAAGAATAAATATATTTAATTAATACACAAATGTAATGTAGTAAAAGGATAAGGATATGAATTTATCATACTCTAGAATTACAGTTATTAAACTTTTTGTTTTAAGAACCTTTCTACTCTTTAAAACTATAGAGGCCAGTCAAGGAGCTTTAGTTTATGTTATTAATATAACATAAACAATATTTACCATATTAGAAACTATTAATTTACTTAAAATAGAAATAATATATCTATTACATTTTAATATGTAACATACCTTGATGAAAAATTATGATGTTTTCCAAAAGAAGAATAAAAATATGAAAGAAGTACCATTGTTTTATGTTTTTGAAAATCTCTTTACTCTCTGCCTCTGAAGGAGACAGCTGGATTCTCAAGTCTGCCTCTGCATTCAATCTCTTGAGATGCAATATGTAATAAAGCTTTTTGCAAATTTTTCTGTGACCACATGAAAATTAAAAAGTGAAAATTAAAAGAGAAAAAATTAAATGCCAACATGTAATAAAAATAAGTTTGACCTTTGAGGATGACCTAAAGGGATATTTCGGGCCCCCAGGAATCCCTAGACTCACAGTCTGAGAACCACTGATCTAGGAAATTTTAAGATTCCTCTTGGTTACACTAGTTATATAATTTTTGTAAGTATTTCACCTTTATCTGAAGGAAACAAAAGTAATCATAGGAAATTAAGGCAATGATATTTCTAATAAAATTAATATAAACATAATGCAGGGCTGGGGATGTGCCTCAAGCGGTAGAGTGCTTGCCTGGCGTGCATGTTCAATCCAGGTTCAATCCTCAGCACCACATACAAAGATGTTGTGTCTGCTGAAAACTAAAAAATAAATATTAAAAAATTCTCTCTCTCTCTCTCTCTCTCTCTCTCTCTCTCTCTCTCTCTCTCTCTCTCTTTAAAAAAATATAATAGCAACTGTTTAAATAGAATATGAAGTATGTGAATACCTTCCTAGATTACAAATATAAATCTGGGGTCAGAACACTTTGGCCTACTGGCCCAGGGATGAGTTTTGCATGGCCCTTAGACTAATTATGGTTTTTATACTTTTAAGAGAGATTGTTAAAAAACCACAAATATAAATACCAAAGCATATGCAGCAAAGACCGTGTGTGGCTCAGAGAGCCTAAAATATTTGCTATTTGGCATTTAAAGGAAAAGGTTGCTGACCCTCAAATGAACAAACTGCTAATTATATCATTAACATTCAGTATAATCATATAAAAAAGTCTTATATATATTAGTCTTTGGCAAGTTAATAAGTAAAGCAAGTTTATTAATGTTACATGTTTAGCATCTCCTTTTGCCAGATAAGCTAGTAGGATCAAAGATAACTGGGCCACAATGGGAGCACAGATCTTTACTCTGGTCCCTCTCCATGTCACAACCGGCCCAAACAAAAAACAGTGAGAATGCATTTTGGAAATTAATAATTTGAGATAAATAGATGTTGACAGTGCTCTGGGTTTTGTCTTAATCTTTCCTTCAAGCCTAGAAGTTTCTATAGGAAAGCCTCATGACTGTTTATCCAAAAATATACCACAATTTAAATTTTTCATTCACACATTTAAAGACATTTGGAAAAATCTATAAATACAAATTACAACATATTAAATATTCATTCCATTTATTGTTGCATTGGATTCCATTGTATGGATATGCCAGTTTCCTGACCAATGGTCAGCTTCACTATTTTCAGTGATTTAAGACCTAGGTCTTTTCATTTTGTAGTGCCACAAACTGTTATGTAGCCTGATGTACTTCCATCCAGTTGCCAAGCAAAGAGAATGCAAAACTTCATAGCTAGATTGACCCAGAAATAACTCATTGTACATACTGTACTCCATTGGTAAGAAATACTCACATGCCCTCACCTACATGCAACATTTGCAAAACATGCCTGGTTATCAAGTGCTTCCTAGTGATAATTCTAAACTATAAAAAAGGAGGTTGATATTTAGTAGACAATTAGATTTTACTGACATATACGTCTTCTGTCTTTTCCTTTATGGTTTTGAACTTAAGGGTGATGTTATAAAGGAATTATCTACCCATGAATTTAAACAACATTTCCTAATGGTATATATACACAGTGGAATATTATTCAGCAATAAAGAAGAATAGAATTATGGCATTTGCCAGTAAATGTATGGAACTGGAAACTATCATTATACGGAAAATTAAGCCAATCCCCCAAAGGCCAAATGTTCTCTCTGATATGTGGATTCCAACACACAATAATGGGGTGGGGAAGAGAATAGAAGTTCATTGGCTTCGGCAAAAGGAAATGAAGGGAAGGGAAAGGGGATAGAAATAGAAAAAAAAATGGTAGAATGAATCAGACATAACTTTCCTATATATACGAACATATGACCACTGTAACTCCATATCATGTACAATCACAAGAATTGGAAGTTATACTCCATGTATGTATAATATATCAAAATCACTCTCCTGTCATGTATATCTAAAAAGAACAAAAAACATAAATACAAAAACTCCTTTCCCTAATAAATAATTATCAGGGTTTAACAAAAAATATTCACCAATATCTCTCAGATCTTTATATATTATTTCTGAAACCAGGTAGCCAAAACTTAACATTATCCATGTAAATAATGCATTATTTTCTCTCACTAACTTAAAAGGACACTTTAATCAAACATTAAAACAATACTAACAAACACACACATGGTGCTTTTTTGAACTTTACTGTATCTTTACTGTATTCCCTACTGGCATTTAGTATTATTGAGATATCACATACTAACACAAGATCTTCCTCCTTTTAGTAACTTCAGTTTTTACCTTGTTAGATACTTACATACTTACAAATTTTTTTACATTATTGGAAATTACAATATTTTATCCAAATATTTTTGTCTGATTCTCTTAATTATTTTTCTCTAATATATACTGCAAATTAAGTTTTCAACTTGGAATTTTTATCAATGACTTCATATTTTTTATTCCTTTTTCAAATTGCCTTGTGAATAATATGAATTTCAATTAGAATTATGCTTTTCCACATAGGCATTTACTCCTGTCTCTTATCTGTTCGACATCATAATTATTTCATTTTTTCTTCTAAGTAACAAAAAATGTTTAGGAGTAAATTTTTACTTCGTTAACATGTTTTCCTAAAGTATCAATTTACTCTTCACTGCCTCTCTTACATTAATTTGTGGACTTTGTGAAATCGGAAAGTAAGTGTTATGACACTCAATTGATGTAATTAAAAAAATAGGAATATATTACCATTAATCTTTTAGTAAGTTTATTTCTTGGGAGGATATTTGCTCTATTTCGTTATGCAGGTATCTATTTGTGGAACTAATAAATACTTTCATAACAATAAAATTTGTCTTTGAAGTTTACTCATTCTTAACATGGTAATCCTTGTTTATTTATTAATTCTGTGAGTTAAAATGAGTTGTACTAAAAATTGTCCACATATACAGTCTATAGTTCCAAATAAAAGCACAGGGGTTGTTCGCCGCCTCTCCCACCCACCGGATGAGCTGCAGCTGCTCCAGCGCTGACCCCGAGGTGGCGCCAGCCTCCGCCGCCTGGGCCCCAGGCCCAACGCCCCCAGGCCCAACGCCCCCATTCTAGGCTTCCGCTGCGCTGCCGGTCAGCACCGCCGCGGAGAACAAGGCCAACCCCGCGGGAACTGCAGGGGGTCCTGGGGCTGGAGCCGCGGCTGGGGTCACAGGACCTGTGGCGGCGCGGGAGCCGGCCGAGCGGTGCCAGGCGGCTCCGGTGTCTGCAGGCGGCACGGTGCCCCCGAGGGGGCTCTGTCTTACGGGGTTTGCGTACTGCCAAGCGCGACCAACCGAGACGTAAAGCCGGTGGTGTCCAGCACGCCGCTGGTGGACTTCTTGATGCAGCTGGAGGATTACACGCCTAGGATCCCAGATGCAGTGACTGGTTATTATCTGAACCGGGCTGGCTTTGAGGCCTCAGATCCACGCATAATTCGGCTCATCTCCCTAGCTGCCCAGAAATTCATCTGATATTGCCAACGATGCCCTACAGCACTGCAAAATGAAGGCACAGCCTCTGGCAGCTCCCGGAGCAAAAGCAAGGACCACAAGTACACTCTAACCATGGAGGACTTGACCCCTGCCTTCAGAGAATATGGCATCAATGTGAAGAAGCCGCACTATTTCACCTGAGCCACCCAACCCAATGTACATGTCTGTTCCCATGTCCCCACACCAGCCTGTTTTCACAATAAACTTTAATGTGACAAAAAAAAAAAAAAAAAAAAAAGCAGAGGGGTTGCTTCTAACAGTTTTATTTTATTCTCAGTCTACTGTCCATTTGTGAGAAAAAACAACCAGAAGGACTCACTCCCACACCATATTTATGTTGGAAGCCCCAAGAAAACTTGGCACTGCCCACTTCTGTAATCAGTGTGACTATCTTAGTGGTTCCTGAAGCAAGTTCCCACTTCACTCAATGGGCCTTCCTCATAAAATGAAAGGCAAAGATGCAACTCAACTTCCCACAGTTCCAGATAAAGGAGTTATCCTATTTTTTTTTTTTTTAAATCATGTGTCTTTTTGTAGCCCAAAGTTAGTTGGGACATTGCTCCTTTATCTAGTTGTAAACAACTGCCCTTACATGGCACTCACTGTCCCAATAATCTTGTTTAACTGGGACACTAATCATGCAAATGCCAAGGCAATATAAATGCTGTGACCCACAGTTCTCAGGATGGCCACTGTGAAGTGAGAAATGCTTTTTGCCCCTTGCCAATTACTAATTCCAGTTCCTCTCTTTCTCTTACCCTAGATATCTGTTGGCTTCTGTCTTTTGCAGTTCCAAAGAGACTTTTCCTTTGCACATAATAAAAATCTGCCAGGTTGATTTTTACCTAGCTTAGAACTCACTTGTGTTGTTATGTTCCTGAATTTCTTCCAAATTTCTCTTTTCTGAATAGTGGATACCCTTTATGGGTTTTTGTGAACCTAATCCTATCTTTCTCTATTTTTCCTCTATTCTTGGCAATTTCAATGGCAGGATTAAGAGGATGATGTTAAATGCATGACATCCAATTATTATACTGGACTAGATGGCTACATTTCTCTATTTGTTTTAATATTCTAGTTCCATCATCTTTAAAGAGTAAAATGTTATAATTCCTAAGAAGAAAAGAAAGAAAACAAATAAAGATAACAGAGAAAGGAGGAAAAATGAGAAGGAATACTCAGATCACAGCATGATTGAAACACCAAAGTGACTGGCAAATTTGCAATGATTTACTTTTTCTAACTTATACAAATATAATGCTATCATCCTGAAGAAATTGTTAACATTTTAGTGTGTTCTTTTATTATTTAAATATGTATGTACTTAGAACTGTGTGCCACAGCATTCATATTGCCTTGGCCTTTGCATGGATAGTGTCCCAACTAAACAAGAGCAGTTTGATAGTGATTGAAATCTCATTTGTGATTAAAATATTTGGAAGGAAAAGTTACAGTAAAAAGACATGCGCGCTGGGGCTGGGGCTTAGTGGTAGAGCACTTGCCTAGCACATGTGAGGCCCTGGGTTCTGTCCACATAAATATAAATAAAATAAGGGTTTTTAAAAATGCATTATTTTTTGTCTATTTCACTATCCATGATAAACCTTCTATCTACAAAATTCATCCTCTGGGTTTACAACAAACCAAAGTTGACCCTAACTAATGAAAACTTCAAGTTGAATTCTCTGGAACATATTGGACTAGTTTTAATTTCAAAGTTTCACTTTCCAAAACTTATTAAGGTATCACAGATCAAGTTGGGCCTCTAACTTCATAATGCAATCTTTTAGATTACAAAACTTCATTTAAAAAATGGATGCAGCAATTCCAAGTCCGCTTACTCAGTTATCTGTGGCCTATTGGCAAAAGAGCTCTTGGAAGACAGATTGGAGTCCTGTAGCAGTTCACTGTGATGGATGGACTCAAGTGCTCCCCCTGCACTCACTCCAGCTGTCCTCTCTTCACACATGGCTACCTGGCCTTGCCCCCAGAGCTCATCTTGCATTCTTAGTCATCTGGTATACCCTCTATTCATTTGCCTCTTAAAGAATTCCCATTTTGAACAGACAAATGAAGTAAATGCTCTCCAAGTTTACTTGTAGGCAAACATTAACTATTAAAAAATTAAGTTCCAAATAATTTACAAAGTTGTATAATAAGTACTATGATGCAGCCATTAAAAATGTAACTTTTCATCACATGAAAAAATTCTATAATAGAAGCAAAAATAAAGAATATACAGGGAAGTATATGTAGTCGCCCCCCTGTATAAATAAGGGAATAGTTCCAGAATCACCTGTAAATAACAAAATCTGCTATGCTCAAATCTCTTACGTTAAGATGGTTTAGTATTTGCATATACACCACGCAAACCTCCTGTGTGCTTTAAATCATCTCTATATTATTTATAATACCTAATGTAAATATGTAAGTAGTAGTTGTAAGGTATTGTTTAGGGAATAATGAGAAGGAAAACGTTTGTATATTAAGTACAAACACAATTACTATGTTTTTTTTTTAAAGAGAGGGACAGAGAGAATTTTTTAATATTTATTTTTCAATTTTCGGTGGACACAACATCTTTATTTTATTTTTATGAGGATCGAACCCAGCGCCCCGTGCAAGTCAGGTGAGCGTGTTACCATTTGAGCCACATCCCAGCCCAAACACTATTAATTTTTAAATACTTTTGATCCATGCTTGGTTGAGTTCACAAATACATAGCCCATGGATACAAAAGACCGACTGTAATATTATATCAACTTTGTAAAAGGAAAATATATATTTTAAATAGTAAAAGAATACACTAAAATGTTAACAATTGCTTCAGGATGATAGCATTATACATATTTTTACTCCAAATTCTTATAAAATGCATATTTATGTCATAATTTATATTTCTTATAATAGTAACTCCAAGTTTTTAATAACTTTAAATGTCAAGTGGGTTACCTCACATTATAAAAATTTTGTTCAATATGATTTCAACCAAAAATAATGCATAAATAAGAGATGTAATGAAAATGTGGGGAAAACAGGCATTCCCTCCTCTCAGTGGATTAATGAGTGATGGCTATTTCCATTTCATTTCAAAATATATCTCTATCTTCAGTATAAATTTTATTTCAGGAAAAAATGCTTAAGACTGAGAAAGAGAAACAAATCATTATGTTCCTAATACTTCAAATGAACCAGTATGCCCAATATTTTGGATAAAAATTATAGAGAAATCTTCAAAATTGATGACCTCCCATTGCACTTATCCCAAGATAATATATTTCACAAAGTCTAATTTGCAATTGACAATTTCTCAAATATTTTCTTATTCTAAGGTGAAATCACCTGAATGAGATAAGGTCCTGTGAGACAAAAGAAAAACTGCTAATCTAACCAAGGACTCATCATAAAACAAGAAGCCAAGCAAGGCTCAGTAGGGAACAAAGGCATACTGTGAATATACACTTAAGATGAAAATTCAGGACCCACAGTCTTGGGGAAGACATTCTGATGCATAAATGCAGAACTGGATTGTCCTACTGGTATTTTTCTTCAGAAATGGAAATGAGTTTGTTCTTTGTTTCCACAGTCCAGGGAATGTATTATTAACAGAGAATGTCTATAGTACAGAGATAGCTAGAGTGTTGTGTATTTAGGTAGCAGAGGAGGCAAGGTGAGGGAATAATTCACATTAGGAAATACTGCTTCTATTAACAAAGGGAGAGCTAACACTTCGTGGTGGACACACCAAACCATCAAAGTTGATGTGATTAAAGACATTTCCTGATAACTGTAGTGACCCATAATTTATATGGAACTCTATACTACCTCTAACTGTAAAACAAAACAATCCACTGATTTATCTACTAGGAAAGGTTAAGACCTGGTATTCAAGAGGCAAAGATAAAATGCAAACAAGTAAGATATTAGGGGATATCTTGTATAAACTATAAATTCACTGTATCTATACAAAGTAAGCAGGTAAGTCAATAAATTCTAAATCCACTTCTTTATCTTTCCATCATTCTCAAAGTAAAGAAATCAGAATCTTTATTCCATTTTGAGCAATTTCTTTTGGAAAAGAGATGTTTCAAGAAAATACTGTCAGTAAAGCTAAAACTTCTTTTTCATTTTTGATGTCATAATTCATTTTGAACAATTCAACTAGAAAGTCTTCCTTTATAAAACAGAGATTATTACATTTAGACATGAAAAATGTAGCAAATCACATTTTATTATTTTTTGCTTTTATATACAGAACACTGATTTCCCTTTTTAATTTAAAAGCTATTTCACCATTCAAATAATAAACACAAATATATTTACATATAAATTGAAGCAAATAATGAAATTAACAGGACACATACTAATGAGCACATCATACATGCCTAAAGTCCTCACCACTAGAAGGAATTGTCATCTGTTATTTCATATATATAAATTAGAAAACTTTGTATGCCTTTTTCCAAACTTAAGAAATTTACAGAAGGGATACTGTGAAATACTGCAGGTTAAGCAGAGTGTCTGATTTTACTATCAAAATAGTACATTTCATATGTTCCAAAAATGACAATCTTCAACTAAAGATCTTTAGGGAGATTGAAGTTGCTTTCCTGTCATACTTTGAACCAAAGTCAGGTTCATACTTTAAAGCTGAAACCTCAGCCCACTGTTTATTTTTCTTTGTGCTTCCACTAAGCTAATTAAATGAAGAGCTTGAAATTAAAAGCTGGTTGGGGTAGGGGGTGAGGGGCACAAGCCAGTTGGGATTGGCCCAACTACTAATAAATATGGAAGACAACAGACACTATCATAGCTTTCATTATGACTTCATATTCATTCACTAAACTTTTTAAATAGTAACATGGATTACTGAGGAAGGGGAAAGTCTTATAATTATCTCATTAAGTGTTTAGTCATAGGAATTAGACCTATTTGAAACAAAAATTCAAATAATTATATTTCTAAATCCATTAGTTTCCAAAGAGTGATCTTCATTATACTCTATATTTTCAAATCAAATTCCACTGCTCTATATTTTCTTACTACACTTATTTTTCTACTTTATCCCACGAAAAAAGTCAGAAATACATTCAAATAAATAATTTAGGGTCTGTATGTAAATACTAAATGCATAGAAGTTTATATTAACTTTAGATAAACATATTTGTGAAACATTTCATCAAGAAAGCCGGAAATATTTTCTGACTTCCTTTTAGTTTTACAATTTTCATTTCAATATTCTAAAATAAAATAATTGAGTTTTTAAAAACTAACATATGCTTACTATTTAAATATTCAACTAATGTGGAAGGTCTTGTTCTTTTTTGTTTGTTTTTTGTTTTTTGTTTTTTTACTTTTTTACCATGACCTTCAGTTCTTCTCCCCTTAAACCTAACAGTTTGGGAAGTCTTTTCACATCTCTTTTTATAATACAGAAACATAGCTAAAGACACACATGCAAATAGATAGACATAAGTATATTTATAAAGATAATGATGCAGTCTGGGGATGTGGCTCAAGTGGTAGTGCACTCACCTGGCATCTGCGGGGCGCTGGGTTCAATCCTCGGCACCACATAAAAATAAAAAATAAAGATGTTGTGTCCACCAAAAACTAAAAAATAAATATTAAAAAATTCTCTCTAAAAAATAGATAATGATGCATACAAGATCCTATAACTCCATTTCTTCATTTCTTTTCCATCCTTTCATCAGACATATTTCTATGTATACATAAATAAATCGGTTTACATATAAGCAGCAGTCAACAGTTATTAAATGTCCTGAACTAAATACAGTGCCCCTTTCTACATTTTATTAAATATCTGTTTCCTTTTGAAGGCAAGCATATTGATCATGTACTTCTTATTGTTGATGAAATATTAACTTGTGTCCCACAACTATGAAAACAAAACAAAACAAACAAACAAAAAACCAAAAAACAAAAAACCAAGCCACCCTTAAAAAAACTTTTTAGTGGCCACCAGAGGTCAGTAGAGTCAAAGAGATATTTGGAAATGCCACCCAGACCATCTTTATCTCTGGTTTTTGTCCTCCGTTGACTCCTGAGCATCACTAAGGACTATATATTGCTTATTATCAGATTTTCTTATTAGCAGTGAATAATGACTATGGGGGAAATATATTTATTATGAAATAGTCCACCATCATAGATTACGTTTTTACTTTCCTGAGGCAGTGACCATTCTCAGTATAAAACTCAGTGAGGGGAAACTTATTTTCAGTACAATATTTTGAAATCCTATTTGTCTGTAGAAAAGGTATGCAATGATGTTAGCATCACCACCGAAGGCCAACGTATTAAAAACACAGGACTTATCAGATTATTTGATTCATAGTGACTGTGTGGATAATCAGAAAGTGGCTTTCTTTAAATACACTTTCTTTTAGGTCAGAAAAGGGTCCTTTAGTGAAACACATTTGATGGACTCCATGGCTTTTATCCAATTACTACAAGTTAATTGTAGAAGATTAAGATAATGTGTCATTTATTTTACTGTTAACCTTTCTGGAATAATTTAAATTGCATTTGACCTTCACATATTGCTTTCATCTTCAGTATTTTTAATGATGAATTATGAAATAATGAGTACTTATTTTGATCTAGGTTTTACTCTTGTCTTTTTTATGTCCTTCATTGTATGGTATATAGTGGAAGGACAAGGACAGTTTATATATTAATGAACGTATGATTTTTTTTACAATGCTTTTTAAAAATATCTATTTTTTAGTTGTAGTTGGACACAATACCTTTAGTTTATTTATTTATTTTTATGTGGTACTGAGAATCGAACCCAGTGCCTTGCATGTGCTAGATGAGCGCTCTACTGCTGAGCCACAACCCCACCCCTCAAAGGCTATTTTAATTGTAGAGGAACTCTTGATTATTATTTTGAAGTCTTCTTAAAGTCCTTTGCTAATTTAAAATTAGTAAAATTTCATAACAACACTGACACATTTTGGTGTTATTTATGCATATGCTTAATTTGCATAATTACATTGAATGTGCAATTTGTTTTTTCTGCTTTGGGGACTATACTTCTCTTTGAAATTTTTTTTTAATTGTAGATGGACATAATATTTTTATTTATTTCTTTTTATCTGTTGCTGAGGATTGAACCAAGTGACTCACATGTGCGAGGCAAGTGCTTTACCACTGAGTTACGGACCCGGCCCTGTACTTTAGAAGAATCTTTAGAAGAATCTTTAGAAGAATCGCCGTCTCTTCTACCTCTCCCATATTTTGATTGCTCAGTTCTCTTCTGTCATTTCTTTCTCAGCTTCCTTGAACACCAGGCCTCCTCTCAAAGGGAAGAGGTTTATTTTTAGCTATGACATTTCAGCATTGAAGTATGTTTTATGGGGCTGTCATACTTTAGCTACATTCTAGGTTAAGTGGGGAAATGTGTTCTGATTTGAATTAATGTGCAAATACACTATGCAAAGATATCTTGTTTTAAAAGTTAGACCTTGCTTGTTTTTTTTTTTTTTTTTTAGTTTTTTGCTGTGCTTCTCTGGGCATTTTATCTTTTTGGTGGTATTGATGTCTTTCCCAAATAGTTGCAGTTTTCCTCTGTTTTTTTAAGTTGCAATAAAATACACATAAAGTTCACTGTCTTAATCATTTCCAAGTGTATACTCAGTGGAATTAAGTATATTCATATTATTGTGCAACCATAACCACCATCCATCTCCAGAGCTCTTTTTGTCATGCAAATCTGGAACTCTGTACCTATTAGACAATCACTCCCAATGTCCCTCTTTGTTCTACTCTGGCAACCACCTTTCTGCTTTCTGTCTCTGATTTGACAAATTCTAAGTACTTTGTATCAAGGAAATTCTAGGAAATTATATTTGTTTTTTTGGACCACATTTTGAGAAGTACTGACAAATGACCAGAGAGTGAAGCGTCTTTAGTATTTATTCTATTGAGAGACATTGTTGTGTAATAGACACTGTATGGAACTGGGGACAGGTTATCTGATTTATTTGAATTTCCTAGTGGTGACACTCTCAGCTATTTACTTTATCTCTCTAGGTGACTAGCTCGGTAGATCTCCCTGCATCTTAGACATACTAAATGAGAATTTTTGGGACATTCTATATTTTTACAATAGGATCTCTGGTGCTTCTGATACACAGCCAGCTTGGGAACTATTAAGCCCGATAATCTTGTAGTCTCTTGTAGCCATCACTGAAGTTTCTCAGCCTTTGTCCTAATCTTCAGTGTTGAGAACGGGGACAAGAAATAGAATGCTCATATAGAATGCTCATAATAGAAAACTCAAATAGATTCAAAGCTTGAAATTTCTCTTTTGGGGGACTGTATAATAAATTGTGAGTGTCAAATTATTTGTAATTAATAAACAATTTTCATTGAATTGTTCCTTTTCTCATAACAGTGGCATCTACTTTCTCTAGAGTTAGTTGTAGAGGGCTGTAAAGATCTTACTACTTTTCAAAGCTTTTCAGAATACTCCTTATCTTTCCCAGTCTTGCTGCCCTGCTGTTGCCTACTAGGTCAACTTGTATTCACTGTCAGGAGCTGTTTTTCCTTTGCAAATGAGCACATCTTTGTTTGGACAAATCTTGTCCCTGAAGCACTCTACAAATAGCATCTGGTAACCCCTCTGGCTTGTGATGACAACTTAACAGGAAGCACGAAGGGTAGAAAACAGTGGCATCTTCTCTGGAATGTTGATGAGGCTTCCAAAATACTGTTGCTGGCCTCTGCTTATAAGAAGAATGCTTTTTTTTTTGCAGGGAAAGATCTCCAGTTCTTACTTGCATGTGCAGTGAGAAAGGGAGAGAGGAACTGGTTTTAGAATGCTGATTTCTTGGTAAAAGTGTCATACTTTGTTTTCTATTCCTCAGAGCCTTTAGAGACAGCACTATGACAGCACTTACTGATCAGTGTCTTTTTTTTTTTCATTTAACAAATATTGTGGAAAGATACACATAACATTGGATTTGCCATTTAATCAGTTCAGTGATATCAAATACCTTCACATTGTATGCCACTATGACCACCGACCAACTCCAGAATTTGTTTTATTTTCTCAAGTTGTGACCAGTGTAGTTAAAAAAAAAATATGTCTCACTCATTAGACTGTGAGATCCTTGAAGACAGGAGTCCTGTTTTATTAATTTTTATATTTATTCTGATATGGCATTTGACCTGTTATAGGAGCTCGTTTATGTTTGTGGGTAGAACGAATGTGAGAATGGAGTGAAGGAACAGTTTCTCCTGAGCTCCTGCTCTCAGTTATTATCATCTGTGATGTTCTTTGACTTATATTCATTCTATGCTGTATGGTTCTGCAATTTAGTAAGAATATGTTTATTTTATTTTATTTTATTTTTTTCATTTTGAGAACTTCAGCCAGTGGGGAATATGACTTTTGGATTAATTTTCTGGACTTTCTGATTTATAAAATTAAAAAAGAGCTGTTTTTCCTTTGCAAATGACCACATCTTTGTTTGGACAGATCTTGTCTTGATGGTTCTAATTCCTCATAAAATTTAAACTGTTCTTACAGTTTTCATTGCAGATTATTCCTATGAAATATTGAGCCATTTGATCTATTACTGCCAGTTCTTTGATGGTGTGCATTTTAATTTCTGAGAACCCTGTGACATTTTTTGTTTTTCTTTGATACTGGAGGTTGAGCCCATGGGCATTTTACCAGTGATCTATACCCCAGCTCCTTTAAATTTTTTTTTTTTTTTTGTATTTTGTGATGGGGTCTTGCTAAGTTGCTGAGGCCTTGGACTTGTGATCCTCCTGCCTTAGACTCCTGAGTTGCTGGGATTCCAGGCCTATACCATTGCACCTGGCTGATGTGAATTTTTGTGAGGAATTCTTGTGTTGCTCTTTCTCTCTAGGAACCACCCTTAGGAGTGCCTTACTTTCAAATGTCTTGTCCCTATCCCTCATCTTTTTAGCATCAGTTAGAAAACTTTAGGATCAGACCTAAGTATGTCATTATCATCAGATAAACCCCAGCACATACTGTGGGGTTTCGGAACTGAGAGATTAGACATTGCTTGGGTCCATCTCCTCATTTTATGGAGGAAGAATCTGAATGAAGGGCGGTGATATAGTAAGATTCACATAATGTATTATAGTAGGGTTTGGGTGAGAAGCTAGATTTCCTGATACTTTCAGCCCTATAAAATTAAAATGTACAGCTATTGCTGTTTTAAAATGATCACTTTTTTTGGTGTGAATTTAGATGTCTTCAGAACCTGCTCTACCCATTGATGGAGAAGATGCTGTTGTGTGGTTTGGGGGTGTCACATGGATCACCTCGCCACACATTAGATTGTTCCTATGTGTCTCAGATCTTGGCCACAACAGCCATGCCTTCTGAGTGAGCATGTGAGACTAGGAGACTTGGGTTTTAGCACATAGGTTATCTGGTAACCATTATCCATTACTGTATTATTAGAGATTAGCTAGCATTTAGCCAGCCATATAATCTTGGTCATATAAGGCATAAAAAGATTAATCTTCAAAATAACTTTATTTTGAAGTAGATTCACAGGAAGTTGCAAAGGCAATACAGAGAGGTCTTGGGTATCTTTTATGTAGTATACCCAATGGTGATATCTTCATGACTATAGTACCTCATCAAAACCAAGAATTTGACATTTGTGTAAGATATGTTTATAGTTCTATACGATGCTTAATTTTCAGTGGCATAGAGGGAATTTTGGAATATTATAACTTGCTGGTGCTGACTGGAGGTGACAGTACCAGAGTGGGGTGCTAAAAAGGATTATTAGTCTTCCTCTGGATGAATTGAGGAGTAAAGGATAAGAAACAGAATTCTGTTACTGCAGGGACAACTTTCTCATTAAATAGGAAGCTGTGGCTATGTTACTGCTTTTTCCAAGCCTTGCTTTCCAGAGTTTCCAAAAAAGGTAGTCATGTTATATGTTTTTACAAACCTTAATTCTTTGGAAAAGAGAGGGCTATGTGAGTGATTTTTGTTTGTATGTTTCTAGTTAGTACTGTTCCATCAGGGAAAGCCAGTGTTTTTTCTTGTATGGTGCAATGTACTTGAATTGCAAATGGGAAAACTTTTTAGGAATGAGTGTGCCTGTGCCACTGGATGCCTGACCACTGTCCTTCTCACAGTTCATGTCTGACATCTGAGGTAGCTCCATTTCCCCCCAGTCCTATCATTATGATTGACTGTCAGATATACAATGACTTCAGTTCTTCAGATGGTTAGTTCCAGTCTTCATGAGCAACAGAATATTTACAATATTTTCTGATGAGGGACTCAGGAAAAGTCTGAGTCTCATAGGAAATTCTGATTCCTCCCTCTTCATCCCAGGTAGATTCTCTCCCGCTCTGCTTCACAGAGGAACAGAACTCATCAGATGGGTCTTTCTTCAACTCCTATCTGCCTCTGTGTCCATCTCATGCTTACTCTCCTACAGAAAAGATGTTATTCTTCAGATCTAAGACCAATACTTCTACTCTGTCTTGGCTTCTCCCTTCTACTGTTCTCTCACAAAATTTACAGTACTAATAACCTCTTATTTCTCCTAGATCATCAACCTGGATCCATTTCTCTCCCAGATCAATCCACAAAATCTATTATATTTAAGTCTTTCACATAAACAAACAGAAATAGAGCACTTTGACCTTATATACCTCTATAATGATTTCATACTCCCTAACTAGCCAGTCTTCTAAACAGAATCACTCTGCCTCCATTTCTCCAACTCACTCAGTTTTGTTTTCCAGCTTACTGACTTATTCTGCATTCATCTAGCTGTACAAGTGGGTGGCCTTGGAGTTCTCCTTGACAGCTCACTCTTTTCCTACTCATACACAGACCATTACCCATTCCCATAATGTTTACCCTTTAAGATTCTTTAGATATTTAGATTATGAGACACATGATTAGGTAGCTCTGGGGTGGGAACTCGGATCTCTCTATATTAAGCCCACCATAATTGATCCTGCTGCTCAGTTGGGTTAAAACCCCTACAGAAGTAGATGGCACCTATAGTGCCAAGGTCTCGGCCTGGCACAGAATCACAAGCCACCACACACTTGTAGATTGAAACAGCAATTCTTTATTCCCGAACTCACACCGGCCTCTACACAAACAGGTTCTGGGGAAATCCCAGTTCTGCCAGCCCAATTCACCTACTCCACGAGGCTTTTTTCAAATCCCATTTTTATCTCACGAGAACTCAACGGGAACAAGCAGCAGGAACATCCTAATCCCAGCAGCAATAATCTTCAACCTCCAACTTCCCTAAAACCCCTATTGTCTTAAACCGGGAACGCCTTAAACTCAAGGAGCGGGGAAACTTCCTCAAACCTGATCAGCTCTAAACCCGGATCCGCCCTGGTCTTTGAGCAAGGTCACCTTACTAAAGCATACATGCAATGTCCCATTGAATGTCCTCTAAGCAGCATGGGGTACGCTGGCAAGGAGATTTCGATGCATCATTCCTACTTGGCAATGGCCCTCAGCACTATAGTTTAGACCACAGATGTTTATGCCCTAAACAGGAAAGGAAAGGATAATGTTAGTGCTAATAAGTGAGTTAATCCACTGAAATGGATTAACTGGTGGTAAACATAGGCAGGTAGGTTGTAGCTGAAGGAAGTAGATCACTGGGTGTGTGCCTTAGGGGTTTGCATTTTGTCCTTGGTGAACAGAGCTCTCTCTTTGTTTCCTGGTTGCCATGTCCTGAGCTGCTTCTCTCTAAGTTTTTACTTTCCCCCCTCGCAGCCAATTCTTCACTCAGCAGTAAAAGGAATCTAAACATTTGTTGGATCTTGTTATTCTCTAGGTTAAAACTCTCCAAAGACTTTCCATTGCTCTCAGAATAGAATTCATATGTTTTACTATGGCCTATATAAGGCCCTACCTGATGTGGCTCTTCTTTCTCCATCTCATCTCCAGATGTCTTAATTCTTGTAGGTTTAATGCACAGACTTTATCATAGTTTGTAATGATGTACTTATATGTGTGATTATTTGATAAATATCTTTCTACTTAGGAGAAAGTCTCCATTTAGGGATGATATATCCCCACCCCCCCAGCACAGTGCTGTTGAAAGAGTAGATGGATGAATGCATTGCTATGTTTGGGCCTCAGCCTTGATGGTTCTGATTCGGTAGCTCTGGGGTGGGAACTAGGATCTCTATATATTAAACCCACCATAGTTGATCCTGCTACTCAGTTGGGTTAAAACCCCTACAGAAGTAGATGGCAACTATAGTTTAGACAACAGATGTTTAGGCCCTAAACAGGAAAGGAAAGGGTAATGTAAGTGCTAATAAACACTTATAGTCATTTTGTGAATACTGTTGACTCCATCATTCCTCTAGGTAGGCAAATATACATCTAATGGGGCTGGTGTTGTAGCTCAGTGGTAGAGTACTTAGAGTGCTTGCCTAGTATATGTGGCGCACTGGGTTTGATCCTCAGCATCACACAAAAAATAAATAAATAGACAAATAAATAAATGAATAAAACAAAGGTATTTAAAAATATACATCTACTGACACTTTTATAGGATGATATTTCCATTGTGATTTCTTATTTATTTTTAAACTCTTTGCCAATTTTATGGTAAAGATAAAAGAGAAGAAAAGACAGGCTGTTATGTGATTACTGTTATGCTGGCAATAGATTTTAAACACATCCAAGTTAGTAAGAATCTAAATAAAGCTAAAACTATGTAATTTTTTTCTCATGTGCTAGATCAGAGGAAACACCAGCCAGGAAACATCTGAAGATGATAAAGACACCCTATTTTCAATGAGCTTAAAATTGGGAGGCTTCATGTAGTAAATGCAAAGAGTATTATTGGATTGGAAGTTATGAAATCCTGGGCCCCCGATGAGGGGTTGTGGGCAAGTTGCTTCAGCTCTGAATCTTAGTTTCCTCAACTGTACAATATAAGACTTGGATCAGAGAGCTTCACAGCTTTCCAAGTCCTTGTAAATAGATGGGGCAAGAGGGACCTTAGGACTTGAATGGGGATGAGTGGAGGTGGCAGTGAATGGGGCTCTGAGTTAGGTGACAGAGTCCTAATGTTGGGAGCAGAAATGTGCATGGAATGAGGGCTTGTAGATAGTAGCAGTCAAAGAGAAAGTTGGAAGAGTTTGTGAGCTGACCTGTGGAGGGTATTGGATACCAGGTTTAAGTTTTATTAGATTTCCTTTTATAGAAAGTAGAAAGCTCTAAATAGTTTTATTTCTCTTTCCTTTCCATGCTAATCAGCGTTACAATTTCATATAAACTTCTGAGGACAAAGAAAGCACACACACACAAAGTGTGTGAATAAGCCTCTTGAAGTATAAATGATAAAATCTTACCTTTTCAATTTTTCTGATTATTAAAGCAATGCATAATTAAGATAAAAATATTTAAACATTACACATTGGAAAGTATAATACCCTTATGATAAACTCCCAAACAGAAAAATCATTAACATTTGTTGTCTTCTTGTTGATTTTTGTAGAAGTTTTTAGGTAACAATCAAAAAAAAATTTAATACCTCTGTTTTTATTTATTTTTATGCCATGCTGAGGATTGAACCCAGTGTGCCTCATGTGTGCTGGGCAAGTGTTCTACTTCTGAGCTATGCTCCCAGCCCTAGGTAACAGTTTGACATAATTGAAGCAGCATTTTAGGAAGCTCATTTTGGTAGCAATGTGTGGTTTTGATAAAGAGGGGAGAAACTGAAGTCCGAGGATCAGGATCATTGTTTAACAAATATCTGTATATCTTCTGTGTTAGTGTGTAATAGTCCAGTCTGAAGGTCATAAGGGACTATGTGAGGGGTGCAGAAAATATTAAAGAGGAATGGATGGATTCAAGAGAAAGTTTAAAGGAAGAATCATCCAGTGACTGAGTGGGTCATGATTAGGGCAAAAGAGAAAGAGGAGCAGAAGAAGGTGATTGAAATTTCAGATGTGAGTCTTTGTGAGTCATTTGTTAAAGCTATGGGGAGGAAGCCCAGTTTAGGGAGGGAGATAAGCAAAAGATATTTGGACTGAATTATCAGAAATCACCACATTTAGAATCTCAGAAGAGGAGACACTCAGAGCATTGGAGAAAAGACAGCCAGACCCGGGAAGAGAGAGCCAAGAGAGTGCAGGCACAGAGCAGCAGGACAGAGGTTCAGAAAGAGTGGCTACAGTGTCAGGAGCTGAGGAGGCCTTACGGAGAACAAGCAGAGAGAAGGGATGGGCCATTAGAGGCCAGCTGTGCTGTTTCCTGGACATCCTCTGTGCTGTGAAATGGTAGAGGTAGTATTCAGATTACAGGTGTCATGAAGAGTGGCTCGTTTGAAACTTTTGTTCTAAGGAAAGAGTGAATATGAAGAGGATAGCACCAAAAGACTGTGTAATTTCCTTCATATTGTGGTATTCTCAGGATATTCATATTCCTGCCTGACATGCTGATGTTAGGCAAACCTTTGTGAATTGGCCTAGAACTGATTGCTGTGGAAAAACATCTTACAAGTTGGAAATTTGGCTATCTTCTTCATCCTCAGCCTTTCATAGAAGAGCAGCTGCCCAGTTCTGTGTGCCCAGTTATTTCATGTAACTGTGAGGTTGGTAAGATTGAAAATTTGTTACTCAACAGGTATAATAGTAATAATAAAAAGCCCCACAATGTTATTCTTTTGCCATTTAGTCCTGTTCTTTACTACTAACTAATTGTTTTTTGTTATAGTCAACCTCTCCCTGCTTACTAATCTACGTTCAGTAACTCATGTGTTCTTCTCCATAAAACATAGCGCTCCCTTCTCCCAGCTTGGGTCTTCTTTGGTATGGCTCCCTGTCTCCAACTTACTGGGCTGCCTTCAGTTCTTCCTGGTTGACTTGGGAGAAGAAAAGAGAGAGGAACTATAAAAAATTCTTGTTATTGGGCTGGGGATGTGGCTCAAGCGGTAGCACGCTCGCCTGGCATGCATGGGGCACTGGGTTCTATCCTCAGCACCACATAAAAGTAAAATAAAGATGTTGTGTCCACCGAAAACTAAAAAACAAATATTAAAAAATTCTGTCTCTCTCTCTCTTTAAAAAAATTCTTGTTATGTATAAAGATGAAATATATGAGTTTGCAAATATTTATCCTACAAAATGTGGTTCACAGTAACAGTGTTGTCATGGGGCATAAGAACTCTCTGGGCTTAGAAGGCATTTAAAACTAGCACTTTTTCTTCTTCAAATTGATATGTGAGTTATTATTTTTTCTTTTCTTTTTTTTTTGTGGGAATGGTACTGGGATTTGAACTCAGGGGCACTGACCACTGAGCCACATCCTCAGCCTTATTTTGTATTTTATTTAGAGACAGGGTCTCACTGAGTTACTTAGTGCCTCACCATTGCCAAGGCTGGTTTGAACTTGAGGTCTTCCTGCTTTAGTTTCCAGAGCAGCTGGGATTACAGGCATGTGCCATGCCTGGCTCCTTAGTTCTAAGCATTTGTTTTTGAATCTAGATGCCAAAGTTGAAAGAAACTGACTTGCATTTATGAATATTTGTAAAATGGTCATGTAGTGTGCCATATTCCTTCAAATTTGTTAAAAATAGAAACTCTGAAGAGTTGGGTGACTTCATGATTAGAGAAGGAAAACTCTGTAACTGGAATAGATGGTTTCAATAATTCACACGTCTGTAATTTGTACCCTAGTCATAGCATGACTTCTTAGAAGTCCTTCCTAGAAGGCAGTAAAAATAATGTTTTCTCTCTTTCCCTTTCATTTGACTTATTTACATAACACAAAACCTCATAAAAAGTTATTAATTCAGGATCAATGTTTAGAGAAAGAAGTTACAGAGATTGCTGCAGGAGTTACAGAAAATACCCACTGGTTCTTCTTTTCTATTTTTGCCTTAGAAGTTGTTTAGAAAATCTAATTGAGGAAGGCTTGCATCTGATGCAAGCAGTGAATATATTTACTTCTAAAGCAGAGGTTTCTCTATGGAATGATGACTATATTGGGTAAGAAGAGCTCAGAGGGCGTTGATGAGTTATGTATTCTCTTGCCAGAAAAGGTGCTTGTTTAAAAGACAGGCTGTCCATATATTTAGCCTTCAGGTCATACTGCTTTCTCCAGTTTCTGGCAGAGTGAATGAGCATAGCCATATTTGATGACCTAAATTGACATACCAAGTCATTTGGAAGTAGGTTCAGTTCCTTTGAAACTGAATGAAAATCATTTAGTAAAGCAAACTGGTACTTCAAACAAAAGACCAGATTTTTTTTTTCCTCCATGGTTTTAGATAAATTCAGTCAGGTTTTATTTAGTTCAGCTAAAAGTAATAAAAAGATTTCAAAATAAATTTATTTCCTTTTATTAGATCAAAAGGCAGCAAAGCCTAGCACAAAGTTCAGCCTGATACCTGTTTATTTTTAATGTATATTTTTAGTTGTTGATAGATCTTTATTTTATTTATTTATATGCAGTGCTGAGAATCCAACCCATTGCCTCACACATGCCAGGCAAGTGTACTAACTCTGAGCCCCAGCCCCAGCCCCTGATACTTGTTGTTGTAACTAAGGTTTTACTGGAACACAGTCACCCCCACCCAACCCCCCAAACATATTATTTCTAGTTGCTTTTGCATCACAGTGGAATTATTGAGTAGTTGTGACAGAGACCATATAAACTGCACAGCCTAAAATATTTACTGCCTGCTCTTTGCAGATCCCTGTTCTAGACTAATGAAAATACTTAATATCAATATTGTTTGGTTATGTATGGCACGAATGGCTACTCTTTGTATGAATTGTTATTAATTTAAAGTATTTTGGTATCTTCTACCATTCTGGATTACATTTTTTATAAAAATAACTAACTCATTGTGAAGATTAGTATCCTGAGTGCCTAGTAGACAATACATTGAATATTGCAAAACTCAATTTTGTTTTTGACCAAATCCTTTGGACAGTGTTTTAGTTATCTTTTTCACTGGTGTGACTAAAAGACTGATCTGCACAATTATAGAGGAGGAAGAATTTATTTGAGTGCTCCTGGTTTCAGAGGTCTCAGTTCATAGAAGGCCAGCTCCATTCCTCAAAGCTTGAGGTGAGGCTGAACATCATGGCAGGAGAGGGTGGTGGAGGGAAGCAGCTCACATTACAGCGACCAGGAAACAGAGAGAGTCTACTTTCCAGATACAAAATATATACCCATAGCCATGCCTCCAAATAGCCACATCCTCCAGCCATACCCTACCTGCCTCCAGTTACCACTCAGTTAACCCCACTCAGGGATTAATTTGCTGATTAAGTTAAGGTTCTAACCCAACCATTTCTCCTCTGAACCTTCTTGCATTGCCTCATACATGAGCTTTTTGGGGACATCTCACATCAAACCATAACAGACAGTAAAATAACTTATTTCTTAGTGTGCATTTAACCATTTGTAAATACTCTGGGAAGATATGGCATGATACAAAGTATGCTGTCAGCCCTTGATTGCAAGATGATTTCTTGATTTATGGAAGTAATTAAAATGACAATGGAAAGAAATATTTTCCTTTTTCTTTTTCTTCAGTTTTTTTGTTGGTGGCCTCGTCTACTCCTTAGCATTTATTTTCCTTCCAAATAAAGGGCAGAAGTAAGGTTATTCCGAGGGTCATTTGCCTCCTTGGTATAGCCTGGTTCTTCTCAAGAGTTATTTTAATGTCTTGCAGGAGATACTGTTTGATAACTGAGGCTAATCTCATGAGCACCATCAGAATCAGCCTGGGGACAAGAATCAGTTTTCAGTCATTTATAGATACATGAATTCAACAAACGTTGACAGTTTGCTGGCCAGGTGCTATGCCCACAGGATTTCATAGTCATTTATAGGACATGATGTAGAGCAGATAATTAAAATATATTGTGTTAAATAAAATGGTTGAATAATTCACAGGGCAGTATGGGAGAGAAGGGGATTCAGCATGACACAGAGGAGCACATCATGAAAATCTACTTGGAAGGGGTAAATCTAGATAAATAAATCTGGGACATTTGGTAGAACATTGGGTGGAGATATCCAGCAGGTGGATTTGAACCTGAATTCCTGGGTTGAGGTATGAGCTAGAGATAAAGATTTAAGAGTCTCTAGGATAAAAATAATGGTTAAAAACACGAGACTTGATGAGCTCACCTACAAGTTGGAGTGGGGAGAGCATTGGGTTCATATGTGAAGGGCCAGAAGTTAAGAGTCAGAAAGAGAGCACACAAAAGAAACAGGAGTCAGAAAGGTATTTAGGAGTACAAAGAGAACAAAAGACTTGAAGGGAAGAGACAGACTAAAGAAAGATGGAAAACCCAGGGAGTCATCAAGAATGATTGGCAAGGTAGGGGGCAGTAGGAGAGAGAGAACTTACTTAAAATATTATCTTCTATAATTATGTGGTAAGCAAATAATTGCCTAAAACTTGGCTTTAAGCCTTTTGTTTAAAGTAGGCCCAAATAAATGTGATGATTTTCTACATTTGTAGAAGCTAATAATTTTTTTAAAAACTAACATATTTATCCAGCACCTTTCTTTTTTCTTTTTTTTTTGCATAAGACGTGGGGTAGGTTAGCAACCCTAGGGATAAACTATGAACAATACAGAAACCATCCAACATGAATCTAGACCTCACAGAACTTGCAGCAAGATAAGGCATGAATCTAAATACTTACAGTACAGGTAAAAAAGTGACGGGAAGTAAAGGAAGGGCTAAAATTCATGAAGGCTTAGAGGGCAGAGAGGTTGCTTTTCGTTTGGGGATTCAGGAAAACAATTTTGAACTAAGCCTTGGAAGATAGGTAGAGATGGAAGTATCAGTAAGTCAAACATAGGAAAAAGTATGAGCAGAAGCGCCGTCAGAAATCCTGAGACACTATCAATCATGTACAGTGATGCTTCACTTAATGGAAGGAACACAGTGTGAGAAATGCATCATTAGGCGATTGTTTTTGTATGAACATTGTGGAATACACTTTTGACACTGAGATGGTATATCTTCCTACACACTAGGCTGTATGGTGTGGCCACCACAGTTCTGTGCCCATTGTTACACAGTACATGACTGTTATAGCCCTTGACTATGTCCTTCTCCACAGCTGCTGATGCTGAGGTCTGAATTCATTTTTATAGAACCTCATGTGGTGTTTTGCATGTACTACTTAATTAGTGTTTGCTATGTAAATTTAATTACTTATCCACAGCCTTACTTGTGCTGGCCTCAGTAATAAAGCAAAAACCATTTTGAAGACTAGAATTCTTTGCCAGTAAAATGATAATACAGATACTTGAGTACTTTACCTTCTTGATTTGATTTTTAAGGTGACAAATTAAAACTAACAAATGAATTAAATACATGTAATTTATAATATTTCTGTATTTGACAAGAACAATTTAAGTCACACATCACAGATATGATTAAGTTTGATCAGAACAGCACAACTTATTTAGGATATTATTTAAATGACCATATTAAAATCAACTTTCAGATGGCAATTTATTTATTTATTTTTTGGGGACTGGGGATTGAACTCAGGGGTGCTTAACCACTTAGCCACATCCCCAGCCCTATTTTTTTGTGGGGGAGACAGGGCCTCACTAAGTTGCTGAAACTGTCTTTTGAGCTTGCTATCCTCCTCCCTCAGGCTCCCAAGCTTGTTAGGATTATAGATGTGCGCCACAGTGCCTGGCTGGACAACTATTTTGTTACATATAAGTACTTATATTTGTTTTATATTTTGAAATTACTTTTTTTATTTTCTAAATAAATCCATACAATTTTATCATTAATGTTTGTGTTCTTTATCTTCCGGCATAGAAGGACTATTAATAAGGAGCCTTTAAAAATAATGGAATAGCTAAATGTCAGAGGAACACTTTCATGCATGACTGTTTTAATGAAAAAATATTGGCTTTTAAAAATTATATTATTTTTAACTCACATGAATTGTACAATTAACAGGTTTGACTGTGACATTTTTATAAATGCATATATTGTACTTTATTTATATCCACCTTCTCACTGCCTTCTCTTGTCATACTTTCTCTGTCCCCTATGGTCCCTTTCTCTTCCCTAAAATCCCTCTCTATTTTCAGATAATCTTATTTATTCATTTATTCTATTGTCTCAACACATGACAGAAAATAAGTGATACTTATTTTTCTGTGTTTGCCTTTTTTTGTGTAACATGTCCTCCAGTTCCATCCATTTTCCTGCAAATGACATGATTTCATTCTTTATGATTGCATGATACTCCAGTGTATGTGGGCGTTTTTTTTTCTTTTTTTTTTATTGGTTGTTCAAAACATTACAGAGCTCTTGACATATCATATTTCATACATTAGATTCAAGTGGGTTATGGACTCCCATTTTTACCCCAAATACAGATTGCAGAATTACATCGGTTACACATCCACATTTTTACATAATGCCATATTAGTAACTGTTGTATTCTGCTACCTTTCCTATTGCATGTGTGCGTTTTACCTTTTCTTTATCCATTCATCTGTTGATGTGAACCTAGGCTGATTTCACATTTTGGTATTGTGAATAGTACTGCAATAAATATGGGTAAGGAGATGTTCCTTTTGTATGCTGACTTCATTTTCTTTGGATATGTACCAAAGAGTGGGATACTTGGATCATATGGCAGTTCTGTTTTTTAGTGTTTTGAGGAACCTCAACACTGTTTTCTATAGTGGCTGTACAAATTTACCGTCCCACTGAGAGTGTATGAAGAATTCCTTTTCCCCACCTCCTTGCTAGCATTTGTCATTTTTTACTTTGTTGATAATGGGCATTCTAACTGGGGTGACATATAATCTCAGTGTAGTTTTGTTTTACATTTCCCTGGTGGCTAAAGATATTGAGCATTTTTCATACACTTACTGGACATTTGTACCTCTCTTGGGGAAGTATCTGTCAGGTCATTCATCCAGTTTTTTTTTAAATTGGATTAATTTTGGGGGTTTGTTGGTAAGTTTTTTGAGTTCTTTATAATATATTCTGGATATTTAATTTCTATCGGGTATTCATGTATATAATCTGGATATTAAATTTCTTTCAGATGAATAGTTGGCAAAGATTTTCTCCCATTCTATAACTTGTCTTTTTATTCTGTTGATTGTTTCTTTTACTCTGTAGTATTTTTTAAAATTTTTTTTAAGAGAGAGAGAGAGAGAGAGAGAGAGAGAGAGAGAGAGAGAGAGAATATTTTAATATTTATTTTTTAGTTTTCGGTGGACACAACATCTTTGTTTGTATGTGGTGCTGAGGATCGAACCCGGGCCATACACATGCCAGGCGAGCGCGCTACCACTTGAGCCACATCCCCAGCCCTCTATAGTATTTTTTAATTTGGTGAAACCCCATTTATCAATTTTTGCTTTTGTTTCCTGAGCTATTAGAGTCCTATTTAGGAAATTGTTGCCTATGCTAATATATCAAAGTGTTTCTTTTGTTTTCTTCTAGTAGTGTCAGAGTTTCAGGACTTATATTCAAGTCTTTGATCCATTTTTTTATGGTACTGGGGATTGAACCCAAGGGTGCTTAATCACTGAGTCACATTCCCAGTCCTTTTTGCATTCTATTTAGAGAGAAGGTCTTGCTGAGTTTCTAAGTGCCTCATTAAGTTGCTGAAGCTGGCTTTGAACATATGAGCCTGCTGCTTCAGCCTCCCAGAGCCACTGGGATTAGAGGCATGTGCCACTGCGCCCAGCCTTTTATCTATTCTAAGTTGATTTTTGTGTGGTTGATAGATAGGGATACACTTTCAGTCTTCTACATGTGGACATCCAGGTTTCCTGGCATCATTTGTTAAGATGCTGTTTTTTTTTTTTTTCTCCAATGTTTTTGACTCCTTTGTTGAGAATCAGATGATTGTAAGAGTGTGGATTATTTTTGGATCCTCTGTTTTATTACGGTCTCTGGGTCTGATTTTATACCAGCATTATGCTACATCGTTACTGTGGCTATGTAGTATGTTTTTAAATCAGGTCTTGTGATGTTTCCATTGTTGCCCTTTTTGCATAGGATTACTTTGGCTATTAGGGTTTCTTATAGCCTTCCTTTAAGATTAAAAAATAACTTCTTCCATAGTGGGACAGGGGCATAGGGAAGAATGAAAGAATTTTGGCTTGTGTAGAGGGGAAGAAAGGGAGGGGTGGGGCTGTGGGGATGGCAAGGATGGTAGAAGGAGATAGACATTATTACCTTATATGCATGTATGATTATACTATGGGAGTGACTCTGTACCATGCACAGCCAGAGGAATGAGAAGTTGTACTCCATTGTGTACAATATGTGTACAATATGACAAAATGCATTCTACTGTCATGTATGACTAATTAGAACAAATTAAAAAAAATTCCCAGTAGACAGTAAAAAAAATAACTTCTTGATATGCAGATGTTTTAGATTTAACTTTAGGAAACATTAACATTTCATAGTCATATCAATGTATTTGCTTTGATGAGTTTAGGGGATCAGATTTAGAATACAAATTTTAATGTTGGAATTACTTAGCTATTTTGAAAAGGTTCTATTTAATGTGTTATAATTTAGAATGGACAGTTTGAAATATGAGTTAGAAAAATGATATAATAAACCATGTTTTCTTCTTGATATTAGAAAAGGAAATAATTATGGTATCTATTAAAATAGGATAAACTGTATTGATTTAATGGTTAACTAGATAATAATTCAAGGAATTAGAAAGGTGGAGCATGTTGGTTCATGATGATTTTGTATCCTAGATTACATATAAGAATTTGGAACTCATCATGGTGTCTCATGCCTGTGATCCCAGCAACATGGGAGGCTGAGGCAGGAGTATTACAAGTTTGAGGTCAGCTTCATCAATTTAGGGAGAACCTGAGCAATTTAGTAAGACTGTCTCAAAATAAAAAAAAAATCAATTATGTTTAACATCATTTTAACCATTGTTTATTTTATAGTGATACCAAAACAAATTAAAGTCATTCCTATTTAATTGATATGGTTTATCCTTACTTTATAAAATTTGTTGATTATCAAATTTAATCTTATTTTGCAAATGATGGAAACCATATTAAACAGTTTTATTTAAATGACCTATCTCAAGAGATAGGTCATCTGTTTATGTAAGCAAAGTTGAGAAGTAAAACTCTGAAATTTCGTAAGCTTATTATTGCATTTGTCTAAAAATAAACTTTCACAAATTAAGATAAACTGTTTTGTTCATTAAATCATAAATGTAACAAAGTTAATTTTCTAAACGTTTATATGCAGGTAAGTAAGCAAGCAAAATGATTGAATAAGAGCTCATATGCTTTGTCTTTTTTCTTTTTCCTCCCAATAGGACCAGACATATTATCAATCATTTCAAGTCTCAGAATATGGTGAGTTCCTCAGTTTATTTTGAAGGAAAACAACAACAACAACAACAACAACAACACATTTATTACTTTCTACAGAGATAAGAGAAATTGTCAAGAGATAGGTTACTTAAAGTAAAAATTCCAGTGGAGATAAAATTCTGGTGTTCCTTATAGGTCTAAACAAGTATTTTCCTTTATAAAGTTCTAAAATCTCACTAAAAGAATAAAGTAGGAAAAAATATTACCTAAATTCTCATTATGCTAGTCTTTTCCTTTTATATAGTTTTTTTTTTTCTATTTGTTGTGACCATAAAATATTTTAAAATTTTTGAGTTTTTAAAAGTCAAAACATTGGGGTTAGTCGTGTGTAGTGCAATGATACATGCCTCTAATCCTAGCAACTCAGGAGGCTGAGGTAGGAGGATCCCAAGTTCAAAGCTGGCCTGAGCAACTTGTTAAGGCTTGTCTCAAAATAGGAAAAAAAAAAAAAAAAGAAAAAAAGAACTAGGAATGTGGCTTGGTGGTAAGGCACCCTGGTACCAAAAAGCAAAATAAATAAATAAATAAATGAATAAATATAAAAACATTGGGGTTCAGTGGTAGAGCATGCAAAAGGCCCTGGGTTTCATCATCACACCACAAAATCAAATTTAAAAAACCCCATCTTACTGTCAATTATTTTCCACATTTTTATTTGGTCAACATTGCTGAAGACCACCCATTTAAATCAGGTTAATCATATTCTTATAAGTGCAGCACTTATAATATTGTGTTAAAAACAGATGAAAACTGTGGATTCAGCTAGTTGGTTTATGAATGGAGGAGAGATGAAGGTGGAAGCATGGGATCTCCATCTTAGTTTACCATTTAAGTAGATACTTTGAGTTTGTATATTGAGTTTTTTCATTTAATTTGTGCCACTTTTTGAGACTGTGTTTCATTCAGGCAGCTGAAATTCTGGAAAGTAGTGTGCTTATTTATCCCTTTGTGGCTCAGGCTTAGGATCTCAGCACACACTGTTTCTAGCGGGTGGGGTACAGCATATAATTGCCAACCTACAATGTGTGAGGAGAAGGTATTTGAATTTCCCTTTTGGCCTCCTGTCTTAGATTGGCCCAGGGTATAGGAGGGACTTGGAGCATGAAGAGGGCCTTTAGCATTATTTGAGCTGAAAGTCTTCCCTCCATGGGACCCAGAGGTCTTTTTGATATTTGTCTTCTGTTAATTGAATGGTGAGGTTCCTTGTTATGAGACTTAGATCTGTCTTTGATCAGTGAAACTATAGAAAACAATTTCAGTAGATCAGAAAAAAGCAAACAAACATTTTTTGCTCTGGTGGGGTGCTTTATGTCAAATAGTATTAATTAAAACATATTTCATACTTAATTACATAAAGATGACCTAAGTAAGGATTTCTAATTTGAATACAGGGGTTTTCATCTGTGTCAATGTATGTTTGGATTCTAATGATTCTAAGTTTAAGTAATAAAAATTATCAACTATTTCAGAAAAATTTAATTTTTTATTTTGCTAAGCTGAAGATAATGGTAAAACATATTCTTTAAAAGATTGCTTTTTTCCCCCAGTGTTACCAAAATTTGAAGTTGCTTTGCAGACACCATTATATTGTTCTTTGACTTCTAAGAATTTAAATGGTACCATCACCGCAAAGTAAGTATTACTTTTCTTTTGATAAGACTCTCAATCATTATAAAACTGTAAAACAAAAAGCTCATTATATATTCCAGAATATTAGCACTATGCTTTGCTTATCAAAATATCCTACTGGGTGATAAACAACTATTTATAATAAGTAATCAAGCATGAGACAGGTCTTTATATCCATGTCTCTGTTTCCAAGCCAATCTAGTCCTAAAATATTTCCCAAAACCAAGACTACTTTAAGGATATACATTATAAGTTGCCATATTAAAAAAAAATTATGTGTATTTCCTTATTCTCCATTTAGATGATGTAGAGTTGAGGCAACTAACTTAGCTTTTCTTAAATTCTATGCTGTTTTTCTCATTGATAATGGAGGTGGGAGAGGAAGTGGTTGTCTTATTGAAATTGGCAGATATGTGAATAATCAACATTCATTCATTTCACCATATGTACACAGAGACCTTCAATTTACCCTGTCTCATATATGTCTGGTGGCTGTCATGATTTGGACCCCCTAGCTTGAACAGCACAGCATTTTGTATTGCTGAGGCAAAAAGCATACTCAGAGTTCTAGACTAGTGGTTCAGGCTGGGATGGGCCTCAAGTAATTGAAGGATTGGTCTTTTGTAGCTTTTATTTTTTGATGTGTCTGTATCTGTGCTTCAGCTTCTGAAATTTATTTCTAAGAGCTAAGAAAAACTGGACTCCCCTACTGCTGTCTCACCACTGTATCTCCACTGGTGAGGATCTATGTCAGTGTAAGCAATGGGCAGTGAGTCTCCTGGCAGAAGCAAGCACTTCACAATCCAAAATGTTCTAAAAATTCCTGCTTTAAAGTGTGCAACAATAACAAAAAAAGTTACATGAAACACACAATACAGAAACAAAATCATGTCTATGATTTATACCAAATTAATATCTGCTTGTGTTCAAGAAACAACGTCCAATATGAATTTGGAGGCTGTGGATGGATTTTTGGTTTAGAAAACACACAAATGCCTGCATTTTACATCATTATTATACTATACTTGATTTTAGTCAAAGGTTCAGCATCCTGTTTGGGGTTTGAGTTCTTTGGTAAATGTTTTTAAAACTTGGAACAACTCTGGTACAAACCCCAAATATATGTAGATCAGCACAATCCATGTCCACATAGGTTGGATTGAGCCTGGATCTCTTCTTTGATTCTGTTTTTGGTTTCCAGAGGTGTGCCAGAAAATTTAGTAGAAACAGTCAAAACAGTGGTTGTTAAAGTTGAGTAACCTCCAGAAAATTTTACATATAATTTTAGGGCGCCATGGACCCTCTGAGCTCTCACCACTAATATCCTTACCTCAAGCCCAATAGGGAACCTTATAGTTTCACCACAGTTTGTAATGCTTGAATTTCTAACTAACAGTTGAGAATGACATATTTGTGATAGTCTCCTGGCATTTCTGTAGTGCTCGCTGTATTGCAATCTTAGTATGTGTATAGAGGTTGGCCAGAGAAGTAGAAGCAGTAAGAAACATATAGTAATATATGTTTAGTACAAGAGGATATATTACAAGAGGTAGGCTTAGTGATTGCGGCACTGGTTAGGTAGTGCAAGATCCATAGGGCAGGCTGCCAGGAATGGAGGATGAGGCTATAATTCTCAGGCAGAGGCCTAAGTTGCCTCCACAGGCAGAATTTAGGGAAATCCTAGCGCTGCTTTTAAGATCTGTGAATTGATTGAATCAGGCCCACTCAGATATCTAGGAAAATCTCTTTTACTTAGAGCGAACCAATTATGAATTCTAACAACATCTATAAAATACCATTACCTCAATACCGAGATTAGTGTTTGATTTTGTAATAGGATGATCTAGCGTGGCGAAGTTGACACACCTACAGGACCATCACAGTGTGCTTGGTATTTCAGGTGTGGATTGTGAGCCTCTTTGCTGCTTTCAGATCTGGCTAGCTCTGGTGATGATCTATTCTGTCCTTCCTTTCTATTAAAATCTCCTTCAGGCTTCAGTTGCCTGGAGGTGATGTCCATGGGGGTGACAGATAGTTCTATTCCAGAGCAGTGCAAACTTGGGTCTTTTGTGTGACTTCAGAAGAATTGCAACTAACATGGTGTGAACCCTTCCCTTTCCCTGCCAAGGCCTGTGAATAAATCATGAACATTCCCTCTATACCAAAATAGAGTGCTGGGCCTACCAGTGAATTTCAGAAGAGTCTGCTTTTGCCTTGAGAATCCGACTGAGAATGTAGTTTACCACACTGCAGTAGAGTAAGGAAATACTTGGGTCAGTGAGATCTTTTTATCAGGTTTCTGTTTTGGTACTTGGGATTGACCCTAGGGGTGCTTTAACCATTGAGCTACACCCTCAGCCATTTTTTATTTATTTTTTTTATTTTGAGAGAGGGTCTCACTAAGTTGCTTAGGGACTCTCTAAATTGCTGAGGCTGGCCTTGAACTTGTGATCCTCCTGCCTCAGCCTGATGGGATTACAGGCATGCATCACCATGCCTGGCTTTTTTTTTTTTTTAAATCAGCTTATAGCTGAGCCTACACATACTCTATAAATACTGTGTCCCAGTAGAGGTGGAGATGATCGTAACCATCATTCTCCCTGTCTGCATCTCCATCATCCTGTCTGTCATGATGAAAGCTGCAGTTCTTTTCCTTCTAAAGGCTAATTCCTCCACTTGGTCCTTGTCAGGCTGCTATCAGGAGAGTTCCAATCCCACTTCCTCTTCCTGAGTCGGGACTTTTCCGTTCAGTATCTTTAACCTTTTGTTCTTTAGAGGCATCTTCACTCTTAATCATCTCTATCATTAAAGAAACAAACCCTCCCCTGTCCTTCCATCCAGGGCCCTATCTCTGGCTTCTTCACAGCCAGTCACAGTGCATTTTCCACTTCTTCACATTCCATTCATTCCTCAACCACCTACAATCAGTCAGAATTGCTTTCACCATGATCATAAAGGCCTCCTTCCTGCTCAGTCTCATGGGCACATTTTTTAAAAAATATTTTTTATATTTTTTTCCCCTTTTGTAGCATTTGGCATTGCTATCCACTCTAATTTCCTTTCTGGGGTTGCTCCTTGCCTTTAACTACTCCTTTTAGACTCTTTGCAGTCTCTTCTTTCCTGTCCATCTTTGAAAAGTTCTTGTTCCTCAGAGTTCCATCTTTGGCACTCTTCTTTCTGTACACGTTTATTTCATTTCCTTCCCCACGGCTTGGGATTCGGCTATTGCCAAGGCCAATGTCTCGGCTTGGCACCAGAATCACGAGGCACTCACAGCTTTGTAGGTTCAAACAGCAATTCTTTATTCCAGCTCTCACACCGCCTCCACACAGGTCCAGGGGCAAACGCGTTCTGCCGTCTACCCGCACAATTCACCTACCCCACGAGGCTCTCTCCAAATCCCATTTTAATCTCACGAGAACTCAATGGGAACAAGCAGCAGGAACACCCTAATCCCAGCAATAATCTTCAACTTCCAACTTCCCTAAAACCCATTATCTTAAACTGGCAACGCCTTAAACTCAAGGAGCCGGTTACTTCCTCAAACCTGATCAGCTCTAAACCCGAATCCGCCTTGGTCCTTGAGCAAGGTCACCTTATTAAAGCATGCATGCAATGTTCCATCAAATGTCCTCTAAGCAGCAAGGGGTACGCTTGGCAAGGAAATTTCGATGCGTCATTCCTACTTGGTAATGGCCCTCAGCATCTCCCCCCTTCTGATTAATTAAACAACAAGCAATGTGGCTTAGGACCGTGCCTGGTAGGTTGTCCAATTCAACATATGGTTCTTACCCGTCATCGGATGAACTGACCTCTAGGCGTCAGTCCCCTGTCTTAGGTTGAATCCACTGCAATCAGATCAACCCGTCGCTGACTACCGGTCCAGCATTCAGCCATGCTTGTGGATAGGCCTAAGCACCAGTGGGGGGGGTGAGGTTCTTGCCTCACCTCTGTTGGCCCCCAAATTTAACCTTGGTGCCAGTGGGGGGGTGAGGTTCTTGCCTCACCTCTGTTGGCCCCCAAATTTTAGACCATCACTAGTAGAAGGGAGGAAGATACAGAAATGCCACGACACCAAGCCAATTGACGGCTCCTTTGGAAAAATTGCATCACTGGTGACACCATCAGCAAAGATGTCAGCATTACCACAATTAACATGGGGTGCGCTGGCAAGGAAATTGCATCACTGGTGACACCATCAGCAAAAATATGCCAGCAGTACCACAATTCGCTGCACCAGACGATAGTTCACAATGCATGCAACTGATATATAGTCCAGGCAAGTTCTGCAGGCAGTTCAAATCGGAGGAGTCTATCAATATGTCCATTTCCTCCCAAAGTAAATCAAGTCCTTGATTGAGCATTACTTGTTGAGTTATATTCATTGATGCATCAGTTTATACAGTTTACTGTGGTAGCTATCATAGAAGCTGTAGTTTGGTTTTCTTTGTCTTCACCGGCACTGGGATGGAGATGGGAATTCTGGCAATGATGTTAAAGAGACATTATCCTGAACAGAATTATTAAATATGATGAAAAGTTAAAGTGAAAGTAAACAAACAGATCTGTTAATCACCTTTAAAAACAATAGTAAGCAAACAGATCTATTAACCACCTTTGAAAGCAATCATTAACAGCTGTTTACCTAATTTAAATTAATAAGCAAACAGATCTGTTAACCACCTTTGAAAACAATCATTAACAGCTGTTTACCTAATTTAAATTAAACCACTTAAATCACGTGAATAAAAAAAGAAAATTCGGATCCATTTTTTCATGAGCGCTCCTCATATAAAAATATGGACATACACACATACTGACATGCAACACAAAACAGTGCAGACATAACATACAACACATAAGACAATAATAACGGCCTTGTAGCTTTACCTATGTAAAATCTCCATTGCAATGTTTAAAAACTCCACAGTCAAAAAAATAAAACACAGTCAAAAAACAAAACTGATCAGAAAAACATTAACCTAGGTTTGTATGAGCTCAAAAAATAAAATAGAACTTTACGATGTGGGAAAAATGCAATAATAAAATAGATATTGAAAAAAAGCACCGTGATTAATCACTGTCGCAGATGTAAGAATAGCCAAGCTGGAGCTCTGGATATCAGCTGTTATGGATTTCAGTCAAATCATCTTCTTTTTCTGTAGAAATTGTTTTGGTTAACCTCTCTGGAATCCAAATCGGCTGCTGTTCTCCCTGTGGGAACACACAACGGAACCCCGACTCCAGACAATAACTGGGTCGGGACCTTTCCATTGTCCTGTTAGAATATCTTTCCAAAGTACCTTAGGCTTATGTACATTTTTCGGATACATATGTCTTTCCGCAGCACTAAGTCCTGATGAATCCAAATTTAGAAAGTTTAGAGTAAAAAGGGTTATTTTAAGTTTATCTTTGGGGGATATATACCCCTTTCCAATTCCCTCTTTTTGCTTTAATAGGTACATTTTAATAGTTTGATGAGCTCTTTCAACTATGCCTTGTCCCTGTGGATTGTATGGGATTCCTGTTATATGAGTAATACCAAATGATGAGCAAAATTGTTTAAAAGATTTAGACGTATAACCAGGACCGTTATCAGTTTTTAACTGTTTAGGAACACCCACAGTGGCAAAATTTTGTAAGCAATGAGCTATAACATCTTTAGTTTTTTCTCCGGCATGAAGGGAGCCCATCAAAAATCCGGAAGAAGTATCAACTGTAACATGTAAATATTTTAATTTTCCAAATTCTGGCAAGTGTGTGACGTCCATCTGCCAAATATGGTTAGGTATCAGTCCTCTAGGATTGACTCCAAGATTAACTTGTGGTAAAAAGGTCACACAATTCTGACATTGTTTTATTATATGCCTGGCTTGTTCCTTAGTTATTTTAAAACGCTTTTGTAAAGTATTAGCATTAACATGAAACCTTTTATGAAAATTTGTAGCTTCTTCTACAGTAGAAAAAATATGTATATCATGTGTAGTTTTATCTGCTAAATCATTACCCAAACTAAGGGCTCCAGGCAATCCTGTATGTGCCCTGATATGTCCTATAAAGAATGGATCTTTTCTATCCCAGATTAGACTTTGTATAGTGGAAAACAAAGAGAAAACAGTAGAGGAAGGGGAAATCCTACCAGCATCTTCAAGGGATGTTATAGCATTAACTACATACTGGCTATCAGAGAATAAATTAAATACAGAATCTTTGAACATCACAAAAGCTTGTAGAACTGCATTAAGCTCTACCTTTTGAGCTGTTTGGGAACTAAAAATGTAAAAGTTTGATCAGGGGTAACTACTGCAGCTGTACCATTATTAGACCCATCAGTGAATATATTTGGAGCATTCATGATAGGTGTTTTTCTTGTCATTTTAGGAAAAACTACAGGATGCTTAGACCAAAAAGACAACAAAGGATTAGATGGTAAATGATTATCAAATGAAACATTCAATTTACACATGATTATTGCCCAAGTATTTAATTCATTAGCTAACTCATCAATTTGCTCCATAGTATATGGAGTAATAATTTTATTGGGAGAAATTCCAAACACTGTCTTTGCTGCTCTTATACCTTTGAGTATTAATTGTCCTACAGCCTCAGGATACCTAGTAAGAATAGTGTTAGGAGAATAAGATAAATGTATCCACAATAATGGACCTTCCTGCCAAAATACTCCTGTAGGAATATTTCTTGTTGGTAATACAATAAATAATAAAGGCAAACATATCAATTCTATCTAAATGCATATTTTCCATATATGTCTCAATAATTTTTAATGCCTTTCTAGCTTTAGGAGTTAACATTCGGGGTGAATTTGGATCTGATGGACCTTTTAGAATATCAAACAAAGGTCCCAACTCTCCTGTTGGTATGCCTAGATAAGGCCTTATCCAATTTATATCTCCCAACAACTTTTGAAAGTCATTAAGTGATTTGAGTTGATCTACTCGTATTTGAATTTTAGGTGGACGGACCATGGTTGAGGATAATAGAACTCCTAAATAATTAATTGGAAAATTTAATTGTACTTTGTCTATTCCTATCTCTAGATTATAATTTTTTAACAAGTTTGTAAGTGTGGCATAACATTCCAGCAATGTGTTTTTATCTTTATGTGCCAATAATACATCATCCATATAGTGAAATATTTTTAGTTCAGGATTTTGATTTCTAAGTGGCTGGATTGCTTTATTAACATATATTTGACACATAGTTGGACTGTTAGCCATTCCTTGAGGGAGTACTTTCCATTCATATCTCTCATCAGGACCTTCATGATTTAATGCAGGGATAGTAAATGCAAAACGTGGACTATCCTCGGAATGAATTGGAATCGAAAAAAAGCAATCTTTAATGTCTATAGCTAAAACATGCCACGTTTTTGGTAAAGCAGACAATTGAGGAATCCCTGATTGAGCAGGTCCCATAATGACCATTTCATTATTAATTGCTCTTAAATCTTGTAATAATCTCCATTTACCCGATTTCTTTTTGATAAGAAAAATGGGAGTATTATGAGGAGATACGGAAGGTTGTAAATGTCCTTCCGCTAATTGTTGTTTGACCAGTTCATGGGCTACTTTTATCTTTTCTTTAGTCAGGGGCCACTGAGGAACCCACACTGGTCTTTCTGATTTCCAAGTAATTTTGATTGTCTCAGTGGCCCTTTTTGAAAATCCAACCCATGTCTGTCTGTTCCTTGATCTATTTGAATTGGCGCTGCTATACCTTGTTCTTGTTTTCCTAATCTTTTTTCTTTCCTGATACCTTGTCTAGCCCTAGTAGTGGGCACATTAGGATTGATGTTATTTGTTAACATCAAACCTAGTTGATCTAGGACATCTCGTCCCCATAAATTAATAGGAAGGTGATCCAAAACATATGGCTGTATAGTTCCTTCACATCCTTCAGGATCCTTCCAATCTAATACCATAGCACTTCTATGGGGATTAGTCGCCACTCCTAGGCCTCGAAGCGTTTGAGTGGCTTGTTGTAATGGCCAATGTTTTGGCCATTCTTGAAGAGATATGATGCTAAGGTCAGCACCTGTGTCCAGCAGTCCATTAAAGTCACGACCCTGAATATTTAGTTTTAACATTGGGCGAGAATCTAAATTTAAAGACAACATAGCCCAATCTACACCTGTGGAGCCTAATCCCTTGGAACCTCTTTCTACATTAAGACTAGAGAACTTATTATGTAGGCTGGGTAGTATTAACAACTGTGCTATTCTATCTCCAGGTGAAATTACTGATATACCTCCTGGAGAACTAGCTATAATTTTTATTTCACCTACATAATCGGGATCAATTACCCCAGGACTTATCATAAGTCCTTTTAATGTAGATGAACTACGTCCCAACAATAAGCCTACTGTTCCTTGGGGAAGAGGTCCTTTTACTCCTGTAGGAATGATTTGAACTCCCATCTCTGGAGTTAATACTGCTCTGGGAGAGGCACAGATGTCCAACCCTGCGCTCCCTCGGGTTTGTCTGATGAGGGATTTAATGGACAATGTGTCCAGGGCACCACCCTGATGGGGTTGCTGGGTTCCTCCACTGCCCCGTATATTTGTGGTTGTGGGCCCCGGAGCATTGGGCCCCCCAGTCCGTTTTTTGGCAATGAAGCCTGGTGCCTTTCTCCACGATATCGTGGGTAAATACCTGATCCTTGTCCGTTTTTTGATAAGGGAGTACCTTCTATGGTGGTTTGAGAACGGCATTCATTAGCCCAATGTCTCCCTCTATGGCATCGTGGGCAAATACCCGGTATTCTATTCCTTTGATTTCTAGTTTTGTTAAACCCTCCTCTTATGGGGCAACTCCTTTTAAAATGTCCTGTTTGTTCACAATTATAGCATGTTTCTAGCCTGGCATCTAAAGCCTGTTGTACTGCAGCTGCCAAGACTTGCCCTTGTTCATTAACATCTCTACATAATTTAATATATGTGTTTAAATCTTCATGTCTCCATGGTCTAATAACCTCTCTGCAGCAACGATTTGCTTGGTCATAAGCCAGTTGTTTTATTAATGGCATTGCTTGTTCTGTGTCACCAAAAATTTTGGCAGCCGTTTGAATAAGCCTATCTACAAAGTCAGCGTAAGGTTCATTAGGTCTCTGTATTACCTTAGATAGCTGACCTTGTAAATCTCCATGTCCTTGTAAAGTCTTCCATGCCCTAACTGCGTCTGCAGCAATCTGTACATATACAGCAGGATCATATTCCATTTGTTGCCGCTGACCCTCATAAGGTCCCCTTCCTAATAACATTTCAAGACTTCTTTGAGGGTAACCGGCTGCTGCATTTCGCCTAGCTGTCTCCATGCAAAATTCCTCATTGGCAACCTTCCATAACAAATATTGTCCTCCATTTAGCACAGATTTACACATGCTAGCCCAATCTGCTGGCGTCATGTCCAAGTTAGTAATGGACTCCACCATGCTTACCATGAAGGGGGCTTGAGGACCATAGGTTGTTACAGCCTCCTTTAACTGCTTCACTGTTTTAAATTCTAAAATACGGTGAATTCGCCGCCCTCCTGCCTGTTCAAATACAGGGCATGCTAATCTTTGAGGTCCTGTCTCAGGATCCCATCTATCAACTACGGGGTTTGAGGGCCATTCAGCTGTCTCCATCGGTGGGGCTGTTGGTTGAATTACACCCTCTGGTAAAACGGAGTTAGTGACAGCCTCTTGTTGTGGCCTTTTTTCTAATAACCCCTTTTCCTTTAAATTTTCTCCCTTTCTCTGACTAGCTCGAGAGACCTTCTCTTTTGCTTGACCTAAAATGTCTTCCTCCATGGTCTGAATCTCTAACAATTTACTTAACACTTTTTCAGCTTCTTTTTTAATAATTTCTAATCTTCTATAAAGATAACGCAACCCAATAAGATAACACAAAACAAAACCACAACTGAATGAAACAAAAACTGAATAAAAATTCACTGTATCAATTTTCTCTTTCTCGGGGCTAACAAACTTCAAACCTTGAGCCAACCATTTTTCCCAGTTTGCCTGAGAAATTTCTAGGGATAGGCAGCTTGAAACAAAAACGAAATAAATCAAAACAAGAACACATTGTTTTTTGAAATGGTCACCCATTCTCTCGCCTTCCCTCAGGGGCGAGCGATTTTACTCACCTCCAAATTCAGACGTTCCGCGTACGGGCCACCAAAATGCCAAGGGCCAATGTCTCGGCTTGGCACCAGAATCACGAGCCACCACACACCTTTGTAGGTTCAAACAGCAATTCTTTATTCCAGCTCTCACACCGCCTCCACACAGGTCCAGGGGCAAACGCGTTCTGCCGTCTACCCGCACAATTCACCTACCCCACGAGGCTCTCTCCAAATCCCATTTTAATCTCACGAGAACTCAATGGGAACAAGCAGCAGGAACACCCTAATCCCAGCAATAATCTTCAACTTCCAACTTCCCTAAAACCCATTATCTTAAACTGGCAACGCCTTAAACTCAAGGAGCCGGTTACTTCCTCAAACCTGATCAGCTCTAAACCCGAATCCGCCTTGGTCCTTGAGCAAGGTCACCTTATTAAAGCATGTATGCAATGTTCCATCAAATGTCCTCTAAGCAGCAAGGGGTACACTTGGCAAGGAAATTTCGATGCGTCATTCCTACTTGGTAATGGCCCTCAGCAGGCTATGGTGTATAATTTGACGACTCTTAAATCCTTGTCTTCAGCCCCAATGTCTGTCTTGAGGTTTAGATGCTCATATCTTGCTGTACACTAGACATCTCCCCTCAGGTATCTTATAGGCTCTTAACTAAGCATATCACTTCTCTGAAACCTGATGCTTCTTCTGTGACACCCCTCCTGCCATCTTGGTGGACTGAACCTTCATTGGTTTAGCTGCTCCAGTCAGCCATGCTCTTCCTTCTCTTTTAACAATTCCCATATCCAATCAACCACCAGTGCTGTTGATTCTGTCTCCTTCATATCTCTCAAATCCATCCACTTTTCTCCACGGCTACTTCCTTGATTCAGACCTACATCATCTCTTCTTAATTACTGTTGCAGTTTCCATTAAATGTATTTCCTGACACCATGCAGCCCCTTCTCCTCTCTCTCAAACTCTACTCCCCAAATTTCACTTGTGTTTTCAAGAAGGAAAAATGCTTTCTATGATCTTTATTTAGGTAATTTCAAGGCGTGGCTACTCCCCCGGACCCTCTTTCATCACAGAACTAGTTGCACAGCTTTGCTGTTTGCTGGTCCACTTCTTTGAAAATGAGTCTGTCTTACTACTGCACCTTGGTGCTTAGTACATGTCAGCTATGGAATAGGCATCCAATAAATACTGCTGGAAGAACATTGCATGAACACACAGCTCCTAAGATTTCAGTTCCAAGCTGTATGTAGCACAGCCAAGGTCTTCATACCAAATTTAAAAGTTGTGATTTGGAGTGAACCAGGTTGAGTTGGATGGGCAATAGGTTTGGTCTTATCAAATTAGGGAGTAGAGAGTAGAACCCGAAATCAAGTTCCTCAGGTGTATTTTGAAAGATGGGTTCTGTTGTCTTACTTTTCATGTGATTGTTTTAAATTATAGAAAGATCTTGTAAATATCTATTTTATAATAGCTGTCATAGTCATCTCTATGGATGCATGATAAGCAATTTAGCTTACTCTTTTTTGCTAGTAGACATCTGTTCCATCAAGGTTATTTTAAATGTTCAGGGCATTGCTAGAAATTTCTTGGAGAAGGTTAAAAGGTTCTATTTGATACAATACCCTATGTGCATATATTACTACATGATTGGTGTGATCCTATATCACATACAACCAGAAGAATGAGAAGTTATTCTCCATTTATGTATGATGTGTCAAAATGCATTATACCATCATATATAACTAATTAGAATGAACTAAAAAAAGATTTCATTTTGTTTTGAGGTCTTTAAATGAGGTGACCAAAAAAATAAAAGTTTTTAGTGTATTTGTCTGTTACCTTTGATGCGAATATCTGCTTATTAACTACCTCATTAAAAATAAATAATAGATTCTTTCTTCCTAACCACAGTGAGATTTAGAGGATTCTAAATCAAATAACACAGCATATATCTAGTTTGCTCCTACAACTCCTGGGAACAGTAGAATTAAAATAGATTATTTAATCTAAGGTTTATTAAAATGTATTTATTTGATGAATTGAGACATTTGTATCTTGGAAATAACATGAAGAAAAAAAAAGGTAGGTGGAGAGAAACATTAATTATAGGGTTCATTTTTTAAGGTGTTATTTTATAAATTTTTGTACTATGGATGTTTTTAGAAAAAAAATTCTTGTCTTCTTAATGATACTATCCCAGAATATCTTTGATTTGCTTTGTCAAATGTTGTCAAGTTATTTTATGAATAATTAAGGCATTCTAAATACATTCAGATTTTATTTAGGATACTAATTTTAAGTATTCCTGTTTCACAGTGATTATTATCAGCTTGGTAGAAAGCTAAGTCTGCCTCACATTCAAGCCAAAATTAAAAATTTGCATGTGAGAGTAAATTATTATTTTAAAATTCTTTACTAGCATGTGATACAGCTTTGTAAAATACAATATGCTGGTATTATAGCTTGCTTTTATTTAATCTTTAACAAGATACAAACAATGTTAGGTTTGGAAGACTTTAGAGTAAGTGATTTTGATGCTAAGGTTTCTAATGTGGGTTTCTACTACCTTTACTATTTTTGTTTGGAAGGGTGATACATTGAAGGTTGAAAATTTTTTTTTGAGATTTGCAATGTTTGCTTTTGAGCTGAGTTTACCCAGATGAGGGGCTATTTCTGTGTCTAATCACTGGATTCAGGAAGCTGTAGTTTACTATACAATTTATAGAATGCAAAGCAAAATTACTTTTACATTTGGACTCGAATTTCATAATAGAGATGGAAGAAATCTAGAAAACACATTTTAAAAAGACTTCCTGGCAGTAAAATGACTCATCAGAGTGCCTCTCCTTTGCATGAGGACAATTTCCCATGATGAGAGTGGATACTAATAATACATAGACTGCTAACATCAGAGAAGGAGATTTGATCCAAGAAGATAAGTTTGATACTATAGATTTAAAAAATCACTATTTTTGATTTTTCTTGCAAAAAATAATTTTTTTGGCAGCTGTGAGTTCATTCAGTGCTTCAGAATCTAAGATCAAAAATCCCTCCTGACAAATATTGGAACATGCAGTCATTGGCCATGGTGATTGCAAGTTCAACTGACATTTAAAAATCTTCAAATTGGGTGTGGTTCATACTTGTAATCCCAGCTACTCAGGAGGCTGAGGGAGGAGAATTGAAAGTTTGAGGCCAGCTGGAGCAATTCTGTCTCAAAATAAAATAAAAATAGTAGAAGATGTAGTTCAGTGGTAGAGCATTTGACTCGCATGTGGGAGGCCCTGGGTTAGTTTTTAAAAATTTGCTGTAGAAGCATGTATTTAATATAATACTTCTACATTAGATTGCTAGTGTATGCTATTGAAAGTAATATTTTTTATTTTGTTCTTCTGATAATGTTAAGTTTTTTGGGAAAAAAAACCCTGTTTATTGTTTTTCAGGTATACATATGGGAAGCCAGTGAAAGGAGATGTAGTGCTTACATTTTTACCTCTATCTTTTTGGGGAGAAAAGAAAAATATTACAAAAAAATTTAAGGTAATTTTTTCAGTTTATAACTTGTGATGGGAAAATATGTGTATTTTTCCTAAAAATAAGATTTTGTACTAAATTAGCAAAAAAAATTGAATGTAAGAAAATCAAGAACTTTGTGGCATTGGAAAAGTGAGAATTTACCCACTTACAACACTGATTAATATGGAGCCATTGTGGTGTTGTGACTTAGTGTGAGTTTTATTTCTAGAATTTGAATTGCTAAAGTGAGAATAAAACTGAACTTTTAAACAAAACAGATAAATGGATCTGCAAACTTCTCTTTTAATGATGAAGAGATGAAAAAGGTGATGGACTTTTCAGATGGGCATTCTGAACACTCGGATCTCTCTACTCCTGGGCCAATAGAAATTCTAGCCACAGTGACAGAATCACTTACAGGTTTGTGGACATTGACTTGAAGGTAAAGCTACTTATGTGTTGTTGCTCTGAAATCTCTTTTTATAACTTGCACTTTCACTTGGGGGCATTAGTTGCTTTTTTAAAGATGCTTTAATGTTGAAGTTTTCAAGACTATAAAATAGTCTAACTTGTGAGATGTTTTCATAATAGAAGTGAAACTTATTTTCTGTGAAAGTTTGTGCTTCAATCACATGTGATAGCTATTTGCATTTTTCAATTTTTAGTCTCTTTTTAGCTTGAAAACCCACCCAGAAAGGCCTACATTTTCAGCTATTATTTCTTCTTCCTCTTTCTTCTCCTTCTTTTTTTTTTTTTAGTTGTTGATAGACCTTTATTTTATTTATTTATATTCGATGCTGAGAATCAAACTCAGAGCCTCATACATGCAAGGCAAAAGTGCTACTGCTGAGCCACAACCCCAGTCACCTTCTCCTTTTTTTTTTTTTAAAAAAATTACTTAACATAATCTAAAATCTCACCTGGTTCTAGATGATTTTCTCCTTTAATAAAAAAAATGTTAGTTATTTGTACGTTTCTGTTGTTATTTCAACAGCTTTAACCAATCACTGGAAGAGCAAAAGACTATTCTGTCACTGGCCCTAATCTGCTTTTGTGTGTCTATGTCACTGAGGGAGGATGGTGGTAGTAGTGTTTAATTAAAAGCAGTCCACAGAGAACATAATAGACCATGTGGTTCTCTTATTGTGTGTTAAGCCAGTATAGAAATGAGGCTTATGTGTCCTGATATCTTCAGCCTCTTTTATAAGTAGCTTAGATGGAAAGATTTGGTGGATAGAAGCTGTTGGTGAATTATTTCTTTTTAATTCTAAATGATGCAATTTCCAAAATAGGCATCTCAAGAAATGCAAGCTCCAATGTGTTTTTCAAGCAACATGATTACATCATTGAATTTTTTGATTATGCTACTGTCTTGAAGCCAACTCTGAACTTCACAGCCACTGTAAGTTGGTATATTTATTACTAGTCCATAGCAGTAAGTTCAGTTGAATGAAACAGAATGGGAAAGAGTATACTCAGTGTTTCTTCAAAAATTTTAGTCAAAAATTCGATATATTACCTTTTCTCTTTAGATATGTGAGGTATGTAGAATTGTTTCTAAGTAATCTGGGCCTACTTTTTCTAAAAGAGTCATTTATTTTTTTATTTTTTTTTATTTTTATTTTTTTTAATTTTTTTTAATTTTTTATTTATTTTTTTTTATTGTTGGTCGTTCAAAACATTACACAGTTCTTAATACATCATCTTTCACAGTTTGATTCAAGTGGGTTATGAACTCCCAACTTTACCCCGTATACAAATTGCTGTATCACATCAGTTACCCTTCCATTGATTGACATATTGCCTTTCTAGTGTCTGATGTATTCTGCTGTCTGTCCTATTCTCTACTATCCCCCCTCCCCTCCCCTCCCCTAAGAGTCATTTCTAACAACAACAAAATATCTTCCTAGAGATTCATTTAGCAAATAGTTTAAGTTAGATTTGTTACACTGAAGCTTTTATTAATTGAAGGGGTTTGATAGTGGTCAAAATTTTAATGTAAATCACTTTTCTTTTTTCTTTTTTTTGTACTGAGGAATTGAACTCAGGGGAACTCGACCACTGAGCCGTACATCCCTAGCCCTGTTTCCTTATTTTGTATTTTGTTTAGAGATAAGGTCTCACTGAGTTGCACCTCACCTTAGAACTCTTAGATCCTCTTCTCTCATCCTCCCAAGCCATTGGGATTACAAGTGTTGTGCCACCACACTGGGCTTAAATCTGATTTTTATAATGCTAATTTTATTTCTAGAAAAGATACAACTTTAAAATTTAACATCAAATCTCTTTTTCAAAAGAAAATGTTGAATTAACACTTGTTACTTTAATACATTTTGACAGAGTGCAAGGTGTGGTGCAAGGCAGGGCTTATGGAGCTAAGAAAGACCCAGTGCTACATAGTTCAAGGTTTTTCTGATGGTGACAAGAAAATATGCACAGAACTATAATTCAAGGAAGTATAAGATTCACACATGAGTTAGTTTCTGTAGGGATTTAAAGCAGGTGTTGCAAACTTTTCCTCCAGAGATTAGATAGTAAATATTTTTAGCTTTCTGGGCCATATGGTCTTTGTCACATCTACTCAATTCTGTCATTGTAATATGTAAGTAGCCACAGCCGATTTGTAAACAAACGAGAGTGACTATATTCCAGTAAAACTATATTTACAAAAATACTGGATGGGCATGCCTGCTTTCCAGTTAGCTAACCCTTGTTTAAAAGAAAGGAGGTGCAGATCCTTGTTGAATGCGTGAGGAGAAGTTTTAGATAGTTGCTGATTTCAGTTATCTCAATAATTTAGACAATTTGAAAGATAAAAATCACAAGGCTGCTGATATTTGTTTCCAGATGAGGGAAACAATGGAGTTCAGGAAGGAAGGTTTGGGTTTGGGATAGGAATGGGGGTTAAGGAATACTATATGGAAGAGGAAGTTCTGAACGCTTTGTTAAAAGATTAGTAGAGTTTTAAGTGTTTGGGCATGGGGGTGGGAGGTGGGGAGCAAGATGAGTAGAGACAAAAAACAAACAAACAATAGTGAGAGGCTGGTTGGCAAATTCAGAGGTATTCAGAAGGCAGTGACTGGACAATTGCAGTCCCAGCTGAGCATTGTTTCTGGGAGTGATAAAACAGGAGGGTCCTGAATGTCTCCCAAATGGATTTGAACTTTATACCCTAGGGATATGGTGGAAACTGTTTGAGTAGGACTAATGGGGTTATGTGCTGGAGGATGGAAGCAGCCTCGGGGTGGGGCGATGGGGAGCCTCGTGGTGGTGGCTGGAAGAGTGGCAGGTGGAGCAGAGAAATATATGTCTTGGTGTGCATTAGATTTTGGAGGTAGGGTGAGGGAGGGAACTTTCGGAAAGTAAGTTTTGAAGATTTGTGGTATCAATGAAAAAAGCAAGGCAAGATGGTTGTTCTGTGTTAGACATGCTGAGTTCCTGGTGACTGGGAGCCAAGTGAAAATTTCTTGGAGGGAACTGGAGGTATTTTGTTGTGAGATGCAGTGCAAGGTAAAAACAGGGTTTTTGAATTTGCCGTACAATCCCAAGGAAACAACAAGCTAAGCCCTAGGAACACTGAGACCTTTGGGGAAGAGTTTATTGACAAATTCCCATATTTTGTGAGAGGAAAGGGGAACCATAAAGGACACTGAGAGGGTGCACAAGGAGAGGTATGAAATGAAGGAGACTGCTGTGGAGCCATGGAAGTCAAGGAAGCCATAATGTTCAGAAAGCAGGATCGTGGGCCTCTAGATGCCTCCTACAGAGAGGCCAATGAATCTGAAGATGAGGGTGCCATCAATAACTGTTGAGACTTCGTGTCATGGGATATTACAGATGGAAACTGCAGCCAGCTGAACTTAAATCTTTTTTTTTTTTTTAAATTACCTGTTTTAAAAATATCTTGTTTTGACAATTAGGTGAAGGTAAGCCGTTCTGATGGCAACCAACTGACTCTTGAAGAAAGAAGAAATAATGTAGTCATAACAGTGACACAGAGAAACAAAACCGATTTCTGGAGCAGACAGAACCGTGGCAATCAGGACATGGACACTGTCCAGATCGTGAATTATACGGTCCCCCCAAATGGAATCTTTAAGATTGAATTCCCAATCCTGGACAACTCCAGTGAGCTACAGCTGAAGGTGACCTCTGTTTCCCACAATTATGGTTCCAGGACACCATCATCTCAATTGTAACTATGTAGATACTCAACCTATCAGAGCTCAAAGGGCAAAGGAAGTGGACATGTTTTTATTTTTTAAAGTGGGAGAAAGTGTTAGAAGTAATTTGATGACAGTGACTAAGGATTGGCCTGAATGTTTCCTTGTAAGTTCATTTTGAAGAGCAGAGTAAAATATAACAATGTGAAGATATGATGGAGAAGCTCCACAAAACCGGGGTCTAGGTTGATTTTTAGTCATTCGAAATTTTATTTTTAGTGTGTGATGCACATCTGTAATGGCAGTTACTCAGGAGGCAGAGGGAGGAGGATCACAAATTGGAGGACAGCCTGGGTAACTTAGAGAGCCATATAAAGATATAACATAGGAAAGAGGTAGGGATATAGCTCAGCAGTAGAGCAATTGCCTAGCATGAGTGAGGCCTTAATTAAACATGGGTTTAAACCCTAGTACTGGAAAATAAAAATAAAAGTGAATTTATTTTAGCAGGAGATGGAATCAAACAGGTTTATGTATTTGTAAAACCTTTGCTGAGCTTTCTTTCCCAGAGTGGTTTGTCTGAGAATCCTCAGCCGTCCCTGCTGCCTGCCTTCTGGTTACTCTGTCCTGCTCCATTCAGGGCCCTGGCTCAGCAGGGTGCTCCACAGATGTGGCTTCTTTGATTTGCACTCTGAACCTTGGTGGATTGAGTGAGGTGTTTGTGAGCTGTGTGTTGTGGAAAAGGAAAGGGTTCCTTTTCCATTTCATTTTCAGAATGTTTCTTGATAAAATAACTTTTGTTTCTGAAAAAGAGCTGTGACACCCCCCATTCCAGCCCAGGTTATTATAGTAAAGACTCTTATGTTTTTCAAATTGGCAGATTCTTGATGGTATGGTTATAAAATGATGAAGATGAGTATCTGGTAAATGTATTTTTACTGCTCAAAAAAAGAAAGCGAATTTGGCTTTTAGTAATTATTCATCAGACAGCATCTTTTTTCAAGGTTACTCAAGGTGAAAATTTATGGCTTTTTTTCTTTTGCTCTAGGCTTATTTTCTTGCTAGTGTAAGTAGCATGGCAGTTCATGGCATGTTTACATCTCCCAGTAAGACATACATCCAGCTAAAAGCAAGAGATGAAAATATAAAGGTAATATGTATAATTCACCTGATAATTACAGTACAATTGGACTCTCTTGCCATTGATATGTGCATATTAACTGAGTTTTTTTTTTTTAAGGTGGGATCACCTTTTGAATTGGTGGTCAATGGCAACAAGCAATTGAAGGAATTTAGCTATATGGTAATCTCTTATAGAATTTAAATTTATGATTTATTATAGAATTATCTTAAATGGTATCTATATTCTGTCTACACTGAATTTATTTTAAAATTAGGCTGTCCCTTTTATATTGCAATCAAAATATTTTTTTAAATTTTTTCATCTGTGTTTCCATTTCTAATGTAAACTGGACGATTAATTTTAGCACTGTGTTTAAAATTCAAATTTCTATTAGATTAATAATATACATCCTTGGGTAGAAATTTGTAAAATATAAGAGAAAATAAAAATGGCATGATGGCTTTGTAATATTTTAAACCCAACTTTCCCAGTGGAGTCCTGTATTTCTCCAATCAAAAATAGATTCTTTACCAAGATGAAGAAATGATAATTGTTTGAGGGGATAGATATGCCAGTTACCTTAATCTGATCATTACATGCTGTATTGAAATATCATACCATGACCCACAAGTATGCACAAATGTTACATGACAAATAAAAATAAAAAATGCCAATAAATTGAGAATTAAAAATATTGATTTTTGACTACAAAGCTGTTACTCCAGTCAGCATTGTTTTAATCTTCAATTTCTATTTCTTAGGTTATATTATCTGTCAAGTAGGTTTTCTTATATTTGAAAAGGTGTCAAGACTGGTTTAAGTCAAGATTTATGGATTTGCTTAAAATTATGATAAATATAACTTCAACTGAGCTCCTACTAGCTTTAGTAAAAAATTAAATTTATCTATTTTTTTTTAGGTAATATCCAAGGGACAGTTGGTGGCTGTAGGCAAACAAAATACAACAACCTTCTCTTTAATACCAGAAAGTTCTTGGGCACCAAAGGCTTGTATAATTGTGTATTATATTGAAGATGATGGAGAAATTATAAATGATGTCTTAAAAATTCCTGTTCAGCTTATTTTTAAAAATAAGGTAAGATTTAAGATGATAATATTTAAAAGAAACCCTTATATTAGTGAAGTCTGAGACATATACTATTTCTTTAGAAAAGTATCACTAAGCTGAATTGGTTGGGAGGATATATTATTCCCTTTAAAACTATGGTAAAACCTCTTCTGTATTTAGTTACTATGTATATATTTAAAAAAATTATTTTTAGTTGTAGGTGAACATAATGCCTTTATTTTATTTTATTAAAAATTTTTTTTTTAGTTGTAGTTGGACATAATACCTTTATTTTATTTATTCTTATGTGGTGCTGAGGATCGAACCCAGCGTCTCACACATGCTAGGCAAGCGCTATACCACTGAGCCACAACCCCAACCCCCCATAATTCCTTTATTTTTAAGGGTTGCTGAGGATCGAACCCAGTGACTCACCTGTGCTAGGTGAGCACTCTACCACTGAGCCACAACCCCAGCCCCTATATATGTGTTTTTGCATGTGGAATTGTTTGGCTCTATGGGTCTTATTTGTGACACAATGTTCTTGGCTGTAAGACTTCAACTTAAAAACATGAAACCATTCAGGACTTTTCAAATAGTTGAGTTGACGTTGCTTGGTTGTGAAATTCAGTGGCACCGTAGTATCTGTGTGGTTTGACATTGCCATGGATTGAGGAAGTGAGGCCATCTGCCATGAATTTAAGAAGCAGACCTGGGCTTGGTTTATCTATTACATCAGCTGGAAACTAACCTGGGACAGATTTTTTTAATATACTTGGTCACCTTGCACATGAGGACCTCTGTGAAGCCTGGCCTCCAGATGCATCAGTGCTTTTTATAGCCTGAGTAATCAGCTTGTGTAGAAAGCTGCCTTGGCCCCTAACCGAAAAGAAACATGATTGAATCATCTCACATGGATCAGCCATAGTTTACTAAAAATTACTGTCTTTCTAGTCCTCATTGTTTTAAAGCAGTGGTTTACAGAGTATGGTTCTTCCATGCTTTCTTTTGTTGAGACTTGTTAACCCTAACTTTGATTATCAGAATATAAACTTCTACTTTTGTCTGATGAAAAGACACGAGATATTTTTCTTTTTTAAGAAAGAAAACACAGGGGCTGGGGTTGTGGCTCAACGGCAGAGCACTCACCTAGCATGTGTGAGGCCCTGGGTTTGATCCTCAGCCCCACATAAAAACAAATAAATAAAATAAAGGTATTGTGTCCAAGTACATATTAAAAATTGTTAAAAAAAGAAAGAAAACACAATGGGGTTGTGGCTGGGGCTCATGGCAGAGTGCTTGCCTAGCACATGTGAGGCACTGAGTTAGATTCTTAGCACTGCATACAAAATGAGCACATAAAAAAAAGCCATGCTGTCCATTTACAACTACAAAAAAAAATAAAGAAAAGAAAAGACTATATTTTGTTAGCTTCAGAGCCCAATTTTTATTTCTAGTAATAGTAGTCACTTGACAAAAGTGAATTTTAAAGTAGGAGTCATGGAGGCTTAACCAAGGAGACACATTTCTGAAAGTGAGATCAAGCTCTAAAAGTAGTAACAGTGTACAAGATCATGGATGTTGAGGAAGCAGAGTTTTTGAGAGCATATTTCAAGAAATTTCTTAGACATATGAGATAGGAAATTAGTTTCAGTTCCATTTGCAAAGATGTATCTTAAACTTTTATGCAACAATTATTGCACTATGCAGAAACTGCATGAATCATAATAGAAAGTGTTTAGGAGAAAATTTGTGAATCTTTGTTGATGTTCAACGATGACAATGGAATGAATGAATGAGATATAGAAAGGGATAAGAAGATGTAGGTTTAGAAATTATCCACATAGAAGTGTAAGTTGAAGCCATGGGGTGTCTGAGGTTCAGAGAATAGAGTGAACTACAAGGTCTAAGACAGCCTAGAATACACTACTTCCCACCCTATAACCCCTCTCTCTTTTAGAGTGTAGGTGAAGAAAGTAAACTAGATATGAAGGCTTGAGGAGTGTATTGCACCAGATCAGATAGGCAGGAGGGGAATACTTTAACTCAAGACTCTACAATGGACTAGAGATTGAATTCAAGTTTATTGAAACAAAATGCAGGAGATGGGGCTGGGGATGTGGCTCAAGCAGTAGCGCACTTGCCTGGCATGCGTGCCGCCCGGGTTCGATCCTCAGCACCACATACAAACTACGATGTTGTGTCCGCCAAAAACTAAAAAATAAATAAATATTTAAAAAAAATGCAGGAGAGTGTTAAAGCATTGGGTGAATTAAAATAAAAGTACTGGAGATTGTTGTGGGGATATTGGTAAGTGTTTAGACCCTCAGTTTTTGCTAATCAGCACTTATTGAAGTTGGCTCCCACTTTTCCATTGAGACTAAGAAAATAGCTGGGACTCTGCCATTCTTTATGATTACACTTTGAGAGGATGGCTCCCACCAGGATATTTAAGTTTTAAAGAGTCAGAGAAAGACTTTGAATTGCCAGTTGTCTAAAGCAGATGTTCTAAGGAAAGGAACGTTGGGGGCTACAGTCAGGAAGAAGCCTATCCAAAGTTTAATGAAGCCTAAGGTGGCATTAAGGCCATCTTGGACAGATGGTGCCATCATTGATACAGGGGAATGTAGAGATGCTAGATGAAATGAGAGTCCCCAGTGGGAAGGGGCCTCATGACAAAGCCCTCTGTTCAGCAGTCATGCAATGACTGACAGTTTCTAAGAAGTAGTAGGACCACACTTCGTTGTGTGTAATGACAAGAAGTTCAGGTAGCTATGGAGACATAGGGCACAGAGGTCTTGGACAGAACCCCCATATCTCACAGCCCAGCTAGTTCTGTGAGTCCTCTGGGAGCTCTCTGTGTTTATTCCCAAGTTCAGGTTACTTTAGGTTTCTTTCCTCTTTTGTGTGCCCCCTCTAGGATGTTGTCCTTCCCAGGTGTGCTAGATACTGCTATCTTATGTCAAGCATTGGATGGGGGATGAAGAATGGGAGAGGGAGAGAGACAGGGAAGAGAGATGGGAAGGATAATTCAGATTTATAACTACTGTGAGAAGTTGACTTGCAAGTATGAGGGAATAGTTTTCTTTTTGTTATTTTCTTATGTATGGTTTTAGAATTACCCCTGGACCAAGGCAAGTAAAGAAATTTTTAGATTTTGAGTCCTTGATCTGTTATTGGTAGAGTATGTAAGTAATGATTTTTAAAAAGTGAAATCAATCAATCCTATTTTCTCCCTTTCTTAGATAAAGCTGTTTTGGAGCAAAGCTCATGCTGAACCTTCTGAGAAAGTCTCTCTCAGGGTCTCTGTAACACAGCCGGACTCAGTAGTTGGGATTGTAGCTGTTGACAAAAGTGTGAATCTGATGAATGCCTCAAATGATATTACAATGGAAAATGTGAGTTTAGCTTTTTAAAAATTATACACTTTTTTAAAAAATGTGTTCTTTTTAGCTATACACGACAGAGTGTATTTTGACACATTATACATTCTAATTAGGATCCCAACTTGTGGTTGGACATGATGTGGAGTTTCACTGGTGGTATATTCATATATGAACATAGGAAAGTGATGTCTGATTCATTCTACTGTCTTTCCTGCTCCCATTCCTCCCCTTCCCTTCATTCTCATATCCTTTTTGTCTCCATGGCATTTCTTTCTCCTCCCCTGCCCTGACCAGATGATGGTGTCGTTTAATTCTGTATGATTATGGATTGCCCTCTATGTTCTTTTTTTCAGTTTTTAATCCTGCAAATTTGTATCCACTCTTTTTTTCTTCCCATTTTATTTTTTTATCTCTTTCTGGGACTCTTATTATTCAGAAATTTGGCATTTCTACTTTTATCCTTTGTATCTCTCCATTTTTTGTTTCATGTTTTCTGTCTCTTTTTCTGTAGTTCTTTGAGAGTTCTTCCATTGATTCTTCCAGCTCTGAGATTATTTATCATCTTATGTATCCTACTTTGATAAATTTTATTTTTTTATTTATGCTGGTTGTGATTTTCATTTTTGTTTTTAACTTATTTTTATTTTGTTAGCTATTATATTTTTAGTACCTGTTTTTCATTTGGGTCGTATTTTTTGTTCCTTTTTTCTTTTTCTTGGTAACAGGGATTGAGCCCAGAGGTGATTAACTACTGAGCAACGTCCCAGCCCCTTTTTGTACTTTATTTAGAGACAGGGTCTCACTGAGTTGCTGAGTCTGGCTTTGAATTTGTGATCTTCCTGCCTCAGCCTCCATAGTCATTGGGATTATAGGTGTATGCCACTGCACCTGGCTTTTTCCTTTTTCATATTGCTAATATTTCTCTTATATCTCTTTATACATGTTTACTAGGCTTATTTTAAATTCTTGAGTTGATCTTTTCAACAATTATGCTTCACATGCCATATGTTGTCCAGTTGGATATTTTTCTTTGGTAGTTATAACCTTTGGGTGTCTTTTGGGTGTCTCTCTCCTCTGATAACATCTATTGGGGGGAAAACTGAATACCAGGCTCCAATATTTGGTGTAGGTCCTGGGATTTTAAAGATAAAGAATGGGTTGAAACTCATTACTCTTGTTCCTTTATTTTTGCTATGTGCTTCTATTCAAGAGTTTCACTTAAACTCTTAGGGAAATGAAGCACTAGGAAGAGATTATGATCCAAGCTCTGAGGGTTTGGAAGAGTTGGGGAGGAGGGTCTGGCCATGTTTTTCTCACATCAGAAATGCCCACCTGCTATTATCTTTGGGGCATCTACAAGGGCAGTCAGCTGCTGTTGATCTTGACAGGGAAATTGAAAAGAATGATTTTCCTAATGCTATCTCCTGAAAAGAAGCAACAGCAGAATTATGAAAACTTTCCTCCATCCTGTCTCCTGGTTTCTCTTTAGTTATCTTCTGCCTCATACTGAAGCCATTTGCTTCCTTCCAGCACCAGTTCAAGATATCCTCCACTCTTTTGGGGATTTTCGTATCTCACTCATCCAAATTTTCTCTTTGCTTTTATTATTTCTCCAGAGTTGACTCTGAAGGTGGGAGTTAGGAGCCTGTGATACCAGTCTGTCCTGGCTTCCCTGTTTCTTGTTGAGTGTTTAGAGTACTTCAATTGTTCTAGATCTTCCAGGAACAATTCTTAGGCATTTAGCCTTCCCATTGTTAGCTTGTGCTGCAGCTTTGCAGTGCTTTTTATTGAGGCAGTGAGAAAAGGAGGATTGCTTTATGAGATACATGCTGCTTCTTGATTAGTTAACATCTGTTCCTACTTGAGTGAGAGCAGAAGCAGATCTTCAAGTATTTGTATTTTGTGGCAGAGCTAGAGTCATGAAATTAAAACCTTTTCTCTCATTATGTCTGACTCTGGCCCTGGCTCCATCATCTATGGGTTGGCCTAACTATATTTGCTGGCTTTTTGAGACATGATGAAACTTTTTGTTTTCTCATTTGATCGTTTTCTTATTGGTGACTGTTATGGTTTGGATTTGAAGTGTCCCCTAAATGTTACTGTGTTAATGTAGGAATGTTCAGAGGTGAAAAAATTAGGTTATGAGAGTTGTAACCCAGTCACTTCATGGGTTAATACTTTGAAAGTATTACTATCCTAGGGGGTAACTGTAGCCAGATGGGACATGGCTGGAAGACGTGGGTCACTAGGGGCATGCCTTGGGGATTATAGCTTGTCCTCCTGAATCCTCCTTCTCTCCCTCTTTGCTTCCTGGCCACCATGTCTTAAGCTGCATTCTTCTGCCATGCTCTTCCCCATGATGCTTTGCTTCACCTTTGGCCCACAGCAATGAAGTCGGCTGACCACGGACTGAACCTCTGAAACTGTGAGCTCAGAATAAACTTTTTCTTCTCTAAATTGTTCTTGTCAGGAATTTCAGTCACAGCCACAAAAAACTAACACAGTGCCAGATCATCATGTTCGCTTAATGCGGGTGTAACCATGGTTATTAGCTGAAACAGAGGTTGCAGGTGTTTAACTCTATCCTAGAATGAGTTTTTTCAACTTAGATGCTTTCATGGTTTTTACCTTTATCTCAGTTTGTCTTGGTCAATGCTAATGTAAATAGGGAGAAGTATCAAAACTGACCTAAAAAGATATAATACTTTAATTTTGTTATTATAGTAAAACATGTATACCATAAAATTTGCCACTTTTACCATTTTAACGTACAATTCAGTGGCATTGATTTCTTTGCAAAGTTATATAGCCGCCATTAGTATTTCCAAAACTTTCATTGCTACAGAGATGCTGTAACATTCAGGCAGTAATTCCCCATTTTCCCCTGGCCCTGACCCCTGGCAACCTCTAATCCACTTCTGTCTTTTATGAATTTGATTGGTTTACCTATTTATTTATTCTAGACATTTACTTATTACTTCTACCTTTGGCCATTGTGAGTAATGCTGTAATGAACATTGATAGAAGTATCTTTGAGTGTTTGATTTTGGTTCTTTTTAGTATGCATCTAGGAGTGGAACTGCTGAGTCATATTCTAAATTACATATTTAAATTTTTGAGGAAAAAGAATGAGAGTTTTACTCACTCTTTTAGCCTATTTATCTATTATTGTTAGCAATGAGTACTATTCTTAAAAAATAATAATATTTCTAATGTTATTATTATTGGTATAATTTGGAAATATTATCTTATAGGTATAATTTGTATTGCTTTGATCATCAATGAGGTTGAATATTTTTTCTTCCTATTAATAATTTATATTTCCTCTTTTCTGAATTGTCTGCTTAGGTTATTGAAAAAATTAGGTAAATGATATTTTATAGATATATTCATTGACATCCAGTTTAAATATCTCTGCCAGATAATTTTTAATACTGACCTTTATATGTTGATCTGTCAATCAGTGACATTTAAGTTCCTTCTGGGCAAAACTCAATTTTGTACTTGAAGGAGTTCTGGATTGCTAAGCAGAATAAAAATAAGTTTATTAAAATTGGTTGGAAGAACTATAATTCCAACCAATTGAATCATGAGCAGAACATTCACATATTTATTACTCCTTGATTTGAATCATTTTCAAGTTTAATAAGCCTGGGGGCTATGACTAATCTAAGTTACTTATAAGAAATGATGTGGAAGACAGAAAGTATTGATATGAAACTAATCATTCTGTGTATTTTATCTTCTTTGTAGGTGGTCCATGACTTGGAACTTTATAACACAGGATATTATTTAGGCATGTTTATGAATTCTTTTGCTGTCTTTAAGGTATGTTCAGTTTTATCTATAATTTAGGGGGCTGGGGATGTAGCTCAGTTGGTAGAGAGCTTGCCGCACATGCACAAGGCCCTGGGTTCAATCCCCAGCACCGCAAAAGAAAAAAAAAAGTATTAGATTTGTTCTATAATTTGAAGACCATAGTATCTTTTACTATATCAAACACTATCAGAATTAAAGATCATTGTGAGATGTTAACCTTTTATTATATGTGTCACTAAAGTGCACTATTACATAAGTATAATTGGAGATGGAAAGATAATCATCCTTTCAGTTTTAAAAGTAAATGGAAAAATTCACCATTAGAGAGAGAAATGGAATTATCACTAAACAAATAGTTTATTTCCTTCATATTACTTTCTTTGACTTTGAAATGGCTGTTCATGCATATGAGAGAGAGAGAGAGAGAGAGAGAGAGAGAGAGAGAGAGAGAGAGAGAGAGAAAGAAAGAGAGAGAGAAACTATCTAAGCTCTCAAGAATGGGCAAGAGTGAGTCTAGAGTGTTGGAGACTTCTGTGATTAGAGAACATCTAAATGTTTATTTTAAAAGAAAATTAAAATTATTTTTTCTAGGAATGTGGTCTCTGGGTATTGACGGATGCAAACCTTGTGAAGGATTATGTTGATATTGTTTGTAAGTAAAAACTGGCAGTATGCTTGCAAGATATTTGTCTTTTACATCAGACCTTTAGTATTACTTTATACAGGTATGGATATTTTCTGGTTGAACATGAATATTTGTATCTTAAAATGTTTGGAATTTATCATACTTGGAAGTACATCTGGGCCATGACATAAAATGTTCTTCTGAGCTCCTGTCTTTGAAATGTATGCTTTTCATTTGTTTTGTGTAATCCTTTGAGGTGGTTATATTTTGAACATATTGGTTCCAATTTGTATTGAAAGCTGTGCTATTATTTTGGAACTACTTCAAAGGAGAAACACAAATGTTTTGAAACACTTGTGTTTTCTAGCTTTTTGATGTTCACTCAGAAATAGCCCAGATGCCAAAAGTAGATATTCTCTCTCTCTCTCTCTCTCTCTCTCACATACACACACACACACACACACACACACACACACACACACACACACACACACTTCATCCATGGAGGTGACCACTGAAAAATAAAAAAAAAAGTATACTCTTACAAAGAAATCATAAAATATTTTGACTGGAGGAAATGTATACATAAGGGTGGTTAACTGTAGAAGCTATTCCCTCTTTTTTTCAGGTAAAATTTACTAATATCATCTTGAAAGTGTTCCAGAACTATCACAGTTCCTCTGTCTGAATTTCCTATCAGGTGTTCTCAGTTACTCTGCACTCAGCCCCAGGCTATCTGGCTTTCTGTTGGTTCTTGTCACACCATGAGCCTCTGTTCTGAAACTTAAAAAATATTTCATAGTTTTAAAGATTTATGAGTTTTTATGATATTTATTTATTAAAAACATGTGCTACACTTAATTTTCCTCATACAATTCTCTGTCCTACGAGCCTTCCAAGAATCTGTCTTTATCCATTTTCCAGTCTCTGTTTTTATGCATCTTTTTTCATCTCTACTTATCAAATCCTGCCCACCGCCTGCTATAGTCTTTATTTTATTGTCAGCACTAAGGAGGTAGAAAGAGAGGAATAGAAAAGTTATAAATGGTTTTAAAATGATACTTTTAAATACTTAAAAAAATCAAGTTAAAAATTTAAGCATTTGAACTGTAAGTATTTTTTTTTATTATTATTGGTCATTAGTGACAGGAAACAGTTTAAAAAAATTATTTCTGGCTCTGAGGTCACTGTCCATGTGGTGTTTGGTAAATCACTTGACTTCTCTGCCTATCAGATTTCTCATCTGAGAAAATGAGAGGGTTGGACAAGACAGACTAAGATCTCCTGCAGCAGAGAGGGGCTATGAGTCCATGCACCAAGTTTACAATTCATTTTCTCCCATGACTGTTTTTCTAACCACTATCAATATTTGTTTTTAGATGATACTGCGGAGTATGCTGAGATGTTTGTGGAGGAAACTCAGGGGTATCCAGTAGATATTAATGATTTTTCTTCATTTAGCAACCCACGTGTAAGAAAGCATTTTCCAGAGACTTGGATTTGGCTAGACACTGATATGGGGTAAACATTTATAAAGTTCTTTGTTCACACATATTTCACTTAGTATATGTTTTAAATAAGATTTGCTCTTTTTTCTAGAGGGCATAGTACATAGTTGATGAAGAACTAAGTAGACCAAGAGGATTTTGTTTTAGGATGTTCATCAAATCTACCTGTAGTATTTAATAAAGCCACATGGAAATTATGGCAGGAGATTATTAATAAGAAGATGATAGGTCTTTTTATTTTTAATCCCCCAATGAAGTGTGATTTTAACTTTGAAGTCTCATAATTCTCACTGGAGAAAAATTGCTGGACATACATTTGTTGCCATTAGGTGAGAAGCACTAGTGATCACCTCCTGGACCACTGGCAGTGCTGCTACTGATACTCATAGAACATCCTCAGGGGAAGGAGGGACATGGGGGTGGAAGGAATTCAGCCTCACTGCTAAACAGTGTGCTACCTGATGAGATAAATTTTGTTCTACACAGTAATATATAGATAGCTATTTAGGAATATTCTAAATAATCTCAGAAAAAAATAAATAACAGTATTTACAGGGATATAGAAAAGTAACTCTTCTTCAAACTGAGAAAAAATTGGAGTTTGAAAATATGTATTTATTCTTTATAAAAAATTTATGAAACTACAGTGGGAATTCTGAAGATATAAATATTATAGAAAGAATTTATTAGAATTTGAATTAGTATGAAATATTATGACCTCTTTTTTGAGAACTTGGGATCTGCTTTTTTATGCTAAATGGTTTTAAATTTAGATATATAAGTGATATATAAAATTAAAATTCTTCCGAAAATAGTTGTTGACTTATTTTGAAATATGTCAGTTCTTGGTTTTGTGATTTCTATGTTTGTCTTGATTTCAGATCCAAGATTCACCAGGAATTTGAAGTTACAGTACCTGACTCTATCACTTCTTGGGTGGCTACTGCTTTTGTGATCTCCGAAGACTTAGGTCTTGGATTAACGACTGCCCCAGTGGAGGTAACCTATGGAGGGGCTGCTTATTACTGTTACAGTACCGTGAAGCTAAGGAAGTTCCAGCTACTCAATAGATTTTTAAAAAATGATTGCTTATAATGTTTATCATAGTTTAGAGATTTTTTTTGATTTTTCCTTTCTGCTTTTCATCTGTTTTAAATTTTAGAAAGAGAGCTATATTAGAGTGTTAAGTGGTAAGTGTCCATATTAAGATTAGGATAGAAAAGTTTATTATGGATGTGCTCTAACAACTTCCAATGGCCAGAATAGAGAGAGGAGAGAGAATTTTCATGTGTCCTTCATGGATGAGCACAACTTCTCAAGACGTCCCCTAGTAGATATGCCATCACATCTCGTTTCTACTTACTAAGAGGCATAACATGACTATGAATGGCCAAAGACCAATACTTCTTGCTTCTGTTATTCTTTTTCTTTTTGATTCTTTTTAGATGTTAATGGACCTTTATTTTATTCATTTATTTATATGCGGTGCTGAGAATCAAACCCAGTGCCTCACACATGTGAGGCAAGCACTCTACCACTGAGTTACAACCCCAGCCCCTCACTTCTGTTATTCTTTATAACACATTTGTTTTGCCTCTTTAGCATCCCAAAACGAAATTAGTAGAAAGCATAACATTCCTATGTATACAATTTCAAAAAAGTTAACATGATGCCTTAAGTGAGATACTAAGAGAAATAAAAAGAAAGTAACACATGGTAACATGATATGTATTTAAATATGTTCATGACCAGACATTATTGCACTAAAGATACAGCGAAATTTTAAATGCTTATGCCATGCCTGGAATCGCCCTGTGTGTAATACTACAGGCGTGTTTTGATGTACATGTATTATTTCAGCAACTCAAAATCCTTGAGTGGTGCTGCCTGTAAATTTCTGAAATGGTGAACAACTTTTGGTAAAGTTACAAACAAACCAAAATGCATTCTTCTCTTACAAAATAGTTGTATTCAGAAAAATTTAGTCATATTTAAATTGGAATTATGTAGTAAGCTTAAGTCATTTTAAATAGGTACTTTAGCTATGTGCATATCTAAAGAAACATTCAAGAGTCCTGAGGAATATGAAACAGTCCTTCATTGTTTGCGTTGGTCCTGAATATTGCAGACCTTCACCCACTAAGTAGCATCCTCCAATCATTGTGATGACCTAAGACACCTTCACAAATGTCCAAAGAAACCTCTAGAAGGAGTTACTGTTGCCAGTGTGACCATGGCTTAAACTAAACCTCAGAGTCAGGGGAGGGCCTCAGCCTCCCCTGCAGGACTTAGCCAACATTTTCAGAGTTGGACCACCTGGAGGAAACACACATGGATGTGTGTGTAGAAGTAAACTGTCACCAGGCCGGCTGTGTTGAGGTTTACCACACTAGTCTAAAACAGAGACTGTTGATTTGGGCAATGGCTTTCAAAGCAGATGATGGAGTCAATATAGCATAAAATAAGAGCAACTTGCTTCAGTATTAGACAGCAACTTGCTTCTGGTCTCTCTGCTTGCCTCTAACTTGAGGTTCTACTAGTGACAGATCCCATGAACGTTACTTTGCTATTTAATAGGAGCATAGAGTCTTTATAGATTTATAATGATTAAATGGAATAATTTGTGAAGTGCCTTATTCCTCTTAGGCATTTAATAAAGTATAGGATTAATAATGTTGAATAACACAAATCAAGACAATTTGATATAATTTATTTGGGAAAAGTTGTTATTTGCCTTCTGTTGGTAGGAAAGCGGAAAATTCTAAGAGGACTTGTAAACTTCACAGGCTTTGTGAGGATTGTTTTTAATTGTATATAGTGTGAAACATTTGACCTGAATAAAAACATATACCCACTGTGTTCTTTCCAGCTACAAGCCTTCCAACCATTTTTCATTTTTTTGAATCTTCCCTACTCTGTTATCAGAGGTGAAGAATTTGCTTTGGAAGTAACCATATTCAATTATTTGAAAGAGGCCACTGAGGTAATGTGTTTAAGGTTTTGTTGCTTGTTTATGTTTCAGGAGAAAACATGTGGATTAGCATAGGTAGTATTTGCACATCTGTGCTTCTAGGCATGCTGTACCTTTCTGGGAGATTAATATGGATGTACTTAGTTAGTTGCTTCTTCTGTAATAACGTCTAGGGAATCATTAGCAGGTCTGTGTACTTCCTCCTTGATTCCCAGCACAGGTTCTCCCCTTCAGCCACAGTCCTTCCTTATGGTTTTGGAGGCATGCCTTTCTCCCTCCTGTCTACCCTGACCCATGTTTCCCCATGGTCCCCCACGTCTAGAATGTGTTGTCACATCTCACTGACGTTCTGTGCCCAGTGCATTTGGCAAATTTATCCCCTTCAGGACTTGGCTTGGAACCAAGATGCCTTTCCTGAGGAATCTAACCTGTTCTGCTGTGTTTACAGTCCCCATAGTTATACAGTATATTACACTTTCAAGAATTTATTTTTTGAGTCATGTGCTTTGTGTCTCCTTAGCTAGTCAATTCCTTGGATGGCCTGGATGAGGGCCATTGCTTGTACCGTGCCCACAGTAGTGTTAACCAAATGGTTGATATTTCCCCCCCGAGTAATTAGGGATATGCAATTAACTTTATTGTATGGAAAGGTATTTCTTATTTTTTTGGGTACTGGGGATTGAACCCAGAGGTCTTTAACCACTGAGCCACATCCTCAGCCCTTTTAAATATTTTATTTATTTAAAGACACGGTCTTGCTACATTGCTTACGGCCTTGCTAAGTTGCTGAGGCTGACTTTGAATTTGCAATCCTCTTGCCTCAGCCTTCTGAGCCGCTGGCATTACAGTCATGCGCCACCACACCTGGCTGGAAATGACATACTTTAAAAATATATAATAAAATGTTTAATATTATTATTATAATTACTACTACTACTTTTGGTGCTGAGGATTAAACCCAGAGCTTTGTTCATGGTAAGCACACACTCTACCAGCGAGTCTTTAAAATTTTTAATTGTATTTTTTTAATGTAGTCAGCATGGTACAGTGTAACAAAAGATTTGCAGTCAGAAGGCTCAGTGTCCAGTCTGCCACGTACTAGCAACTAACTTAATTGTAGTTTCCTCATCTATAAAATGGGAATCATAACTATTATCTACACAAAAGTATTTTGAAAAGCAATTGAGAAAATAGATTAGAAAATAATCTGTAAAATGTAAGGCTTAGAGAAATGCTATTCTTGATGAGACTAGCAACTTTGGCATAATTTACAAAAGTTTATAACCAAGATACACTTTAGGATTGATTTCTGAGTCACACTTTCCTTGGAATAATTTTCACGGAGATTCTCAAGGGATGTAATAGCATCTCATCTTGTTTGTCTCATTGTTTTCTGATGGAATGACACAGTTAAATCAGGCTGGTGGTGGTACCTACACCACGTTCTGTGTATAGCCTTATCATTCAATGGCTTTGCATAATGACAGAATTTAATGTAAGGGATAGGACTAGAAATGGAGGTGAAGCGTGCCTTTTCCCCAAATATCTTGAGGTAGAAAGGAAAGCATATGAAATGAATGAGGATTTTCCTTTTCATTCTCTCATTGGCTGAATTTTGGCCTCATCTTTCTCTTGTTTTGAGCTGCAAGTTATAACAGCACTTATGGTGGTGGTAATACACTTTGCTAAAGAGCACTTATTATACAAAACCTCAGGCATTTTTTTTCTTCCAGGTTAAGGTAATCATTAAGAAAAGTGATGGATATGATATTCTATTGACTTCGAATGAAATCAGTGCCACAGGACACCAACAGACCATTCTGGTTCCCAGTGAGGATGGGGCAACTGTAGTTTTTCCTGTCAGGCCAACACATCTGGGAGAAATTCCTATCACAGTTATGGCTATTTCACCCACTGCTTCTGATGCTATCACCCAGAGGATTTTAGTAAAGGTAAATATTGGGAGTCCAAAATAAATGAAAATATGTATGTGGAATTGGAAAGGACAAAGAAGATGATTTTTCTTTTAGTTAAGTTTGTTGGCAAACATAGTACATCTTTTCCTCAATCCTCCTGATAATGCCCAGTTGTTTTCTCATCTCTATGTAAAAATATAACATATATGCTTAGAAATAATTGCCAGTATACTCTTTAAATTTAATCAGGACAGTGAGTTTCAAGATCACAAAGTCTCTTTTATAGTCATTTACATCTTTAGTCTTTGTTACATTGGGATCCTATTAAATCATGGTCAGATTGATAAGTAGATTTGAAATTTTGGAATTCTCAGTGCCTGTAGAAGACATTCTGCAGAAAAAGACAAGTCAGCATAGCACATGTGCATTTAGATTCTGGGGTGAGAGAGCCCTCATTTTGTATCTCTGCGCTGCTGAATGTGATTTTGGATGAAATATTTACTCCCTCTCTTTCGATAATAAATAGAACCTACCCTATACATTTTTTTTCTCATCACATTTCACCTTTGTCATTTCTACCACACTCTGTGAAACTTTTTTCTAATTCAACTAGAAGGTAAACACTTAACAGATTTGAAGTAAGAATTAAGAAATGGTAATTACTTATCTAGCTGTATAGAAACTGTAGAACAACAGGCCTGGTGTTTGTGTTCATATCTGCATATAGTCCTCTGTAAATAGATGTGCAGAGACCATATTAATTGTGTTCCTTTTTTTTCAATAGGCTGAAGGAATAGAAAAATCATATTCACAGTCCATCCTACCAGACTTGACTGACAACAAACTGCAAACCACCATGAAATCTTTCAGTTTCTCATTTCCTCCTCATACAGTCAGTGGCAGTGAAAGAATTCAGATCACTGCAGTTGGTAAGAATATATTCCCTTCTTCTGATTAATTTGTATGTAATAATATATATTATTCATTTATTTATATATGTATTTTCTTATTTATTTATGAGAATTTTTAATTGGTCCCAACTGATGATTATATTAGAAAGGTTAGCAAATTATGTGTCCTAGAATAATCGCTCTTCTCAGTCTTATGTGCATATGAATCAACTGGGGATCTTGTTTGAAAGCCCTGTTGGTGGGAGCTGGGATTTTACGTTTCTAATCAGCTCTCAGGTATATTATCGTGAAGCTTCTGGCATATCACACCATGAATAGCAAGGTGCTACCCTGCTGTGGTTGGATGAAAGGGTTGTTCCTAAAAGCATAGCTTCTTAGCTCTTGTCCACTGGTGAGTATCAGAATCTTCTGTGAAGCTTGGTAAAGACACAGATATCTATGCTTTACTCTAAACCAACTATAGTAGAATTTCTTGGGTAAGGCAGGTACAGTGATTGTAATAACCAAGAGCTGGGAGCTACTGCCTAGAGCAGTTAGTTCTCTGCAGGACACAGGTTACCTTGAGGATAAGAAACTATGCACTGACTCTAATTATGTCTCTTAGTAACTTTAGTGCCTTGCAATCTAAAATACTTTAGAATTAAACATAACCTTTGCACACTGGTGTCTTAGGGTTCTCTAGAGAAACAAAATCTCACATTAATCTCATCCAGAAACACCCTCACCAGATACACCCAGGAATAATGTTTAGTCAGGGCACATCTCTTCTACTTAAGTTGACACATAAAATTAACTACCACATCTAATAGGTCCTTCTAAATGACATAGATGAATACTCTTATAAATTATATTTGACAAATAACTGTAGAAAATGTATTAATTAAAGACATCTAAATAGTTTGTTAGGCCTTTAAGACACCAGGATTTCAGGCCTTCAGACTTTTAAAAAAATCTTACCTACAGGTGTAATATTTGTAAGCACAAAGAACTAATCACTGTGCAGAGGACTTTATTTGAAGCCTGAGATATAATTTTTTAAAAGAATGAAAGAAGCTCTCTGTTTAAGAACATTCTGCCTATGCTTCTCTCACAGTGTTGATATTCTGGGAGATGCAGAAGAAATACAGTGCAGGTACAATACACATCTGCATACGCACATATAGAAGAATCCCTGAATTAAAAAAATATTCTTGTTAGTTGTAGATGGACACAATACCTTTATTTTATTTTTATGTAGTGATAAGGATTGAACCCAGTGCCTTCCATGTGCATGGCAAGCACTCTACCACTGAGCTACAATTCCAGCCCAGAATCTCTGAATTTTAAATGTATACTATCACTCTCTAAATAGGAATGAGTCTGTCCTATCTAGGGTCACAAAAATACTCAGAGGTTTAACTTTTTTTGCTGAATGCAAAGAGTGGATTTTCAAATTTTATTTTTATATGATTAAAAAAAACCTTTGAGGTCCAAAATGTATGAATTCTAGCTTGTTACTTTGGATTTTGAAATTGTAAATTTATGTTCATTTTGAATATTAAAAATGTAAATTTTCAGGGGTAATAATAAGAACTGTATTTTTTTTTTGTGTTAACATCTAAAGCTTGAGACATTTTGGCATGCCTGCATCTTGTTCATATGAAAGAGATCTCTTTTTTTGTATTCATTTTTTGTTAGGATCAGATTTTCACTAGTTATTTGAACTTGGCATGGTGTAAGTTTTCAAAGTAAATTACATAGCCGAATACTCTTCTTCATACAGCTAACAACAGTAGGGGTCAAAATTAAAAACTCAAGCTGTATCTGAATTTTTACTTATTTCCCAAGGGTGTTTGAATGTGGGTAGAAGAGTCTGTTAAGTATCTGTTTTGTCTTATTTTTAGATTCCTACCTTTGAAGAATATTCCCCATATTTTTTGATCCTAAAGGTCATTGGAAACTTATTCTTGTTATTTCTACTTTGTTGCTGCCAAATAGAGGACAGTGAAAAACACTACCACCCCTGTTTTAAGAAATAACATTTGCCAAGCATTTGTATTACGTTAGTAAGAAATAAAGAGTTCTAGTCATGTAAAGAATACTAATAATAAAACATTTTGTTCATGTTTAAGAATGATGGGTCCTCATGGTCCATTTCTTACATTTTTATTCAAGATTTAAAGAAGAAATATTTTTTGCCTAATTTATGTCACTTTTTTCATATTTTATTAACATGTTAACTTTATGATTTTATAAGTCACTGTGACATTTCCATACGTGCATATATTGTGCACTGATCATGTCCAACCTCCCTTATATATTCCCTCACTCTTTCCTCTCATTTCCCTTTCCCAAGTTCCCTTCTCAGTCTTTAGTAGGTCCTTCTTACTTTAAAGCTTTTTTTTTTTTTTAAGTTTCTACATACAAAAGAAAACATGTGATACTGTCTTTCTGTATCTGGCTTATTTTGCTTACATGATGACCTTACATGTTTATCCATTTTCCTGCAAATGGCATGATGTCATTCTTTATAGCTGAATAATATTCCATTTTTTGTGTGTATATATATCTATATATATATCAGTTTCTTTATTCATTCATCTGTTGACACAAATAGGCTGATTCTATATTTTGGCTATTGAGGTAAGTGCTGCAATAAACATGGGTAAGGAGGTATCTCTTCTGTATGCTGACTTCATTTTTTCTGGATATATACTCAGGAGTGGGATAGTTGAATCATATGGAAGTTCTGCTTTTAGTTTTTTTGAGGAATGTCCATATTGTCTTCCATAATGGCTGTACTAATTTATATTTCCACTAATGGCATATTAAGGGTTCCTTTTTCTTCATATCCTTCCCATCATTTAGTTTTTTAATTGTTTGTTTACTTTTTGATAATAGTCACTCTAACTGGGGTGAGAATTAATCTCAGTGTACTTCTGACATGCATTTTCCTGATGGCTAAAAATATTGATCATTTCTTTCCATATATTTATTAGCTGTTTCTATTTATTTATTAGTTGCTTGTACTTCTTCTTTTAAGAAGTGGTTATTTAGGTCATTTGCCCATTTACAAATTGGATTATTCATTTTTTTTTTGTTCAGTTTTTTGAGTTCTTTTTATATTCAGGATTTTAAAACTCTTTTAGGTGAACAAATGATAATGATTTTCTCACACTCTGTAGGTTGTCTCTTTACTTTATTGATTATATACTTAGTAGTACAGAAGCTTTTAAATTTGATGTTATCCCATATATCATTGTTTCCGGAGCGATTAGAGTCCTATTCAGGAAATCATTGCCTGCAATGGTGTTTCCTCTGTGTTTTCTTCTAGTAGTTTCATAGTTTCAGATCTTAGATTAAGGTCTTTGATTCATTGTGAGCTGATGTTTGTACAGGGTGAGAAATAATGTGTCAAGTTTCAATATCCTGCCTATGAATATCTAGTTGGCCCAGCACCATTTATAGAAGAGAATGTCCTTTCTCCAGTTAATGTTATGTTTTGGGCACCATTGTTGAGAATAAGTTGCCTGAAGGTGTGTGGATTTAGTTCTGGGTCCTCTCTTCTTTTTGTTCCTTGTTCTATGTGTTTATTTTTATGCCAATATGCTGTTTTTGTTACTGTGAATGTCACATGTTTCACTGAGCTAAAAGTCTCCTAATTTATCATCTAATTTACAAGTTCAGTACCATTGCATTATTATTTTTCTGGTCAGGTAATTTATGTAAAGATTCCACTCTGTTCTAATTGCTTCAGTGACAAATACCTTCTGTTTTCAGTGGAAGACTTGCCGCCTGCAGATAACTGTGAATGACTACTGAATGGATTGCATGTCTTGTGCTTTCAGGAGATGTTCTCGGGCCTTCCATCAATGGCTTAGCCTCGCTGATTCGGATGCCTTATGGCTGCGGTGAACAGAACATGATCAATTTCGCTCCAAATATCTACATTTTGGATTATCTGACAAAGAAGAAACAACTGACAGATAATATAAAAGAAAAATCACTTTCATTTATGAGGCAAGGTAAACATTTTAGAAATATACTTTTATTTGTAATAAAAAGTTTGACCTTTTTTTTTTTTCCAGGCAGAGTTTGCCCTAGACTATATTTCAGCCTAGATGGGTATTGTACTGGTGTGCAATGGTGGGACCAGATGGTGTTGAATGTGTTAGAAGCTGTCACCATCCTTCATGCAGCTAACTGTTCAGTAACTGCTGCTAAGGTGTTCTCAGTGGCTTAAGCAGGTAGTTTCTAGAGGGTTTGTATTATAATAAGGGATCTGAAATTTAAAACTCTTTTAAAAATCTAAAAGAATGAGTGTTCCTTTATTCAGTACACATTTATGGAGATCTCTTAGTGCCAGGGTCAATTCTAGTGCTGAGGAAACAGAGGAAGTTGGGGCCTTTCTTGAAGAATCACTGTCATTGGAGAAGACAGTGTCCTATGATGGGGACCTTCTCACTGCATTTAAAATATCCATCAGATGGAATTTAGGAGAGGAGTGTTTGTATGGAGAGGACCTTCCAGCTTCTCAGAAAATGCCATATTGGTAATGACTCTGCCCTGACTCTCTGAGAGGTGGCATTGTTTATTTTTTTATTTTTTCATTTTATTTTTTTTAGTTCTATTGATTTTATTTTTTAAATACATGACAGTGGAATGCATTACAATTCTTATTACACATATATATGTATATGAAGAATGTTTATACCCAATTCGAGTCTATATACATGTCCTTAGGATAATGATGTCTATCACATTCCACCATCCTTGCTAACCCCCTTTCTTTCCCTCCCTCCCCTCTGCCCTATCTAGAATTCATCTATACCTCTCATGCTCCCCCTCCCTACTCCACTATGAGTCAGCCTCCTTATATCAGAGAAAACATTCGGCATTTATTTTTGGGGGATTGACTAACTTCACTTAGCATTATCTTCTCCAATGCCATCCATTTAACTGCAAATGCCATGATTTTATTGTCTTTTATTGCTGTGTAAAATTCCATTGTGTATATGTGCCACATTTTTTTTATCCATCCATCCACTGAAGGACATCTAGGTTAGCTCCATAGTTTAGCTATTGTGAATTGTGCTGCTATAAACATTGATGTGGCTGTGTCCCTATAGAATGCTGTTTTTAAGTCCTTTGGGTATAGTCCAAGGAGAGGGATAGCTGTTAAGTGGTAGTTCCATTCCCAGATTTCCAAGGAATCTCCATACTGCTTTCCATATTGGCTGTATCAATTTACATTTGGTGGCACTGTTTAGATACCAGATGGCTTGGCCACTTGCTAATATCCACAGTTACCAGGATTGAGAGCTTATTCTGTAGAAGGCAGTATTCTAAGCAATTTATATCTAATATCTCATTGAATGCTCATAATGAATATTAGCATGACCCCATTTTTACAGATGAAGAAGTGGAGGCATTACATGACACCTTCACCAGGGTCATGTAGCAAGTCAGTAGCAGAGCTGAAATTTGGACCCATCTGGCTCCAGAGTCTGTGCTCTTAGTATTTACATCTAGGAGCAAAATGAAGAATTCTGAGATATTTTCAATAATAATAATAATAATATAAATATGATTTTCTGGAATATTCCAAAAATTATCCTGAAGCTACAGTTTCAGTTTTTGCATTTCCTTATTAGAGGAAGATCACTGTGTGACTGAGTTTTTCCTGTCTGTGTGATTTGTATGCTGTCCTTCAGATTCATGAAGATTTGAATGTTTTATACAAGATGATTGGAAAATGCTTGTTCAGTATAATCTAAGTAAAGTATAGTTCAGTGTTTTCCAATTCTTAAGTTCTTGTTTTTCTTTCTTATAGTGAATAGGTTAAATGCAAAGAGAGGCAAGCTGTTAGCCCTTTTGTTAAATTTTGAATAAAAGAATTGGAAAACTCAGTAAAGACTGCTTTCATGTGAGCTCTTCTTGCATGTTCCCTTATAATTTAGAGACCTGTTTAACCTAAAGTCTGTGTAGTAATGGTAATAGCAACTAACCCTGTTGGAAAGCCCTGTACATGTTTCAGTTAATTCTAGGAGGTAAATGGACTGCTATTTCTATTTTATAGATGAGGAAATTGAGGCACAGAGAGGTTAACTAACTTACCTATGGTTACTCCCAGGTCATCTGGTTCCGTCCATGATCTTCCTCAGAACACTGCAGCATAATTCCAGTTTGCAATGCTGTTAGGGTGTTAGAAGCAGTGGGATAGAATAGAAGAAGACCAGGAATTGGACCAAGATGCTGGAGTACCATTAATGTACTGAGGTCTTGGTGAATGTTCAGATAAAATGGTGAGAGAGAAACATGGGGTCCTGTGGGGAAGGAGACACCACAGGTTAGAATCTGTAATGTCAGATTACAACAATGTGAACGATTAGGTGTTGGATTCAAGTAGATGAATTACTGTCTGTGGGACTGGATGGTACACACAAAGGCTGAGTGGGAGTCAAGGGGTTACATCAGGAGCAATACAGGCAGTTTATGACAAACTAGGGTGACCAGGATTTGGAATTAGGGCTAAATGTGTTCTGAGTTCTGAGTGAGGATGGAGATACTGGTATATTTTCCTTCAGATTATGGAAAGGTCCTGCAGACACTGACTGGTTCTCAAACCCAGGAGGTGGTTTGGCCCTTTAAGGACTCAAAGATCTAGCATTTTATTTGTAGAGTTTTCCACTTAAAATTGCCATTTGTTATACATATATTTGTGGATTAGTTATATTTTAAATGCACACATATAAAAACTGTTTATTTTTCAAATTCTATCATAATTTTGTTTAAGAAGTGCTATTAGAGCTCTCTATGGCATATTGTGTGCCATGCTTAAAAATATGAGATCTTTATACATTGGTGTATTAGTTATATTTAAGAAGATGAGTAAAATTTATTAGAGATTATCCTAAGTTAACTCTGCACATTTAAAAACAAGATCTGGTGTGTAGTCAAGATTTAGTTTGTTTGGTTTCAAGAAAAGAGTGCATTTAAGAAGTACACTGGTGTTTTTTAATTTGTTATATTCACTCTTTGTGATATTTTAATACAGTGAAGTGAAATATTTCAGGAAATGCCATAATTTCATATCTATATATGCTTTATGAACTTTGGCTAATCTAATACTAATGCTTTTGAAAGATGGAACCTTAAAGGAATAGTTTGAAACATTTAAGGAATGATAACTTGTCCTTTAAAGATAATTTGAGGGGCTGGGGCTGTGGCTCAGTGGTAGCGCACTTGCCTGGCATGTGTGAGGCCCTGGATTCAATTCTCAGCACCCCATATAAATAAAATAAAGGTCTATCACCAACTAAAAAAAGAAAATAGTTTAAAAAAAAAAGATGATTCGAGATTGTGACATAGATCCTTGGCTCTGGGTCAGGAAAGATTTTTTAAAAAAATGACTGGTCCAATTCTTTTCCAAAGAGCCCTTGCTCCAAAAGCAGTGCTGGTTCCTTCAGGCCAATCCTGACTAGGCTGGTGCCAAACTGTAAGTTTTTCTAAGCAGTCCTCTGAACATCTCACTGATTACTTGGAAGCTTTCTTCACTTTTGTTGGTTGTTAGAAGGTGCATAGCAGCCAGAGGGCGAAGAAATGTTTGGTCTCTAAGTGCCAAATGGTCCTCCAAATTGTTCAGACTGTCCAGCACTACTGCTGTAAAGAAAGCCTGTCTTCTCTTGAGAGAAACTGGAGTGTAGGTGTTGTAGCACCCGCTAAGGAGGCAGTCAGAACTGGGCTCTAAATCCTGGCTCCTACCTTGGGATTTTCTAGCCCTCTTGGAGCCTCAGTTTTCCCACCTGATACAGTTGACTTGCGAATGAAATATTTCAGCACTGTATTCAACTGTTAAGTATGTCAGTTATGAGAGTGGTTTCTTCTAACTCTGGAGTTAGGGTTGAAAGTCAGCAAACAAATCCTGTCCATTCTACCTCTAGAAACAAATAAGAAATCCTTCCACCTCTCTCCATCTCAGGGCTCACTGTTCCAATTCTAATAGCATAGTTACTCATCTGGACTAATCCATTGGTTGTCTAATTAGTCTTTCTGCTTCTGTGGTCCCTCCTCTTCAGTATATGATCTCCATATATTATAAAAGGGATCTTTTGAAAATTTCTAGATTATGTAATTTTCTAGCTTAAAGTCCTCCAATGGGCTACTGACTTGGGCCCACCAGGTCCTGAGTGAACTGGCTTCATCCTCTATTTTTCTCCCCAACTGCCACCACTCTCTGCTTCCCTTTACTGGGCTGTCTGGAGCATTCCCAGCTTCTAGCTACTTCCTCTTCCTTCTCCTGGAGTGCTCTTCCCTCAGATCTTTCCCTGACTGTCTTCCTTAGTTAGCTGTGTTTTCCTCAGAGTGACCTTCTCTGACCATTTAGTGACTCTGATTTATATTACTCCATATTGTTTTTTTTCACTTAACATTCTTTAAAATTATCCTATTCGTCATCTGTCTCCTACACTTGGAGAATGAACTCTGTGACAGGGTTTAACTGCATCTTCGTTTTATGACTTTAGAGGTATCTCAGTAAATAGCCAATGGTTGAATGAATTATCCATATTCACTTCTTTCAATGGGCTTTAGAGTCACCGTCTTCATGTGGAGATGGGCCTAGAAGATTTTTGAAGCACTTCCACAATATAGTGATTATCTGTAGACACTCAAGATTCCCCCTGGTCTCAGCGAGGTCTTATCAGCTGGGAAATGTGACCCGTGGTTTCAACATATTCCCCTTTGATCTGGTGAAGTGACTGATGAAAGTTAGCAAAACTGAGCTCCCCAAAGACATCATCTCACATGCTAGTCCAAATTACATTTCAAAGTGGTAGACAAAAGTTTCCTGGTATAATACTTTTCATTATGAAATCAGACACTGATTTCATAATGAAATCAGAGACTGTCTTTTCTTTTGCCATCATATTTGCCCAAGTCCTTTAAATATAGTGTAGTTGTTTTTCTTTTTTAAGAAATTGAAGTGGCTTTGGTGTGAGTCATGATTACATTATTTAAATGTCATTTATGGACAGCGCATTGTTTTACTTAAATCATGCTTGGCCCAGGAAACCTGTAACCTAACCCATTGATTTTTTGGGTCAAAACAACAGCTACATCATTGAATGAAGTGTGTGTATTTTGCTGTTTAAAAAAAGCAAAAAGCAGAATCATAAAATGAAAACTGTTTCTGATAAGGACTGGAAATCCCGTTAACTGAAGATTTAAACCTTATTTTCCTCAGAGATATTCAAATCATAGCATTTGTGGCTTAAGTTTTTCAAGTGAGAATCATACCAAGTCTGGTTGAAAACACTATATTTTTGTCTATTGAAATAAATACAGGAAAAAAATGGGCTTTAGAATTCTGCTGCTGCCTTTGGCCATCACCAGTATAGCTGGAGGTAATAGTGAAGAACCTAGAGGAGAAAAACCCATAAACTTCTCTATCTATATCTCATGTCAGAGAAAGAAAGGAAGTGAATAATGATTATTTTTCTTTTTAGTAAAGAAAATATCTTTATCAGCTTTTGCTAGAGAAAGTGCTTCAATAGTAAAAAAAAAGCTGATTTTACTTCTTTTATTTACATATAATTTTTATATTTAAGGTAAATCAAGCCAAACTGTATTCAGAATGTTACTTTCTTTTTTTTCTTTCTTCTTTTTTTTTTTTTTGGTCTGGGGACCAAACCCAAAGCCCTCCTGTATGTGAGGCAAGTGTTCTACCACTGAACTACATCTGAAGCCCTGGAATGTTACTTTTTGATGTGTTTCTGTAAACAGTACTTTTATCTTTACTATGGTAAATTCTGAGGATTTTTTTTAATTCATACTTAGTCTAAAGAAAATTCATGACCCTGAAATGTATGTGTCCTATTTTGTCATTTGTAAACAGTGCTTTCTGGGTCATTATCTTAAAAAAGTCTCTTGACTTCTTCTGTATTTCAGTTTTCAGAAGTGTCTGACAATTCTGTTTATGTTATTAATTTCAAACTCAAGAGCTGGTCATAAAACTATTAATTTAAAAGCAATAGTCTTGTTTTTTTCATAAACTTTTGGAGAAAACCATGTTTTTGACATTCTCACTTATTGTGATGAAAAGTCATCAACTCAGGCGACTGCTCTGGAATGTTGAATTGTTTTATTAAGAACAAAAGCTGTAGCTCCATCAACAGTGTCCTTTTCTGCTCATGGAGTGGAAATGAGGCCTGATGCACTAGGATGCACTGGAGGACAAACAGCTGAGGGTTCTCCAACAATGCGTGGCTGGTGTAACAGGAGGAGGGAAACCTCTCAGGGGACGCCCACAAAGACAGTCATGTAAGTTCTTCTCGCTGGGTTCTGCTTGTTTCCTTTATTTTTTCCTGGGAGCAGAGCTGGAGGTTTAGACTCTCAGGTTTATCTATGTCAGTTTAAGAAATTCACTCCACAACTGGCTCTACATGTGGCTCCTCTTTTCCTCTGGGCTGGTTGCCCCTGGTGGAAGAATGGTGCTAGTTGTTGATATTAACAGGGAATGTTGGAGGTCAGCCACCTGAGGGGTAATTTCCATAAGCACTGATCTCATCTCCATGATCTCAGCTCTCTGACTGGTTTTACAAGATCTCATACTTGGAACTGCAGTTGTTGATGTGTGGGGGCTTGGAAGTACATGGCTCTCTCCCCCAGAAGAACCTCCTGTAATGATGGAGGGTTCCAAAGGTCTCCTCTCCCCTCCACTTCCCTGTTAGATTGAGTTCACAGTTGAGCTCTGGCTATCTAGTGGATTTCGTCCTGAGACTGTCTCAGACTCTTTTGCTAATATTGTTTGTGAAGATTAAGAAATTATTCTGCTTCTCTGTGATCTCTGATTGCTTCTGATAAATTAAGAGCTTATATGCTTTTTTTTTTTCAGGGTTGTATAAAAACTAAAACATGATGAAATGAACTAAGTAGTGTTCATAATAAAGCTGATGATTTATTTTTTTCCTATTTTTATTTGTTTTTTTGAATATGCAGAACATTAACATGGTTCTAAAAGTGAATTTTATTATTTTTTTGGGGGTACCAGGGATTGAACTCAGGGGCACTTAACCACTGAGCCATATCCCCAGCCCTATTTTGTGTTTTATTCAGAGACAGGTCTCACTGAGTAGCTTCCACCTTGCTTTTGCTGTGGCCGTCTTTGAACTTGTAATCCACTAAGATAACAGGCATATGCCACCGTGCCCATCCTGTGAATCTCATTTTTAAAAGTATATTTAAAGAGATCTCTTTCCCTCTCCTTTCTCTTCTTCCTACTCCCTGTGAGTAACTGACTTTATTAGTTTCGGGTTTATCTTCTCTTTTTGAAAAAAATAAACATATACTTGTATGCTTTATATTTCCTCTTTTTTCTTGTACAAAAAGTAGCATATAAGATATGCTATTTTAGATTTTGGCCTTTTAATTTAAAGGTATGTCCAACAAATGACCCTACATCAGTTTATTGAGATATTCCTCTGTCGTTTTTCACAGTCACATAGTACTTTGTTCTACATAGATGTAATTGTTTATTCAACCAATTTCTGACTTGGGTACTATTTAGGTAGTTTTCAATATTTTATAATTACAAATAATGCTAAAATGAATAATCTGCATATATAGTTTTATGTTATTGGGGGTGTGTCTCCAGGGTAGATTCCCAGAAGTGGGGTTACTGGCTCAAAAGGGGAGAGACACTCTCCTAAATAGTTATATCACTTTGAATCTCCTTTAGTGATGGACGAATACTATCTTCCTTACATAATGAGTAGTCAAGCTTTTGAATCTTTGCTAATCTGATAAATAAGATATGGTAACTCACTGTAATTTTAATTTGTATTTTTCCTATGATGACGTTGAGCATTTTTCATATATTTAAGTTCATCTTATTTTTTTTTTATGACTTGTCTATTCTTGTCTTTTTGTTCACTTTTTTTCCTATAGGACTTAAAAAAATCTTTCCCCTGAAGTTTAAAATTTTTTTATATATGTATATATAATGTCAACATATAAATATACAAATACATTTATTGATTAATATTATTTATGTTAGCTATTTATCCATTTTATATGTTGCAATATGTCCTTTTATTTTTTCAACTTATAGTGGTTTATTTTTCATTGAGGAATTTAAAATCTTTTTTAATAGTCAAACTTTTCAATTTTTATTTTGTCTTATTTGGTGCTTAGAAAACCTTTCCCACATCCCAGAGACCAATTCCTACCGTTTGTTGAGAGCTTAATGTGCTAAGGACTTTTCATGCAGTGTCATGTTTAATCATTGAAAGAATTCTTTGAATTATTTGGAGCTGGTTAGACCTTGGCTAATCCCACATTCTCTATCTACCAGTTGTGACTGTGTATGTAGTATTTTTATACTCTGAGTTTCAGCCTCATTATCGGTATAAAGAGGATAATAATAGCATCTATGCCACAGGGTAGATGTTGTGAGAATTACCTGAGTTAATACTTGCAAAGGACCCTGAGCAGTTCTTGATATCTAGTCAGTGTTGAATGAAAGTGGATTATTTAATTACCATACTATAATATTTCGGTTGTATAAAAAGATCATAATCTAATGTTCCCTTCTTCAAACTAAGCAAAATCGTTATCACTTTAAACGTTCATATTCCTTTTTCGGTTAAGTCTTAAAGATTACTATGAAACATAGTACTTTCTTTTCTTCACTATGTGTTTGGCCTATGATTTCTCAGTCATTGGACTTGGTCCTGTATGTATTGCTTTGCAAATATGAAACAACTGCATCTGATTTGAAATAATTTGTTTGCAAATATGAAACATCTGCATTTATGAAGACAAATATTCGAGCCTTAATATCCCTCTCCAATTTTTACTTTTAAAACTAATCCTTCAGTTTTATGACCAAGTACTTTTTTGAGTGGAAATGTAGAATTGCTGTGGTATGCTGACCATTGATGTTTTGTTTTGCCTCAGTTGGCCATGACCAAAATATTTGAGATGTTATCTCAGATTAATAGCATTTCCTCTTATCTATTGCTGGTATATGAGTAGAAAGTATTTTTACTGTTTGAGGTCTTGTAAACTTTAATTATGATACCATAGGAAATACTATTTTTTTTTGGCATCAAATAATTTTAGATGACTAAGCATAAAAAACATCTTGGTGAACACTGGAGCATTAAATAAAACTCTGCCTTTAATTTGCTTGCTTTTGAAGGTCTCCAAGTGTTGTCCAAAATTTAAAGTCTTTTGCATTTAATTTGGGGTATTACAGTTCTTATTTTCTGCGTTCTGCTTTAAAAGTCCTAGTATTTAAAATTTCCTGTAACACTTAACATAGGGAGTACTCATTATTAGGTGTGGGTTTATGTTTTCATCTTTCCACTTCTCTGCTCTATTTCCTCAACATGGAGTCATTATTAGAAACTTTTATTATGGCGAGGTGATTACATTGAATACTAGTCCATTTCTGTTTCTTCAGGTTACCAGAGGGAACTTCTGTACCAGAGGGATGATGGCTCCTTCAGTGCTTTTGGGAATAACGACCCTTCTGGGAGCACTTGGTAAGTGATTTTTCCAGTCCAACACATGTGTCATGGCATGGGCTTTTACTAGGTCACACTGGCCATGGAACCGATAGACATGTCTCTGTGTATAGACTTGGCAGCTGCTTTTCTTACAGTCCCATAAAAGGGATTATCTTTTAAAGCATGGTTTAAAACATTAATAAATCAAATACTTTTTACTTAGAAAAGATAAATTACAATTTCTCTTTTTGTTTGTTTTTCTCTTATTTTTTGCACTAAAAATATCTTGTGATAATTATGCAGCTGACAAGGAAAATTCATCATTGTAACCTTGTTCTTTCTATAAGCTGATCTGATTAGTGCAAGTGTTTTGTTAATACAGTCTATGTGGTTTATTTAAGGTTGTTTTATTTAAAAAAACACAATGATTAGATTAAATAATGAGCATTTGGAGTTTCCTCTTGAATGAATCTCTATGTGGCTGATTTTGGATAATTAATCTCTCTCTTTGTACTATCTTCAATTTCATATTTCAGAATAAAATTGACTATGTTAGTCAGTTTTTTGTTACTATAACAAAATACCTGAGATAATCTACTTATAAAGAGAAAAGATTGAACTGGTATATAAACTCAGTGGCAGAGCATTTGCCTAGCATGTGCAAGGCCCTGGTTTGATCCTCATTTCTGAAAAAAAAATGTTAAAAGAATGTATCTACAAAACTTTTTTTTTTAAAGAGAGAAAGAGAGAGAGAGAGAGAGAGAGAGAGAGAGAGAGAGAGAAAGAGAGAGAGAGAGAGAGAAAGAGAGAGAGAGAGAGAGAGAGAGAGAGAGAGAGAGAGAGAGAGGATTTTTTAATATTTATTTTCTAGTTTTTGGCAGACACAACATCTTTGTATGTGGTGCTGAGGATCGAACCCAGGCTGCACGCATGCCGCTTGAGCCACAACTCCAGCCCCCCCCCTTTTTTTTGAGGGAGGGAGGAAGAGAGGGAGAAAGAGAGACATAGAAAAAAGATTTTGGATATTTTTGCATATTGTAGTCCATGGTTGACCTTATTGTTTTGAGTCTGTGCTGAGGCAGCACTTCATGGCAGAAGATGTGGCCGAACAAAGACACTGACCTCATGTCTAGGAAGCAAACAAGCAAGCAAGCAAGCAAACAAACAACAAAACAAAACAAAACAAATTAAAACAACAACAACAACAACAACAAAACAAACAAGAAGGGGCCAGGTTTCCACAATCCCATTGATCCATGCCCTAAATGCCCCAAATGATCTAAGGACTTCCCCATAGTCCCTCACCTCTCACTAATGGTTCTACCACTTCTCAATAGTACCCTCATGGGGATCAAGCCATTAGCAAATGTGACTTTGGGGGAACACATCTTGGAACACAAGATCCAAACTATAAATGCTAAATCTCAAAAGCATATTAACAATGGTCTCTCTTTCGTTTGCTGCATTTCCACTGTGGGTCAGCAGGGGACTCTGCTCTCTGTGCTTTGGCAGCCAGCATCTCACCATCAGAACAGGAGGCTCCAAGCTTGCCACAGCCCTAAAAGAGAAGGCTGCAGTATCTGACACTGGCAATTGGATGCTTTAGTCTAAGTGTAATATTTCTACTCACTTTATCATTATCAGAGCTGGTACCAAGGGGGCAGGGAAGTGAATCCCTTTGCAAACTCAAAGTAAAGGAAAACTGGATATTATCGAACATTAATACTTAAAGGAAAACTGCATATTATTGAATATTAGTGATATTTATCATGCTAAAACTTTTATAAGATGAAATGGATTCTGCTTCAAATTTTCTCTTATCACGAGTCAGATATAGATCCATAAATAGACGATTTTGTATATTCTTTTTACTTTAATATAGTGTTCCATATCAAGGTTGGAAAACTTTTTCTTTTAAATTTTTTAATTGTCATACATGACAGTAGAATAGAATGCATTAATGCACTTTGATATATCATACGTAGATGGGATATAATTTCTCATTTTTTCTGAATGTACGTGTTGTAGAATCACATTGCTCATGCAGTCATATATATATATATATATGTATATATATATATATATATATATATATATATATATGCATAAAGTAATAATGTCTGTTTCATTCTACTATCCTTCCTATCCACATGTCTCCTTCCCTTCTTTTCCCTTTACCTAATCTAAGGTAACTCTATTCTTCTCTAGTGCCCTCTTCCTTATAAATTAGCATCCGCATATTAGAGAAAACATTCAGCTTTTGTTTTTTTGGGGGGTTGGCTTATTTTGCTTAGAATAATATTCTCCAATTCCATCCATTTATTGGCAAATGCCATGATTTCATTCTTCTTTAAAGCTGAGTAATATTCCATTGAATGAATATATATATATATATATATATATATATATATATGTATATATATATATCACATTTTCTTTATCTATTCATCTATTGAATTCATCCATTCATCTAGGTTGGTTCCATAGTTTAGCTATTGTGAACTGAGCTGCTGTAAACATTGACGTGGCTGCATTACTATAGTATGCTGATTTTAAGTGCTTTGGGTATAAACCGAGGAGTGGAATACCTGGGTCAAACTGTGGTTCCATTCCAAGTTTTCTAAGGAATCTCCATACTGTTTTCCATAGTGGTTGCACCAATTTGCAGTCCCATCAGCTAAGTATGAGTGAAGCTTTTACCCCGTGTCCTTGCTGACATTTATTGTTGTCTGTATTCTTGATGAATGCCGTTCTGACTGGAGTGAGATGAAATCTTAGTGTAGTTTGGATTTGCATTTCTTTAATTGCTAGAGATGTTGAACACATCATATATTTGTTGATCAACTGTATTTCTTCTTCTGTGAAGTGTCTGTTCAGTTTCTTAGCCCATTTATTGATTGGGTTATTTGTTTTTTTTTTTTTTGGTGTTAAGTTTTTTGAGTTCTTTATATATCCTAGAGATTAATGCTTTATTGGAGGTGCATGTGGTAAAGATTTTCTCCTAATTTGTAGGCTCTCCCCTCACATTATTGATTGTTTCCTTTGCTGAGAAGAAGCTTTTTAAATTTGAATCCATCCCATTTATTGATTCTTGATTTTACTTTCTGTGCTTTAGGGATCGTGTTAAGGAAGTCAGATCCTAGGTGAAGATCTGAGCCTACTTTTTCTTTTATTAGGTACAGGGTCTCTGTTTTAGTGTTTAAGTCTTTGATCCACTTTGAATTGATTTTTGTGCAAAGTGAGAGATAGAGGTTTAATTTAATTTTGCTACGTATGGATTTCCAGTTTTGCCAGCACAATTTGTTGAATAGGGTATCTTTTCTCCAGTGAATGTTTTTAGCACCTTTGTCTAGTATGAGATAACTGTATTTATGTGGGTTTGTCTCTGTGTCTTCTATTCTGTGCTTTGGTCTGTTTCTATTTTGGTGCCAATACCATGCTATTTTTGTTACTATTGCTCTGTAGTATAGTTTAAGGTCTGGTATTGTGCTGCTTCCTCCTTCACTTTTCTTGCTAAAGATTGCTTTGGCAATTCTAGGTCTCTTATTTTTCCAAATAAATTTCATGATTGCACTTTCTATTTCTATGAAGAGTGTCATTGGGATTTTTATAGGAATTGCATCAAATTTGTATACACTTTTGGTACAATGGCCATTTTGACAATATTAATTCTGCTTATCTAGGAGCATGGGAGATCTTTTCTTCTTCTGAGGGTTTCTTCAATTTCTTTTTTTAGTGTTCTGTAGAGGTCTTTCGCCTCTTTTGTTAGATTGATTCCCAGGTTTTTTTGTTTGTTTGTTTTTTTTTTTTTTTTAGGCTATTGTGAATGGGGTAGTTTTCCTGATTTCTCTTTCAGTGGATTCATTGCTGATGTATTGGAATGTGTTTGATGGAAAACTTTTTTTATACAGAGTCAGACAGTAAACACTTCAGACATTTTGAGGCACATGTCTCTGTTGGATAAGCCTTACCTCCTTCCCTCCCTCACTCCCTCCATCTTTGCATTCCTTCCTCTCTCCCTCCTTCTCTCTCTTCCTTTCCTCACTCCCTCCCTTCCTTTCTTCTTCTTTTCTTCCTTCCCCTCTCTTCTCTTCTGCTTCTCCCTTTTAGAATCATGTTTAGGTTTTGGCATTGTTGACAGGTGTATGTGTGGGGTGCAGACAGAAACATGTCCTGAGTTGTTTGGCCTCAGGGCCAGATTTGGATCAAGCAGATGGGGTCTGTGGGCTGCAGTACTATAAGAGAGAAAAATGCCCAATCCTCTCACTTGGAGGACTACAGTTAGCTTGTGAGCTAACTGTAACTAAAGTATATACTTCATCCACAGCTTTAGGCTGAGCCACACGTTTAAGATCTTCTTTGGTACATGTGTAGAAGAATACAAAGATGATCTTGGGCAATTTATTTAGCTCTTTCAGAGTTCCAAAGTCTCAATCTATAAAATGAAGAGGCTAGATTAGGTGGTTTCTAAATTCCTTTCCAAATCTGATGTTTTGTGACTCAATCTGGAATTTCTTGGCCGCGCTCAAGTAGAAACCAGATCTGTCTGCTAGGCAGTTGTTCATTCATGCTGTCTCTCTTCTGTCTTTCTTCCTTGTTTTTCTTTTTCAGAGAAATTCACCTTTGGTGAATATTTTGATGGGGAAAAGAGTTGTTGTTTTGCTTGCTCAGTGTTACTTGGAGGACTTTGTAAAGTGTGTTTTATGTCTTTTTCCCCTTTTCACCAAGGTTGTCAGCTTTTGTTTTAAGATGTTTCCTTGAAGCTGATCCTTACATAGATATTGATCCGAATGTGTTACACAGAACATATACTTGGCTCAAAGGACATCAGAAATCCAATGGTGAATTTTGGGAGCCAGGAAGAGTGATCCATAGTGAACTTCAAGGTAGCAATAAAAGTCCAGTAACACTTACAGCTTATATTGTGACTTCTCTCCTGGGATACAAGAAGTATCAGGTACTTAATCTATAATAAATGACAAGTGGGAAATCCTAGGAAAGTAGATTTTGGTGGGTCAAATCTATGTCTGGAAGCTTAAAGAATTTTGCAATTTTACATTGAGTTTAAAACTGAATTTGGGTGACCTTTGCTTTCAATTTGTGGTCACATCCCAAAATCTGAGTATAAAATTAATTCACTTTTCAGAATAAGAGAATTATAAAATATTTTCTAATATAGGTATTGAACTTGCTATTAGTAAGAGAAGTCAATACATATCTTATTATTTTTTCCTGGACACTGTGCTGATTTTCTTTTTTTTTTTTACACAACACCTTTATTTCACTTTTTTTTTTTTTTAATGTGGTGCTGAGGATCGAATCCAGGGTCTCACACATGTGAGGCGAATGCTCTACCGCTGAGCCACAACCCCAGCCCCTATCTCATTATTGTTAGGGAAAAGAATATTCTTAAATATTGGGAATGTGTTCTAGCAAGATGAGATTGTGAAGGATTTTTATTTCTAAAATACCATGGAACAATTGCAGTATTGGTTAATCTAGTGGAAAGCACACCCACACTCTGAATGGGCATGGGTGCTTGCATGAGAATGAGTGTGCACAGAAAGTTACACTCATGAGCTTAATTTTGCTCCAGATGTTTGACATCTTGGTGTTTGACACCTTACTGCTAACTGTCAATTACATTTTATAAGATCAGCACTATTCTTTTTATTAAGCTCTTACTATTTTCCTAGCCCAGCACTAGTCATAAACTTTCCCTTAAATTTAGAGATTCAGTATCTGAAATTAAATCAGAGAAATATTTTTCTTAAGCTGTATTTTCTTTTTTTAAATCTAAGATTATGATAATCAGTTGCAAAAGCTCTACTTTTTATTTCTTATTCCTTCAAAAATAATGGTGCTTATTTAATTATAACAACTAAAAGCAGTATTATTTTCAAAATACATAGCAAATCTTTAAATGTCAATGAGCATTGTTGATTCCTATTGCCTAGGTCAAGATCATAAGAAATGTTGAAAAATTTTTTGAATAAATGTTTCAAAGTACTTTTTGTTTTACTGTGTGGTTATGGGTTGAGTAGTAAAATCTGTATTTTTCTTTCAAGCCTAATATTGATGTTCAAGACTCTGTCACATTTTTGGAGTCTGAATTCAGTAGAGGAATTTCAGACAATTACACTCTAGCTCTTATAACTTACGCGTTGTCATCAGTGAAAAGTCCTAAAGCAAAGGAAGCTTTGAATTTGCTGACTGAGCATGCAGAACATGAAGGTAACATGTGAACTGGATTGAATTTTTTTGGACTGTTAAGCATTATGGAAGATGTAAATTAAGTGAGAAGATTTTATAAGCTGGGTATGAAGTTGGTTACATTTACAAAAATGAAATACAGAATGAGTTCAGGATGGGCCTGACATGGTGACGATGCCTCTAGCCCCTCTAGGAGTTACCTATAGAATTTTCGGGCTCAGGTGTCTCCTTTTAGATATGTTCTGCTGTACATCACTTGCCATTTTTTGATTTGAAATGTTCTTTAAAATCTTGGGTTCTGGAGAGACTTGGATTCAAATTCTAATTCTGTAACTTAACTTTAAGAGTTCCAGTTTCTCTACTTTACAAGTGGGACTAACACCTGTATTAGGATTAAATGAGAATTAAATGAGATCATGAGTAAGAATTAAATGAACTCATGTGCAGAGCCTGCCTTATTGCAAGTGCTCAAAAATATGATCTAAATGCAGGTATCAAAAAAATGCTGCCAAAGCACAAGTCACAATAGTCAAATTATGGAATCAACCTAGGTATATGTTGACAGATACCTAGGTTGATATATATATATATATATATATATATATATATATATATATATATATACACACACACACACATATGTGTATATATATATACACAATGGAGTTTTATTCAGCTATAAAGAAGAACAAAATTTTGTCATTTGCAGGAAAATGGATGGACAGTGCATTGTGACAGAGCATTGTGTTAAGTGAAATAAGTTAGAAAATCAAGGGTCATATACTTTTTCTCATATAGTGGAAATTAGAATAAAGGAAAAAAAAAAGGGGAGGATCTAGTGAAAATAGAAGGGAGACCAATAGAGTAGAGGAAAAACACTAGAGGGAGGGAGAAGGGAGAGGGAAGGTATTAGGGAATGAAATTGACCAATTCATGTTATGTGCAAGTGTGAATATTGTAATAATGAATCCCACTATTATGTAATTATAATGTACAATTATAAAAATGTAAAATAAATATAATAAAGTGATTATAAAAATAGTAAAAGAGGTGCTATTAGTAGTAAGTGGGTTGTATTTAGGACTTTTTTTTTTGACTGGGGACTGCTTTTTGGCTACAAAAGCACAAGTGTAGTTACTACCCAAATGGACTATGTAGTCAGTTGTACATATATGTGTGTAAGAGGGAAAGAGAGAGGGGTGGGTGGGCAGAAATAACTTTAAATGACGCCCACCGATTCAAATTTCTGTTCATTCAAGAAGTGATAAATGTAGAAATTGTTTAGAGACTTCAGAAACTATAAAAGATCTTATGAAAAAGGGAGAGGTTTCCCAGAATGTGAGATCTGGTTAGTGGCTGATTTCCAGAACAGGATTCTTTCCCATGTGTCCTAAACTATTTTGGGGATGTCCTGGTCAGATAAATTATATACATTATTTTCCTGGAATATAATATGTTTTTTCTTTTATTTATAGTCATTTAGTCTTAAGCCAAACATATGGAATTTCTCTTGGGAAAAATAGTTCCTCAAAACATCCTCAAATAGAGGCAATAGCAAAAGGATGAAAAGTAATCATTTAAAAAGTGACATATGTAAGTGTGTGTGTGTGTGTGTGTGTGTGTGTGTGTGTGTGTGTGTATGTTTCTGCATAAACATATACATAGATTAAAATATATATATTTTTTAGATTAAAATATTTTTATGCTAATGAAGCAGAACTTGGATCAGTGTAGGTTTAGTGGAATTAAATGTAATTTTTGATAGTTAATTGAAACATTAGTCCTTTCCTTTTTCAGGAGGCATGCAATTCTGGGTGTCATCAGTATCCACGCTTTCTGAGTCCTGGCAACCACGCTCTCTGGATATTGAAGTTGCAGCTTATGCACTACTTTCACACTTTCTGCAGTTTCAGATTTCCGAGGGAATCCCAATTATGAGGTGGCTAAGCAGGCAGAGAAATAGCTTGGGAGGCTTTGCATCTACCCAGGTGAGAGATGGTAGTTTTCCCCCTTTAAATTAGGAGCATATGATTCCTTTTTTTCACTATGACTTCATAAACTTACTCATTTTGAAAAGCTTAGTAACTTAACTCCAAGACTTAAGAGACTCGTTTTATTTTTTAATATAAACTTCATATCTGACATTTATATGGAATAAGTTAGTTCCCCATCTGTATTGGCTATTTTGTATCTGTAGTAACTGATAAAAGGGTAGATGCTCAGTTTGAAAATTTCTAAGTTATAATAGTTTAAAAAGTGACATTTGTAAGTATGTGTGTGTGTTTTCTGAGCAATGTTCCTGGGCAAATGTTTTCTAAGCTTCTGCTATTCTCTGAGCCAAGAGATTCAAAGATGAGTTAGAAAGGCTTCCATTTTCAAGGAGGGTAGATGAATGTACAGTAGGTTTCCTAAATCTGACTACTCTTTGAGGACCTTGATATATACTTATATGGACAATCATTTTTTTTTTCTCTCAACAGGATACTATTGTGGCCTTAAAGGCCCTGTCTGAATTTGCAGCTCTAATGAATACAGAAAGGACAAATGTCCAAGTGACTGTGCTGCAGCCTAGCTCACCGAGTCCTGTAAAGTTTCTGATCGATACACAGAACCACTTTCTCCTTCAGACAGCAGAGGTGTGAACCAGGGGTAGTTATTTAAAATTCTGTGCAGTTGGTTATTTGTACTGGAATACTGCTTTATTTTTAATCTGCAGACATGAGCAATGACTTCTTCCCAGAGCCCTGCAGAGAGATGGTGGTGGTGTCCTTTCGGTTGAATTTTCTGATCTCAGGAAGGATGGAGGAGACGGGAACTTTGGAAATATTGGTAGAAAAGGAGAGAATACGGGGACTTCCACATTGGAAAGGGAATAACCATGCCTTCCATTCCTGCCTATTTCTCAGGACATCTTTCTTTTTTAAGTTATATTTATTTGAGAGGAAGTGTGTGTTATTTATTTATCTTTTTAAAGAACAAACTCTTAATTTCATTATCCTTTGTATTCTGTGTCTTCTTATAACACGGTATCTTTCAGTTCCATCTATTGTTCCTGCACAAGACAGGATTTTGTTCTTCTCTAAGGCTGAATAATACTCTATTATGTATATTTTATATATTCCTCATCAGTTCTTCTGTTGATGGGCACTAAGGCTGATTCCTTATCTGGGTTAAATATGAGTATGGGGAGGTGCCTCTTTTGTATGCTGACTTCATTTTTCTTTTCTTTTCGTTTTTGGCTACATAGCCAGGAGTGGAATAGCTGGATCATAGAGGGTTCTATTTGGAGTATTTTGAGGAACTTCTATACTGTTTTCCATAGTGACTGTACTAATTTACATTTTTACCAACCATGTATAAGGCTTTCTTTTTCTTCTTCTTCACATCCTCACCAGAATTTATTTATATATTTATTTATTATTTATTTATTTTCTTTCTTTCTTTCTTTCTTTCTTTTTTTTTTTTTTTGATAACCGGTGTGGTAAATGGGATGAGATGTAATCTCAATGAAGTTTTGATTTACATTTCCCTGATGGCTAGAAATGTGGGGCACTTTTTCATATATTCATTAGCCATTTGTACTTTTTCTTTTTTGAAGGGTCTATTCAGGTGATTTACTCACTTATTAATCAGAATATTTTATTGAGGATTTTTGCATTGATGTTTATTAGGGTGTTGGTCCTTACTGTTCTTTCTTGTTGTGTCCTTATCAGGTTTTGATAGCAGGGAAATACTAACTTTGCAGAAGAATTTGGAAGTGTTCCTTCTTTTTATTTTATGTAATAGCTTGAGAAGCATTAGTGTTAGTCTGTCTAAAAGTCTGGTAAAATTCAGTGATGAGTCCATTTGGTCCTGAAGTTATTTTTTTTGGAGACTTTTTTTTTTATTACAACTCTAATTTCATTTTCATTATTTTTGATTGATCCTTTTAGAATTTTTATCCCCTTGATTCAATTTTGGTAGGTCATGTGTATATTTCTTTCAGATTTTTCTAATTTATTGGTATATAGTTTTTAAAAAAATATTCCCTTTGAATTTCAGTGCTTTCTCTTGTATTGTGTCCCTTTTACCTCAATGTAAAAATTTGCATCTTCTGTCTTTTTCTGATGGTTAGTTTAGGTAAGGGTTTGTCAGTTTTATTTATCTTTTTAAAGAACCAACTCTTAATTTCATTATCCTTTGTATTGTTATTTTAGACTTTATTTCATTTATTTCTTCTCTGATCTTCATAATTTCTTTTCTTCTACTAATTTTTGGTTTGGTTTGTTCTTAATTTTTCAAAGACCTTGAGATGCAATCATTAGGTTACTTATTTGAGATCTCATTTTTTTAAATGATCTTATTGCTATACATTTTCTTCTTTGTACTGATTTTTTCTATATTCCACAGATTTTGTATGTTTTGTTTCCTTTTTTGATTCAAGAATTCTTTAATTTCCCCTGTGACTTCTTCCATGATCCACTGTTCAGTAGTGTTTTTTTTTTCAGTCTCCATGCATTTGTATAATTTCTGTAGCTTCTTTTGCTGTTGATTTCTAGTTTCATTTCATTGTGATCACAAAAGATACAATAAATTATTTCAGTTTTTTGAATTTGTTAACGCTTGCTTTGTGGCCTAATATATGACCTCTTCTGGAAAAAATTCCATGTGCTAATGAAAAAAAAAATGTGTATACCACAGCTGTTGGCTGGAATATTCTGTAGATGTCTGTTAAATCTGTTTGATCTATAGTATAATCCAACTCTGATTTTTTTTGTTTATTTTTTTGTCTGGATGATACGTCTATTGGTGAGAGAAGGGTAGGAAGTTCCCCACTATCGTTGTATTAGGGCATCTCTCTCCCTTTATGTCTAGTAGCATTTGTTTTATAAAACTGGGTGCCCAACATTCAGTGAATTTATATTTATAATTGTTACATCTTCTTGATGTATTGTTCCCTTGAATGATAGAAGCTATGTTAGTCAGCTTTTAGTTGCTGTGACCCAAATACATGACATGAACAACTTAGAAGGAAACATATTTCTTTTGGCTCATGGTTCCAAAGGATTCACTCCATGCTTGACTGCTTTCAAGGCAGAAACATCATGGTAGGACATGATAGAGCTGCTCTGCTCATTGCAACTTTGAAGAAGAGAGAGATATAGGAAAGGACCAGGGACAGATGTAGTCCCCTAGACTGTGCCCCCAGGGAATTACTTCTTAAAGCCATGCCCTATCTTCCTACAATTACCATCCTGTGGATTTATTTTTTTATGTTCTCTCATAATTGTGTTTATCTTTCTTCTTGTGGGTATAATATTTTCTTTTATAATTCTGGTCTAGTGGTCATGAATTCTCTTTGTTTATGATTATCTTGGAAGGTCTTTGTTTTTTCTTTGATTCTGAAGGATAACCTTGATGGGTTTAGTAATCTTGGTTGGCAGTTATTTTCTTTTAGGACTTGAAATATATTTTTCTATGTCCTCCTGGCTTTTTGAGTGTCAGATGAGAAATCTGATGTTAGTTTACTGGTTTTGCCTTTAAATGTAACTTGGCTCTTCTCTGTTTTAGATTGTAATATTCTTTCTTCATTCTGTACATTTGGCCATTTAACTATAATATGTTGTGCAAGGGTTCTTTTCTGATCATGTCTATTTGTAATTCTAAATTCCCCCTGTACCTGAATTTCCATATCTTTCCAAGACTTGGGAAATTTTATGTAATTATTTCATTGACTAGGTTTTCTGTGCCCTCTGTATGTCACTTTTTCCCTTGGGTATACCAATTATGTGGATGTTTTATTTTTTAATGGTGTTTCAGAGATCTTGTATGTTCTCTTCATTCTTTTACATTTTTTTCTTTATTGATATATGAATGGAATATTTTGGTAGAGTTGTTTTCAAAATCCAGTATTCTTTTTTTTTCTAATTGATCTACTCTGCTGTTGAGGCTTTCAACTGAGTATTTTACCTGACTTATTGAGCTTTTAATTTCTAAGATTTCTGTTTGGTTGTTTTTCAGATTCCATATATTTATTGACTTGCTCATTCATATTCTGCATTGTCTTCTTCAGTTCCTTCACTTGTTAATTTATATTTGCTTGGATCTTATTGAGTTTTTAAAAAACTCATTCTTGTGAATTCTTGGCATTTCATCCACTTCAGTTTCCTTGAAATCTGTTACTATGGAGGTAGAAGTTATCGAAATATTACCTTATTTTTTCATGTCTCTTGTTTTTTTTACATTGAGATTCATGCATTTGTTGTGATTGGTATCTCTTCCACATTTATGTTGTGTCCTTGTTGTTATGCAGCTTTCCTCTGAGAATATGACTTAGGGTGTTGACTTGTTGCATATTGTTGAGTTTATTTCCAGTGGACTATGTAGTGTAACTTTCCTGTAGCTTCTTTGGTTGTGATTTATCAGTTTGGGCCTAGAGTGTTCCATGTTGGAGTCAGAGAAGCCCCCACTCTCTCTGCAAGTCTTTAAGAGTGGAAACATTCAGGCAGATGTGGTATAGGAAGCAGGGTAGATGGAATGTGCCCTCTGTAGCCACTTCTGAGAGTGGAAGTCCCCATCAGGAGCTGGGATTTTCCACAGGTATTATTGATAGTAGCTTTGTTATGTGAAATCGATTCTGATGCTGGTTGCTCCAGTTGTGTTGAAGGGCCTCCTGAATCACTTGTCCTCTGATAAAAGATGGGGTGCAGATCTAGGTAATTCAAGAGGAGAGGGAAGGGACAGGGCTGAAATCACAGCTCCTTGCTGTGGCACTCACCTTAGTCTTATCAACCCTACATGATGAGACCAGTGCAGATGCAGCTTGTTAAAATTTTTCTCAGCTCTAATCAAACTAGTTGGGACAGAACGCAAGTGGCATCAGGTGGCATCACTTTCCAAACCTGTATTCTTTCTGGAAGTTTTTAGCTTACACACGTGGGGCTATGGCAAGCACCAAACTAACAGGGGCTTGAACAAGTTACTAGCCTTGAAGAGGTTGGGAAGACAGTGGAATAGTGACACCCCACACTGGCTTGCTCCTCCAGAGGACAGATGCAAAACCTCATTGTGTAACTGCTTGAGGAGGTGAGCTTTGTCTTGTAAGACCATGCAAAGCTCTCAGAATTCTCCATGGATTGCTTCTACCCATACTGAGGATGATACTGATTTCTTTGGCTACTTGGAAGGAACTAGATATGGAAAATCACACTCATTCTTCATTCATTTCCTCCCCCCCCCTTTGTTCAGATTGCTGTGGAACAGCCAACTACAGTTAATATTTCTGCAAGTGGTTTTGGATTTGCTATTTGTCAGGTATGTAATAATGTTTATTTTTAAGCTAAGTATGACTTTTAATAATAATTCTTTGGGAATATTGCTAAATTTTATCTTAGACAATTTGTATAAAATTCTTAATTATCTATTTCTATGACTTAGGTAAGATATACTACTCTTATTTAGTAAAAGGTATTAGAGGTGTTATGCACTAGTGAGTAGACAAGAGTCATGTATTGATAATCAATTTGAAAAATGAGCTTGGGGGATTATTTGCCTTTTGATGTGAGAGTTAAAATCCTTTAATATGATTTAAGTGAATAGTTGGGAACTCCCACTTTTTTGGTTTTTACAATTCAGGAATTTTACTGTTGGTATAGTTTCTATTATTACCTGATGAACAAATACACATTTTATTTACATATTCTGAATATTTATCCAAGAATATAAAGGTCAGTGTGTCATTATAAGTTTTTGTCTTGAAAATAGGAAATGCATTCCTTTAATGTAAATCCTTATATAATAGTAAATAAAAAATTAGAGCATTATTATGTTCAATGCTGTGGTACAGGAAGAAAACTTGAAGAAGCCTACTTTTTGTGATATAGCAAGAGCTACAGTAAATTGGAATTACTATGAAAATACTGACTAGAATACATATTACACTGAAAATACATGAAAATAATACAGACTTTAAAATCATCTCATTGGAACCCCAAATAATATCTGATAGACTGAAAATGATTATACATATGGGTAAAAGACCAAACCAACCTCAAAACACTTTCTAAGAAAGTAATGCAGTAGCCATTACTGAAAAATGGTACTTTCAAAAAAAATCAGTGTACTAATTCTAATTGAGAAAACTGGTATGCTGCCAAGGGCAGGTATACCTTGCTTATTAGCAGGTATGATTTAGAAATTTCCTGATAATTTTTAAAGATTATTTAGATTATTATTTACATTATTAAGAGAATGAGTACATAATCTCTGTTGGTTTTTACTAACAAAGGCCATGGGAAAATTCTCATTCCTGAACTGTCTTAAAGCAAAGAGTAAATGCCAATGTAAATATTGCAGTATATTTTAGACAATATAAAAATCATGTATGCTTAAATCAACAAATTGTTGGGATTCATTTTTGATAAGCCAAATATAGATAAATCACTGAAACCAAATGCTTGTTACTTGAGGTTTGAAGGACAGAGGGGTAACTGTGGTACATAATATTTAGAATGTTCATTGTCCCATGTCTATATAAATATGTGGAAAACAAATAGAAATGACCAATAGCCTCTTCTTATACTGGAGGGAAATAATTGGAAAAACGTTGGACACCCAGAAATGGATATGAGATTCTTGTGTTCTGGAAGAAGAAGAGCACAGAAAACTATTATATTTGTAGTAGCTGTTAAATTCTTTTGGGTAATAAGATGCTAAGTTGTTGGAAATCAACTGCAAGATCTGTTGGAGTTCTATGTGAAGTGTAGAGCTTCACTGTGATCCATACATAAGTCCTAACACTTAGTTGTAGATGGGTATTAATTATGACACAGAGGAAAAATCTAATAGTCCTTGTTTGATGACATTGATCTCTGAAGGGAAAATTGCATGCCACTGAAGGATCATGATGGAAATAACAAAGACCATCTCTCCAGTTTTATGAAACCATCAACTTCTTCTCCAGAAGTAATTAAAATACAATAATTAAAATCAATAATTAAAATTATTCTTAAAATTAATAATTAATTATTGTAGTTTAGAAAGCACTGGAGAATGTCCAGAGTAAGATAATCAGGATGATCAAAGAGATGGAAGATTACATGATTATATGATGGAAGATTATTGGGTTGTGATAGAATAAAAGACTACAACTCTTAGATTTGAAAAGTGAAGTTTAGTGAGAAGATTTTTTCAAAGTATCTAAATATAGGAAGAACACTAATGTTTACTTCTGAGGGGTATGTGTATGTGTGTAGAAATAAAAGAAAATATAATGTTGCATATCAATATTCAACTTTATGAACCTTGGTAGTAAAAAGAGTGGATGAAATAAAACAATTAAGTAGATTCTGTTTCATCTTGGGATGAGAATGGCCTAGGAAATTTTGAGTACATTCCTAACCTTCTGATTTAGGATCACTTTGAGGAAGATACTGGCCCTCACCCTGCCTCAGTGTTCCCGTAGCACTTTTCACATCAGTGGTGGGCACTGACTGTGTTCTGTAAAAGACCCATTTGACTTCAAGTCCATCATTTTATCATCTTTGAAAAGCATTGTATCATGAAAAAGAATCCCCAGCAGCTGAACAGGCGATGTTTTAGTTTTCATTTATCTTACTGAGAGATTTTTTGGTTCCAGTTTGTGCAAAACATTTCATTTGGTGTTAAAGTTAGAAATTAGATAAAACTCTCAAGAAGATAGCTCCACCCTTTCCTCTCAAGGGTGTGCTTTATATTCTTTATAAAAACAATATCCCATGAATATTATACTCTGTTTTATGGTGATTGCTTTGGAATATTACCTAAAATTTTTGATATAGATTTTTTTCCCTTTCTTTTGGTACTAGGGATAGAATCCAGGTTCTTGTGCATGATAGGCAGATGCTCTAACACTGACCTACAACCTCACCCTTACTTACAATTTTAAAAATAATTTTTAAATAATACTTTGTAATAATATTTGTTGCTAATGACACATTATTGGCCAGTGAAATGAGTTTTTTCTAGTTGTGAAGGTTACAAATCTAGTTTGGTTTATCCTAAAGAGAATCATTAGCTAATATTTAGAATGTAAAGTGATGGCAATTGATTGTTAATAAATATATTGATAATTTGTTATTTCTGCTAATTTGTTATTTATTGCAGTTCAATGTTATTTATAATGTGAAAAATTCAGGGTCTTTTAGAAGAAAAAAGTCTATCCAAAAGCAAGAAGGCTTTGATTTAGATGTTGAAGTAAAAGATAATAAAGATGATATCAATCATGTGAATTTGAATGTGTGTACAAGGTAGGTATCTGTTTAGGTCCTTCCTCTTCTTTATTTTTCTTCTTTAAAAAATAGATTTGAAGATTTAATTATGTATAATTATCAAACTATATGTAAGGACTTTTATTTCATGAAGACTTTAGTTATGTAATTATGACTTCAGATTACAGACTAAAAGTACTATTGATTGTTTTCAACATTTCTTAGACATGCCCAGAAATTGTTCACAAGTTTTTGTTGTATTTTATAACATACTAGAATATAAAAATATATATAAATTCAATAAAATTCAAATCTAATTTAGGAAAACTTTAACCAATCATGTTTAACATTCCAAAATAGTTATTTATTGCTGTTAAGTCATTTTTCTGTCAAAATAATTTCATTTCAGGTTCAGATTTAACCTTAACTTTTTATGTCTGTTTTTTATTAGTGCATTATATATATACTATGTCATTCTGACATTTCATAAATGCATATAACATACTTTGCTCCATTTATTTATACATTTGACCCTGAACTTTATAAGAGCATGCACATTCAATGAAGAAAAGTTTTTTTTAGATGCACTGAAAATATTCCAGTTTAGATTTGCATCTTGGATAATTAGAACCTGTCTGGAAGTACTTAATTGAGGTAATTCTTAGATGGGTTTGTATCCAGAGCATCTGAGGATCTTAAATCATAAGGAAAAGAGATTCTACCTCAGAACTGCTGACTTCACAGTAAGGCTGTGAAGCTGCCTCTTCAGCTTCTTGGTCATACTAATGCACACACAAGTTTGAGAACAACTCTGAGAAAGTTCTTGAATCAAGAGGCTTTGTAGTTTCTTCCTTCTCAGTCTTTCCTGTTACATCTGCATTTTTTGGCGTGAGCTGGGAGCTACTATGAAAGGATGCACTAACACCAAGGAATTGCTGTCTGCACTTTTCAAATATCCCATACCATTATGATTGAACTTATCTTGTTGGGCTGAAGGTCACTGGTGTGGTTCAGAGCTTCCAGATGTTCCTCAAAGCCATCTCTAAGTGTTCATCCTGATGTTCAACCACTGCCTAAATCACCTGCATTATCACTACTATCTGTACTATCTTTGGGCCTTCTTATTCATGACTTTGGGACACAGTGTTACATATTTGCACCTTGCATTACCTTCTTGGACATTCTGTACTAGGAAAATAGCAACATCTCTGCAGTGGCTTCCTTTTCAGCTAAGAAGGAAGTGGGGCTTTTATTATTATTATTGTTATTTACTAGGTTTGCAATTGTCTGTGTTCAAGAATGACAACATCAAATTGTTATTATTGTCAACAATCAACCTACATTTATCACAAATATATATGACAGGCAACTATACAAAACGCTTTTACATGCATTTCATTTAGGCCTTTCAATAACTCCATGCACTAAATGCTATTATTTTCCCTGTTTTTCTCTTTCCCTCATTCATTCACTCAATAAATATTGGTGAAGTCTCTTCTGTGTGTCAGCAGTCAGGCATGAGAATATAATGCTGAGCTAGACACCAGGCTGCCTTCATGGAATTTACTGTTTGGAAGGGGAGGCAGAAATGAATACAAAGTATCCTCAAAGCAAGTCTAAAATTGTGGTTTTGAAAAAGTCAGAGAAGACCTTTGCAGACCTGTGAGAGGGGGATTTGACCTCTCAGGGGCATCAAGTGAAGAAACAGAGGAGGAAATGAAGTAGAACCATGATTCAGACCATGAAGAGACCTATCTATCTATCTATCTATCTATCTATCTATCTATCTATCTATCTATCTATATTTTTGGTGCTGGGGATTGAACCTAGGGCCTTGAACATACTGTAGCCAAGCTGAACTACCTCCTCTGAACTGTATCCCTGGCCAGAGGTCTCCTTATTTGTATGGGGGTTTATGTAAGGAAGCAGGATTTTAAATCTTAATCCAGTATGAGGAATAAAATGGGCATCAGATATTGCTTGGTAATTATATCCTGAAGAAGGAAATGTCTTCATGTGAAAGTGGAGGCTTTATAGAAGGTCAGCTGGTCCATCCGTCCTTCTTTTCTCTCTTTTTTTTTTCTTTCTTCTTTCTTATGCAACAGTGGATCAAACCCAGGGTATCATGTATGCTAGGCAAGTGTTCTATCTCTGAACTACATTTCCAGTCCTTTTATTTTATTTTGAGACAGGGTCTCACTCAGTTGCCCAGGCTGTCCTTGAACTTGAGATACTCCTGCCTCAGCCTCACAAGTAGCTGGGATTACACAGGCATATGCCACTGTTCTGGCTAGGAAGAGTTTTAAATGCAACTGCTAGTTTTCTGAGAAAAACTATTACATCAAACACAAACAACATAAAAATAATTGAATTTAATAATAATTTTCAGTAATAAAAAGCACTGAATTTTATTTTTAGTGATACTTTATAAAAAGATTGCCTGATAATTCAGGCATTTTATTCCTATCAACAGGGTCTAAGACGTGACCTCAGACAAGGTTTTCTGTGGGGCAGGATAATTTAGCAAATTCTTCATTTGCTAGTAAACTAGTCTTTCAAAATGCTTTTGGTCAACCAAGGTGCTTTGACAAGGTAGTGAAAGTATAATCTGCATTATACTTTTAAGCATTTAAAAAGATTAACTGTTCTTCTCATCTTTAATTTTTGCTCACATGCAAACTCCTCTGGTTTCAATCCACTTACTCAGTTTTCAATAGCACCTACTTTGGCTAAGTGCATTGCCCAGCAGATGGATTTAGTTGCTTCAGAGTGTTGAGCCAGCAGAGGTTAGAAGTTGCATTGAGTGGCTTTTCAATCAGTCATGTTTGGCAGGCATCCGTTTGCTGCTCTAAAAAGCAAACTTTTCTAAACAGACTTCTTGCTTTTGCCATCAAACGGGACAGCAGGAAGTAACTTAACAATACTATAATCCTTTTGTGTTGGAGGCAAACTTCTTTCTATAACCACACTCTACTCCTGTTCCAGATGAAAAACTTCTGCCACCTATTTGTTTTCAAAAAATATGTATCTTGAAGGAGACAACATGTTGTTGGTGCCCAGATTCTTTGATGCTCACACTGTGGTGTTGAGCTGGGAGTTACCATAAGGGTGAGGTGGGAGGTGTGATAGGGTGAAAGAATGCAGTGCAATAAAGCTTTCCAAGGCTTGCAGATCTCTCAGGGTGGCTCAAGAAAACATGTACTGTGCTCAGTGTGTGCATGAAAACAGAGGAGGAAAGCCTCTCCCTACTAGATTTCTTTTTCTAAAACCAGATAAAGAAAACCTACAGGCTTGGCTGGCATCTGCCACTAAGTGGTCAAGCAATGGTACTCTAAAGGTCTTGGGCTTTCAGCTGGAAAGTTTGATGCTGTTAACTTTTGAGAAAGTGAAAATGACATACAGTTTGGAATCACCACTGAAAGCACCACTAGAATCGGTCGAAAGGATATGCGTTGTACTTGTGACAACCTCAAAGCACAAGCCTGTTGGATTATAGACATTTCATCCTATCTGTCCAGTGACCTCATTGTTATATTAGCATTACTCATATGGTTGAAAGAATATTACACATGTAGGAAAAAGGTAACCTGTTCAGAAATATTCTAGAGTCATTTTTTTAAACTTAAATGATATTAGAGTAATATTTTACAGTTTTAATTTTTTGTCTGAAAATCATTTGCTAACAATTTATAGCTTTTCCTAAAGGATTTTCTCCTTTTTTCTTTTTTTTTGATGTAGGTTTTTGGGCCCAGATAGGAGTGGCATGGCCCTTATGGAAGTTAACCTTCTTAGTGGCTTTACTGTGCCTTCAGATGCAATTCCTTTAAGTGAGACAGTGAAGAAGGTGGAACATGATCATGGAAAGCTCAACCTCTATTTAGATTCTGTAAGTAGTAAAACCTAAGTTTCAAAAGGGTAATTATTGATAAAGTCACCATTTTTTTTTTGTGCTCAAAAGTCTACCTTAGGGATTGAGGATGTAACTCAGTGGTAGAGTGCTTGCCTAGCAGGTGTGAAGCCTTAGGTTTAATCCCCAGCAATACATACACAGACAGACACACATGCACACACACACACACACGCACACACACACACGCACACACACACAGTCTTTCTTACTTACGTTTTCTTTAAGTCATTGTTCTTTCAGCTTTTTGTGTCCCTGAATGATTTTAACATGATGACCATGTTAAAAGACATTAAAAAGACATCACCATATAATTAGTTTAGAGTTATTATTAATCATGAGCCTGAGGACAATCTTGATAATAAAATCATTATTTCATATTAGATGCAAAATGTGTAGAGATTGCCATCTTACCAGTTCAGAAATGCAGTCCAGATCTCTATTTGAGAACCCCTCTACCTTCAGGAATTGCTAAACATACTTGCTCAGATGCAAAAGATGAAAGCTTTAATTACATGTTCTAAAATGCTCTTGTGAAGCTTTTAACAAATCTCTAAGTGATTATTATTCCTGTCTTAAAAGGTTATGTGCTTAGGTTTGGGGATGTGGCCCAGGGCCAGAGCGCTTGCCTGGCACGTGTGAGGCCCTACATTCTATACTCAACATCAAGAGGAAACAAAAAGGTGCTTAAATTATAGAAGAATATTGTCAGAGGTTTGGTCTATACCAAGAATTATATGCTACCCTTTCCATTGCTGTCTGAGTAGTACTGATCCAAGGATAAGAGTAAAAATCATGGCAGGAAGAGGTCAGGGAGGAATTCCAGCCTTGACTCATTAGGTTTCAAAATTGTTGGTATGTGAATTTTTTCTCTTCTTCTAGCATCTATATGAAACTCAGAGGTTGAACTGAAACTGATTTCTAAGCATTCTTGGGATTGTATGTTACATGGGAGGAACCCATGTGTTTCTTATTCCAGTTTTGCTAAGTATGAGTCAGAAATATACTAAATATTGCTAAATATTTACCTTTAAAAAGCTAAATCCTGAATGTTCTTCTTTGTTTCAGCACTTCAGAAATCACTCTGATTAAAGTCCCGTTAAAGCTAATTTAGCCTTTAAATTACTTTGCTGTTAAGGAATTTTCTTATATTAAATTATGCTTGAAAGCCATGGACCTGATTTGGAACTTGAAAAAAAAAAGTTTAAAGTTTTTATTTAGTAATTGTTTCTGGAGTTTGTCTTGCATCTTTGATGTGCTTGTTAATGGTTTAATTTGAGTGCCCAATAATCTCTGATTGATTTAATTTTTTTTCATTTACTGCTGTTGGTGTATAATGAATGTTTGAAGGAATTTATTAATTTTTGATTTCTTAACTGACATTGTTTGTCAGATTGGCATGAACTGCTCCTCCTGCCCTTTTGTATGTGTGTGGTCCTGGGGATTGAACTCAGGCGTGCTCCACCATTGAGCTACATCTCCAGCTCTTTTCATTATTTTGAGAAAAGGTCTTGTTAAGTTGTCCAGGCTGGCCTCGAGCTGGTGTCCCTCCTAAGTATCTGTGATTATAGACATGCACCACTGCACCCGGTTGAGGTGGGCCTTTGGTACCCCACATTGAGCAGGGGTATACCTAATTGTGGGGTGCACCCTCACCTCAGGGCTTCACTTACTGCATGAGGTGGCCCACATAAGCTGAGGGTGATTCTCTGGAGGAGGGGGCTTCTGTGAATCATTACAGGACAGGTGCACTCTCTGAAAGAGAGGATTTGGATAACGAACCATGTCCCCATAAGCATGCACCCTTGGGCTGAATGTTTGCTTAACAACTCTAATTCTCAATATCCATTTCAGCAAAATAGAACTAAGAACAATACCTGACTTGTAAGGGTTGCTTTACAAGGTAGAAAAGATAATTAATAGAAAGTATTTATTGCAGTACATGGTAAGTACAAGTCTTCCCTAAATATCAGTTTCTGTTTCCTAAAATGGTAAGAAAAAGATCTCTCTTACTTTTTTATGAACACAGGGTGTGCCAACCCATAACCCCTTAAAAGTATTTTTTTTTGTATTTTTCAAGGTAAATGAAACCCAATTTTGTATTGATATTCCTGCTGTGAGAAACTTTAAGGTTTCAAATACCCAAGATGCTTCTGTATCCATAGTGGATTACTATGAACCAAGTAAGTTGTGGTCTGGAGTTTGTAATACTTTACAAGTGAAGCCAGGCATTCAGTTATCATTCTTCTATTCACAAGAAGTGGGAGCAAGTGTAGGAGGTGGCCTCTGGAGGTGAGCTTTCTATTTGAATGAAGACGATTGATAATTTACAATCAGTGCTAATGACAACATTTAGCATACAAATGTTATAGAGTGACATTTTTGCTAATTTTTTTTTTATTTTTTTGATACCAGGATTGAACTCAGGGGCACTCAACCAATGAGTCACACTCTAGTCCTATTCTGTATTTTATTCACTATGTTGCTTAGTACCTCCCTTTTGCTGAGGCTGGCTTTGAACTCATGATGCTCCTGCCTCAACCTCCCAAACCACTGGGATTATAGGTATGCACCACAGTGCCCGGCATGTTTTAGGTTTTTAATTCATAATCACAAACTTCAGAGGAGAAGGTGATGAAAGAATCCAGTTGTGTGTTTTTTTTTTTTTTTTTTTGGCTTTTATTCCAAGCTTCTATTCCATCAGGCTCCTGCTGTCAAGTTGGAGCTTTTCAGGAAAGAACATTTGCAGTTGTTTCTTCATTGGGAAGGACTGATGTTTTGCTAAAACTTTTATGCATTATATCAGGATTTTTCTTAGTGTATCGAGAAAAATATAGACTGGAAGATAACTTCTTTGATTTGACTAGTAATGTTTTATTTTATAAAATGATAGGAATTTAGGATATGAAAATAGCTGGCCTAGAGATAGCCCAAGTTAATTGTGAATAATCTACTCTCATCACAGAGTGACTTTCTGTGAGTGTGGGATCTCTGGGCTAATGTTTCTAATTGTAATGAGTCTTATCCTGAATAAGACTCAATCATTAGAATGCCTGAGAAGGATAAACCTTCTCTTATGGTAGGTAGTTTCAGATAATTACATGTTAAAAAAATGAACTTGATCACTATGTACTTAAGTTTTGATAGTGCTTGACAGAGTATTCAAGACTCTCTTTCTGAGTTGTTCTCTTGCCGTATTCCTCCTGTTGGGATTGAGGACGAGAAAACCCTTGGGGGGATATTTTGCAAAAACAGGAGAAGCACCCTTTTTCCTGGTAGAGAGATGAGATCCACCACAGAGACCCAATGACTGTACCTTGCTAGCCAACTTTGTTATTTAACCTGGTTGCAAAATCCCCCAATTAATGTTTCTTAGGTGCACAGGAAACATTTTAAGCATTTAAGAAATGAAAAAGATTCCGTTTATATAAATTTTTTTGGTGTGTGTAAAACACCTATTTATGAGGATGCCATTTAAAAATGAGATTATGAGAAAGATAAGAATAATTAAACCCACCAATTCATTTTTTTCCCACCAATTCATTTTTAAAAATTCCAAAACAGGTTTGTGATTTACAAAACAATTACACAGAAACTAGAAAATAATGTTTTTTGTTATTAAAAATCATAAAATAAAACTCAGTTTTGTTTTGCAGTGAGCTCATTATAGTGCTCTATATAGCACTATAAATAGAACTAATAGACTTTATATAGTTTATAAAATATTTGTTTGTGCTATAAATTATACTCAGATTGAATAGTTTTTAACCCTGTGTGCTCAAAGTTTTAAAACACTGAAACAAGGCATTGCATAGACAGACTTCACTACATACTTAAGTATTATTACCTTTTTTTGTTCACTTTTATTGGTGAATTGTAATCATACATCATAGTGGAATTTATTGTTATATATTAGTATATGCACACAAGGTAACCATATAATTTGATCAATTTTGTTCCTCAGTATCTTTCCTTTCTATTTATGTATTTTAAAATAAAGCCAGGGCCAATATTTTTTTCAGTTGTTATAATGATTAGAATTTTATTTGAATGCATAGAAAATGTCATCCTAAAATAAACTGTTGAGGAGGCTAAACAATCCTCAATTTAAAACATTTCCTGTTCCAGAAAGAGATTAAAGTCCTGCTTGTGACCATAGTGTGCAGCTGTGGTCCATTTGCTCTCTTTTAATGCCGGCCAACTGCTGGTGGTAGATAGATTGGACTGAATGCCTTGTTTCTCTCTTGGATTTGGTTTGCAGTTTGGGCCTTTCTTGAGCATTTCAGTTGTTTCTTGTAAAGAAAAAGAAAATGATGTGAAGAGTGGAAAACTCACAAAAGTGTATTGAAATGCTCTTATGTTCTGGCAAATTCACTGTTTCTAAACAAGGGAGACGTGTAATCTGATGTTTGCCTCTCTGAACAGGGAGACAGGCGGTGAGAAGTTACAACTCCAGAGTGAAGCTGTCCTCTTGTGACCTTTGTGGAGACGTCCAGGGCTGCCATCCTTGTGAGGATGGAGCTTTAGGCTCCCTTCATCACTCTTCAATCCTTGTTATTTCCTGTGTCATGCTTCTGTTCTCTCTGCAATGTTGGTTGTAACTTATTTTTAAAGGACTCCATGTAAAATGAACATTTCCAAAAGTCATATGTGATTGTTTTCATAATCCAATATTGCCTCTGACATATTTGAAAAACATTTTTTTTCCACCTTCTGTGGAATTTGGGAGATGGTCATCAGGTCTTAGTATGTAGACTTGCAAAGATTTCTTCACCTGACCTTGGTGGGGAAGGTCAAAATGATTGCAGTTGTGTATCTTTTTTTCTCCCTCTTGAAATCTTTTAGGATTGTTTTGAGAAGTGTTTGTTTTCTCCACAATAGAAGCGTTATTTTAGATTATCATTATTAACCTAGGTTCTTCAGCATTATCACATTAAGAGTTTGCTTTAGTATTCAAGATGGGTTTCCCTGGGAAACTGCAGGAAGAGCTTATTCTCTGTCCTTCCTACCCTAACCTTATTGCCCATCTCATGCCCCATGGTCTCAGTACATTTTTTTTTTTTAAGTGGACACTACTTTCTTTTTAGAATGTAGATAGTGAATTTTTAAGAGTTAAATGATCTTTTCCCACTCCAAAACTTTTTACCTGTGCTCTCCTTTTTGTCTAGAGAGAATGAGAAAGGTTAAGCTCAGGGGTGAGGAACATACTGAAAACTGTTCTTAAGGGTGCTGCTGCTGAGCTCTGCCCTCAGGCCTCAGCCCCACACCTTGGCTGTGACAGGACAGAGTTCATTACTGCAGTGTGTGCCTTAGGTGACTCAGACCAGAGTATCTTAGGACAGGAGATGATCTGAGCCAGGGCACAGCTACTCTGCACATCAGCCACAGCAGACTGACCTACCTCGCTGTGGTCTGGGGAAGGGTCAGGGTTTGTGGGGACCACAGAGTCTTGACATGACTGTTGATCTGAAGTTCCATAATGTTGGCCAGGGATCCTTAAAAACTTTTTCAGGCTCAGAGGTCTAAGCATCAGACTTCCAGCTGTCAAGTGACATTTGATACTTGCTGTGGATCTTTAAGAATATTCCTGAATTCTGAGCACCTAGTTCATTGGTTACCCTGTTTTCTGAGGGTTGCATTTCTTTTTTCTGGGTGAGAATTTTAAAGAAAAATCCTTTTCCTGTTTTTTCCCTCCTTTTCCTTTCTCTCTTCTTTCTTTTCTTCCTTTCAAATATATTGAAATATTTTAGACATATAAAAAAATTAGGCATTTTAAAAAGTAAATCTGAGAAGTGGTTTAATTTTGCTCCTGACTCCATGGCTTTTTTCTTGAGTGCTGTGAAATTCTTGCCATGGGCTCCAGAGGGTGCTTTATAATATTTTCAGCTATTTAAAAATAAATTTATCAAAATCAAAGTATGCAAAGATATGTTTTAAAGTTAATTTTAAAAGAATGCTTATATTTAAAGAAATTATATTGGAGGGGATATGTGTATATTACTCATGGATATTTTGGATATCATTATTTTAGTGCTTGCATCCTATTTGTAGAAAGTAGACCTTCAGAGAGTAGTAGTTAAATTTTAAATATCTAATTTTCTTGACTTTCTTTTCAAGTGGAAAATTTTTAAAATCTGTTCTACAGTCTGTTCTGAAAGTGGTACTTTTAATATTTGAGCCTCCATGTGATGATATCTGGCCTTTATACCCTGGGACTTTTTCTTAGGATGAAGTTAGGGAAGTGTGCTGGCAAAGGAAGTCCACCTCTCCCGCTCTTCCCAGGAACCTTGGACTATCCAAGGTTACATTCAGCAGTAAATAATTTACATTGAACTTCTAGTGTCATATAGTAGGAATGGAAAGGCCACTGAAAGACAGGTTCATTTAAAAACAAGAACTCAGATACTTTTTATGTGAAGTACTTCAGATTTTCAGGTTAAAAGTTACCTTGTAACTCATCTCATTTTATATAAATATATTAAAAGTGAGGAGGAGAAAGAGGAGGAGAAAGGATGAGTTAGAACAGCCTCAAAGCGTGTGGGCTGTGGAGGTGTCCTGGACTCTTCTACTACAGGCAATGGAGCTGGATCTTCAGTGTTTCAAGGCTGCAGACATAAGGAGAGAGGGTGTGAACATAGTCATGGTAATTAACCAATAGCCCAGGCTATTTTCTTCACATGTTGTGAGTAGTAATATAAAAAAAAAAATACTCATTTTACCTTTAAGTTTGCTTGTGCCAAAGCTCGTCAATTGAGAATACTGTCAGTTTCGCTTACTCATATGAACTAATCTCATCTTTTCCACTGCCTGGGAATCTTATTAAGAATATCTCACTTGTTAAGAATATCTCACTTGCATTTTTTTCTGGCCAGTGGTTGCACAGACTGAATGTTGGGAATAACCAATAGCCAAAAAGTCCTAGGATAGGACCACCATCTTACTGCCTTTAGTTACTGTTCCAAAAAAGAAATGAAAGCCCATTACAGTATGCTCAATCATTAAAAGGCTTCCTCTTTTTATGTTGTCTGCTACACCATGCTTTTCAAAATATTCTAAAAGAAATATCTTGGGCTTAGTATTTCAGTTATGTTATAATATGGGGAGCAGTTTGCTTATATAGAAAGCAGGTATAAAGCAGGTATACAGTTTGTTCTTATCTATGCAACGTCATGTCCTAAACATAGGATTTTTCAGAATTGAAGGCACAACTTTCCCTGTGTCAGTTCTGTTGAATCTGAGTATAGTTGTTTTTTTTTTTTTTTGTGGACTGATGATATGGAAATAAAAAACATATTTAGTCTCTATTTCTGCTTTTGCTAAATATGGTTATAAATAGATTGGCAATATAATGTCAATTAACTTTGTTTTGACTTAATTCAGCTATGTAATTTGACATTTTTAGGTGTCCCATGACATTAAAAAATTGGAACTATGATTTTTCTTTATTTTTTTTAATTTTTATTTTTTAAAGAGAGATCTTATTAGACTGCTCGCATAATCTGGAGTTCCCTTATAACAACCTAACTTTTTGTAATTTGCTTTATCGAACTATTGGATACTCATTTCTATAAAAATATGTTGTAAATACCTCTTTGGCAAGATTTCTCAGCACCAGGTTAGCAATTGTTTTGAGTCTGCCAAGTGACTACCATGGGTCAAGTTACTGTTGATGGGTGCATAATTTCTTTCATGTTGTAAATTTAAGACAAGTGGACTCACTTTTGAGTAAACCACCAGAACCTTTTACATTCTCAGAAGACGGCTCTGTTCAGCAGAAGAGTATATTTAACATTTCCCCATATTTTCACTCTTTAGTAAGGCTTAGCAGTTTTACGAACTTAACATTTTCTTGTTGCCTCTTCAGATATTTATGTTAATATTAAGCATCTTAAATCACATTGGGAGGAATTTGAAGTTCAGTTATATATTTTTTATCATTACTTTGAGTCAAGGACCATTATTCTTCTTTCTTCAAGAAACTAAACAGCAAAGGTCATTTTTAAATTAAGTACAAACCAGTAAGAATTGGCTTTCATTAAAACTGTTTCTAGGCAGTGAGGTCTGTTTATATGTGCCTCATCAAAACCCAGTGTCATGTTGCATCATTCCTTAAATATATTGTCATTTTCATTCCAATTATAACACAGGAAAATACACATTTCTTAGATGATTTCCAAGTTTCTCATGTCAGAGGACACTTATATTGGTATGTGTGTGTCTCTATTATGGGAATTATATTGGCACATGTGTTGCTATGTTTAAGAATCTTTCTATGTCATATTGTCATGAGGTCAACACTTACCATCTTCTGCCCAGGGTATTGAATTGGTGGTAGAGGGTAGTTCCATGCTCTATTGGGAGATTTTTAGGATTTATCTTTGATAACGTCAGTAGGACGTGGCTTGATTTTGGTCCTTCAAGCCTTTGTGTTTTGGACTTTTGGTAGGGTGCAGTTGATATGGTGAAGTAGATCCTTTTGTACAAAAGAAGCTGTATAAAGTTTCATTTGTAAATCCCTCACTTTGAGAAGCTGTTTTACATATGAGAAGAGTACTGTTGCAATTAAACATTATTTTTCCAGGAAGTAAAGCTTTATACATTGATCAAGGTGATTAAAAAAGTTTTTATTTTAAATGTTGGAATGCTGTGTTATTGTTACTTGCACCCTTTTATGTATACTTAATAGGAAATCATGATTTATCAATAAAAATCAAAATTACCACCTATTTGTTATTTGTGTTCTTTTAGTTTTAGCTCAAAACATGTTTATAGCACATCTTCCTTACTTAAATCTATTAATTATGCCATCTGGAATGTATGAGGGCAGGTTAGAGTAAGCATTAATTTTATAAGGGGTTAACACGAGTGAGGTTTAAGACATTTGATCACCAGTTTCCTCCACCTTTCTCCTCATTATTTGCTTTATGTGCTGGGGTGGGGTCTGTGGAGAAGGGGGTGATATACAAAATGTGGACTGAGTATATGGAAATAAAGTAGTTTATGTACACATAGGAAAACAGGGGCATGGAGTATCACATCCAGAGTACAACACTCTAAGTACACATTCTTGATTCCTACTCAACCTTATTTATTGCCACAAATTTTCAGGGCTCCTGTAAAATGATGAAGGATAGTGGTTCTTGGGGTGATTTTGCTCTCAGATGACAATGTCTATAGATAGTTTTGTTTTTCAGAACTGGTGGTATTGGCTTCTAGTGGGTAGAGGCCAAGGATGCTGATAAACATCCTACAATGTACAGAACAGCCCCCTTCAATAAAGAATTGTTTGGTCCCCAAAATCAAAAGTGTTGAGATTGAAAAACCTTCTAGCTAAGTGTTACTGGGTACTTCTAGCTTACCTGCTAATGCCAATTAAATGACTAATATGATTAATGCATCCTTCCTGCTATGGTTTGATTATGGATTGTCCCCACCAACACGGAGGGTTAATCATCAATGAAACAGTGTTGAGAGGTTGTGGGGCCTTTAAGAAGGAATTAGGTTTTGGGGTCTCCACCCTTATGAAGGGATTAGTGCAATTCTTCTGAGAGCAGGTTGTTGTCCCTCTGTTCCTTCCCTCTCTTCTGCATGTGCCTTTTTCACATGCCGTGATTCCTGGCACTTCCTTGGGATTCTGTAGAGTTCCCCACCAGAACAGGACCTCATCGGATGAGTTCCTGATCTTGAACTTCCAGCCTTTGGAACCATGCCAAATAAACTAATCTTTCTTATAAATTATGCAGCCTCGGGTATAGCAACAGAAAATAGACGAAGGTACTTAGACAACAAGAGTCATTAGAATCACTAGACTGATACTTAGGTTAACACTAAGTCTGTATTCCAAGCTGAGGAAGCATAGCTTGGAGACTAGGGAAAAGATATAGTGATTTTTTAATAAATGTCTGTGATGATAGTTTCTAAACTTGATTGATCATAAGACTTCCCCATAGAGCTTAATTTCACAAAAAATTCTGGTCTTAATTATAGAAGCTGTAGTTCAGCAAGTCTAGGTTTAGATTCTTAGTCTAAATTGTTGAGCCAATGATCTGGGAATCACTGATATATAACGAGTTTTCCAGACCACACTGGCTTGGATAAAATGGAATGCTGAATATAACATTACCCATCCAATCTAAATAGTGTAGGACCTGCAACCTGCAGAATACTACTTCCCAGTCTTTCCCAGGAGCATCCAGGAATATTTAATGCTCCCCCCAAAGATGCTGAGGGCTGTCACAAGAGATCCTCTTTTTTTTCTTTCTTATCTGGCACATTTTGTTTGTGTCTAGTGTAGCAGAGACTGCCACTTCTCTATCCTACTCTGTCTCCTCCATCTTCTTAGTTTTGGAGTTCAGAGTTTACTCAGCATGGTAGCTATATTTCCCAGATTACTTTGTGGCTAAATGGAGTCCTGAACTCTTATTCTATCCAGTGGGATGTCATCTGAGATGTGAGTGATACTTCCAAGATGTATCATAACAAAAAGAAGGGAGTAAGCCCCCCATTTCATTTTTTTTGCAGGGAGCAGGGGCTTTGCTTCCTCCTGCTACCTGGATTGTGAATAGCTCTCTGGAGCTCTGACACAACCTTTTGGTTCATTGGAGGAAGGCCAACCCCTGAGGATTACGAGGGAGCTGAAGAGTTTGAAGAAACTGGGTCCCTGATCATGATGGAGCAACCCTAAACTGTCTACCTTCAGATTTCCTTTACACGAGAGAAAACTTTTATCTTGGTTAAAGCAGTTGAGGTGGACAACTTAGGGTGGTTCTCATGAACCTGACTGCTAATATTCATGCTGATGTGTATCTCCTCCCCTCAAGTTATCTACAACTTGTGTCTAGCCAATAGAACATGGCAAAAATAACTCTGTGTACGTTAGATTGCAGTGCCCCTCTTGTTGGATTTTCTGATTTTGAAGAAATGAGTGTCATGCTTTGGGTTCCCTATGTTGGAGGCCCATGTGGCAAGAAACTGAGAACAGCAATTAGGAGCTGAGAGCAAACTCCATTAAGAAGCTGAAAATCCTACAGCTGTACAAAATTGAGTTCTGTCTACAAATTTAGATTTTTTCCCTTTGAGCATCCTAGTGCCCCTGTTGGAGACTGCAGCTCCAGCTGATACCTTATTTTGTTTCCCTGACTCTGCTATATTATATCCTTTGGATTCAGGAGTGGGGTTGCTTATGCCTCATGTTCAGAGTTTTTAATGGAACCACTTTTATTTTTTTATTTATTTATTTTTTAAAATTTAATTTTTAATTTTTTTTTATTGGTTGTTCACAACATTACAAAGCTCTTTGTAATGGAACCACTTTTAAAATTTCTCCTTTTACTGTAGTTTCCCCTCTCTCCCCACCATCTATTTATCTCTCCCCTTTCTCTCTTTTTCTCTCCTTCCTTCTCTCTTTCTCTCTGGCACAAACCTAAGTCTAGGAGACTGGGCTACATGCCACAAGGTATAGATACTATATGGTCATCCAAATCTGCCTTCTTTCTGACACACTCAATCCCTGCCCCATCACAACTCAGGCAGAATTGACCCCTGGTTGCCCATCCTGCCAATAGTTCCCTGGACTCATTCTTATACAGATACTGCAGTAGGTAAGAGTGTGGGCTTTGGTCTTAGGCAGGAGCATATGAGTCCTCCCTGTCCAGACCTTTACAGTGTCTCCACAAGGACATTTCCTGCTAGAAGAGAGATTTATTTACCTTCACTGCTTTCTTTAGGCCCAATCCCACCCCCAGCAACCCTGTATTTTATCTCTGCTCTTGATTCTGAATTCTCACTTTTCTCTCTTTTCCTGTCATTTATTTCCTTTCAGAAACCAGCAAGTTCCAAGTCTTATCTTTTGCCTTTTTTCCTTTGTCTCTTGTGAGCCGCAAGTCAGAGCTTTCTCTCTTCTGTCTGTGATAATGCTAGTTTATATCCCTAGGGTGAAGGAGTGATGAGAGAACTTTGGATGATGCTTTCCTCTGATTGGTAGTTGGCTTTTATTCCCTTTTATGTTATCCCAATTATGTAAAAGTTCAAACATACACCTGAGTTCAGGATGAGGGCAGCAGTAACTGGCAAATAAGTGTGCATTGGTAACAAAAGCAAATGTCTCCAATTTCTAGTCATGTTGTAATATAGTCTCTGTGTTTCAGGGCCTTAGGACAAGTTACTAGTATTGCAATTAAGAAGGTGCACCAATAGGAATCCATGTGGGGCAAAATGGCCATAATAGTGTCAGGTTGAATGATCAAAGGATGGGTAACACTCAGCAGGTAAAAGAGGCAGTATGGATTTTAATGCTTGTCTTCAAATATCTGAAAGGATGCTGTGAGCAAGCTCAAGTTGCCAAATCATTACTAATGGGTAGATTTGGACAATATTAGGAATCAAATAGAACCCCCTTATTTCAGAAGGTGGTGATTACATGGTGCCTGGAATTGGTTATCAGAGGCTGATGATAGCTGGTGACTGGCATTTTAAAAACTGGTTATCTTATCCATTATTATTATTATTTTTGCGTTGTGTATTAAAAATGATAAAGGTTAAGAAGTTTTCTAATTTAGTTCTTATGAAAAATTGAATGTGTCCTCTCTGAAAACATAAAGTCCTAACTGCTAGCACCTCAGATTATGACCTTATTTGGAAATAAGATCATTGCTGATGTAATAAGATGAGGTCCTACTGGTGAAGGATTGCCCCCAATACAATAAAACTGGTGTCCTTTTAGATCATGTGAACATGGCTACATTAAGACAGACACATAGCAATGACTAATGCAAGATTGGAGTTATGAAAACTGCAAACCAAAAAAAGTCTAAGGTTACCAGCAAATCACTAGATATTAGGAGAGGAAAAGAAGCGTACCCTACCTCTTTCACAGGGAATGGCTCTGCTGAAACCCAGATTTCAGACCCAGACTCCAGAACCGTGACGGGACAAATTTCTGTTGTTTTTAAGCCACTAATGTGTGGTACTTTGTTACAGGGCTAATAGAAAACTAATATCTACCATATTTATTATTCCAAGTGATACTAAGATATAGGGAAATTAAGTGCCTTGAATAAGCTGTACAACTGCTTTTTTCCCTGTACAACATCATAAGAGCAAAATTTGGACTTTTGCATGGCAGGTAGCAGATAGTCAAAAACCATCAGAGTGAAGAGCCCCTTGTTTTACCTTGTATTTGAATTTTAGCCTGTTGATGACTTTCCTGTTCCTGCTTCCTGCCCTGTGAGGCCATTGCTAATGGCTAAGTCTCCAATACTCACCTCTGCTCTTGGCATTCTGCCTTCCCTCATCAGTGGGAAAAGTGGAATTGCTATCTGTTCTAAGCTAGTGCATTGTATTTTAAAATATGCTTAAAACTGTGACACCAATAGATTTCCTCTGGTGTACCAGCTGAAACCAATGGGAAATGACTATTTGAGTGGGAGGTGGGGGAAAGGTTCTGCCAGAGATTTAAAGGACATTTCCAGATCCAATGGCAATAAGATTGGAATCAGGATGTCTTCATGGGCAAGCCAGGATCAGATGATGGCGTTTGAACTGGGACTTTTTCATTCCTTCTTTAGGGTGTATGGTATATTTAGTAGTCAAGTAAGTTGCATTTCAATGTGGACTGATGGTTTTTATTCCTGTTAGTCTTGATTCACTTACCATATTGTAAGCTTGCATTTTTTTTAATTTTCTCCCCTACATATAGACTTTTTCTTTCTCTCTCTATATATAAATATATAGAGAAAAACTATAAAATACTATATTTATAGATAAATGCTATCTATATGATATATTCAATGACTCTGGGGACTCTGAAATATGGAATTGGTGAGTAATAATAATGTTATCATAATAAAGTTATGCACTAAAAGTCCTGACATCTCAAACAAGTAAAAACAGACAACTACCTTTCCTTCTAAAGCCTTTCATTTGCTAGTTTGTGTGTTTTCTCCTAACCCCTTACTACAAGTTACCATATATTTTGTTTTCTTAGGAATCAGGCTGACAGATATTGAAGAACAGGAGAAGTTATTTAGGAATATAAGATAAGAACATAAATCAGCAAGAAAAATTTGTGGTTTGAAGGATTTTATTTTTCTTTTTGATTTTACAGAAGCACACTGAAAAGGATTTTCCCTGTTTTTAGGAAATTCAATCCAGGTTAATGTTATTTCTCTTGGCAGTTTATGAGAGTCCTTTGCCCCCCCTTTTTCCTTCTACTTTTCTCTTCTATACATCTCAGGTGCAATTAAAAACAAATTTCTGGAGGGCAGACATATTGCCTTGCTCAGTTTTGAATCTTCAGTATCTGCAGCTTGGCACAGTGGATCCTCAACCTGGTGGATATCAAACATTTACTTTTTGGAATGAATGAAGGTAATATCTATTTTTTAGGTCTGATTCCCTTCAGAACCTTGGCTAATTTGTTTAGATACTAACCACAAGGAAGAATAAAGTATTATACCCATGCTAGGTACCTCACAGTATCTGACATTACCTTCTATATTGTGGATGTTCAGAAATGCGTAAGTGAATATAATAAGAACCAGTGATTAATAACTTCCTTGCTTTTTTAGTCAGCTTTTTTGCTGCTGTGACTAAAGGAACTGACCTCTACAGCTGTAGGGAAGGAAAAGGTTATTTGAGGGCTCATGGTTTCAGAGGTCTGAATCCATGGAAGGCTGGCTGGGGCTCCAGGTGAGGCTGAACATCATGGTGGCAAGGGTGGTAGAGGGAAACAGTTCACATGAGGAAGGAGAGAGGGAGAGAGGGAGAGAGGGAGGGAGGGAGAGAGAGAGAGAGAGAGAGAGAGAGAGAGAGAGAGAGAGAGAGAGAGAGAGAGAGAGAGAGAGGGAGGGAGGGAGAGAGAGGGAGGGAGGGAGAGAGAGAGACTCCAGCTCCAGATACAAAATATATATCCCATAGCCAAACCCCTAATTAACCACTTCATCCAGCCACACCTCACCTGCCTCTAGTTAATGCTCAGTTAATCCCATCAGGGATCAATGCACTGATTGGGTTAAGATTCTCACAATCAAATCATTTCTCCTCTGAGCTTTCTTGCATTATCTCACATGTGAGCTTTTGGGGGATGCCTCACATCCAAACCACAACATTTGTGTACATAAATGAAAGATTTAGGAGTAGCAGTAGAGGAAGTGAAGGGGGCAAATCATGGAAAGAAAGAAATGTAGATGGAGAGAAATAAGGACTAATTTTGAGCACCCGCAGTAGACAACTGGTTAGATTTCCGTTGTAGGGATTAGTGGAGGATCTTAGTGGATTTTATTTGAACACTTTATAAACACTGAAGATGTTTTAGTCCTGTATTCTAAGTGCTCAATTTTAAGTGCTCCTTCACTGGAATCCTCAATATGGAGTATCACCTCACCACCCTTTTATAAAGTTTATAAAAAGTTAACTTTATAAAGTTATGAACAAATGTGGCTCTGTGTGTTCATATTAAATTATATAATTTCTTGTTGACCTTGCTTGAGAATGCAGGGATAATGCAAAAGATTTTGATTTTTAGTTTTAACTAATTTTAATAATTAACATAATAATTACTTATTACTAAATATACTTTTGGATATCATAACAATTGTGGTGGTTGGTCTAAAGGCTTGAAATCATGGAATATCATCACCTTCTCTTAGAATTCAAGACATACATTACCATGTCAATGGTGAATTCACAGCAATAACATTTGCTTTTATTTTCTATACTTTGTCATTAAACAGGTTTTTTTTTTTTTCACATTAGACCCATTGGCATCCTGTACAATACACTTTAGGCATGTAGGTATTGTTTCCAACCCCAACCCCAACCCCGTTTTCTTTCTCCTTAGAATAGTTAACACTTTCTTTCTTTGTGATTCTTCTTCCTTTGTCACATCTGTTATTCCTCATTATAACAATTTCAGTTATTTCATGTGAACACTTTATAAAAGGCTGATGAGGTGATACTCCATATTGAGGATTCCAGTGAAGGAACAAGACCAAGTAATTGAAATGCCACTCCATTAAAGGAACATGGATAATATAACAACTTGCATGATAGTTTTTTTTTGGGGGGAAGAGGGATACCAGGGATTGAACTCAGGGGTTCTCAGCCTCTGAGCCACATCCCCAGCCCTATTTTTTTTTAAATTTTATTTTGAGACAGGGTCTCACTGAGTTGCTTAGCACCTCACCATTGTTAAGGCTGGCTTTGAACTCACAATCCTCCTGTCTTAGCCACTTGAGCCACTGGGATTACAACTGTGTGCCACCTCACCCAGCTTGGATGTTTGTAAGGGCGTTTGCTTTTCAATGGAAAAAAAAATCTTCCAAAGGTTATATAGTATGATTTCATTTATATGACATTCTCAAAATGACAATGATTATTTTGATGAACAGCAGATAGATAGTTGCCAGGGATCAGGAAGGAGACAGGGAGTGGGTACGAGAGGCATGAGGGAGTTCCTTAGTGAAGAGATAAATTTATATCTTGATTAGATGGTAGGTAAATAAATCTACATATGTATTAAAATTGCCTCAAGTTTTGAAAATTATATACAAATAAATGCATGTAAAGAAGATAAAAAGGAGGAAGCAGAGAGGGAAGGTGGGAGGGGAGGGGAGGGGGGATAGTAGGGGATAGAAAAGGTAGCAGATTACAACAGTCACTAATATGCCATTAGGTAAAAATGTGAGTATGTAACAGATGTGATTCTGCTATCTGTATTTGGGGTAGAAATGGGAGTTCAAAACCCAATGGAGTCAAATGTATGAAAGATGATTTATCAAGAGCTCTGTAATGGGGCTGGGGATGTGGCTTAAGGGCTGGGGATGTGGCTCAAGCAACAGCGCACTCGCCTAGCATGCGTGCGGCCCGGGTTCGATCCTCAGCAGCACCACATACCAACAAAGATGTTGTGTCCGCCGAGAACTAAGAAAAAATAAATAAATGTTAAAATTCTAAAAAAAAAAAAAAAAAAAAAAAAAAAAAAGAGCTCTGTAATGTTTGGAACAATCAATAAAAAAAAAAGATAAAAATATAGAGTAAGGTTTGAAGTCTAGTTAATTGTATCATGCCAATCAATACCATGGCTTTAGTAATGCCTATCGTTATTTAAGATGTCACTATTGGAGGATGCTGGGTGACAGGTATAAAGGACCTCTATGTACTATTTTAAATTTTTTGCAAGTCTATAATATTTTCAGTTTAAATTTGTTAATGAGATCCTGTATCTTGAATTCTAAGAGAAGGATATGATATTCTATGCTTTCCAAGCTTTTAGACCACCACATGAATGCCGTTTTTTTCCAGATTATTTCTCTCTTGGAGTTTTCCAGGGAAGATATTATAAGTAAAGTTGCTGTAAGTTACTATGCAATTTTAAGTACTAAAATGATCATGAAGTTTTATCACATTATCAAGTGTGTTTATTGACTTTAAGATTTATAATAGGCATAAAGTACAATAGAGGTACTCTAATGGTGGAAATACAACCAAATATTCGTTGTGTTGGGCATCTCATTTTACTGCCACGAGGGGGCAGCGGAGGATCAAGAAAAGAAAATTCCCAAATTTGTTGCCAAATTAAAAATTCCTGTTGTATACTAAAGATGAAGAGAGATCTGAGTTGTTATTAAAGCAGTCTGCTTGCTTCTATTGCCATACAACTTTTTAGGATGCATTTTTATCTTGGTATATAATTGATGCATAGTAATTTGTTATTCTTAGAGTAAAAAAATATTGCCTAGAGTAAGAGTTGCTTTTTGACTTTATGAAAGTAACTCCTGATGTTGAAACTAAAGAGATCATTAACCTTTGGACAGTATAGAAAGAGGCAGTATTGCCAAATTCTGCTATCATTACTCTAGCCTGTTTTGGTTAGTGAATAAGTCATGGCAAGTAAAGTTTGACCTAGAATTTATGGAATTTTAATCTCCTAATAGAATCAAAGAGTCTTGATTAATCATCTCACAAGTACTTATTACTATCATTTTCCACCTACTTTCCTTTGCTCTTGAAATATCTTCCCTGCCCCCTTTCTTCTCCTTTTTACTCATAGCTGGAGAAGAATAAATGCAACTAAAAAAGAAAAAATAGCAAAATAGGTACATGTTAGTGGAGGTTTGCTTGCCCCTTGAGCTTCTCAAGGTGTGTCTTTTTGTACAACTCTAGACTCCCACAGGTTCCTTTTTTTTATGAACTAGCTTGTCTATATAAAAATATTTTGTGAGAATTGGGAGACCTTTTTTATTTGGGAGGTTGGTCTATAAATTCTCGAATAGGAAAATCCATTATTTGGCTTGACAGGATAAGGAAGGGACCTCTCTCCCTCAGGGCCCCATGGGCTCTTTTGACCTCAAGTGAACACTTGTTAGTGATATGATTGTCCTGGTGAGGGAACGACAGTCCTGGGGTTGGGGTACAGCTCTCAAAATGGGCAGTCATTCCTGATGCGGTGATCTGGGAAGCTTTGGGTCCTCGGGAAGCTGGGACTCAGGGATGGGAGCACTTCTCCTTCACTGAGCATTTAGACACGTGCTCCCAGGTAGGAGGAGTTTATGTGGCCTCTCCTGTGTGGGTGGAGGTGGGTGACAGACCGAGGTTGAAGATAAGCAAATTATACCCTCTAAACCCAATTATCTAGTTGATCATGTTTTTCTCCTTTTGTTTTCTCCTAGCATCAGTGATTTCTAAACATTTTGGTACTGTTTCAACTGTACTGAGGGAATTTAAGGAAGAATTTAAAGTTGTGAGAGTTATGCCTCCATGTGAGCCCAGGGTGGAAGTGGCAGCTTGAATAGACTAGACCTTGAAAGCAGGAATTTGAATGTGAGGGTCAAAGTTATAGTCAAGGTCACAGGGCCCAGCCCTCCCTTGCCACGAGAACCATTTTTCATGGCCCCCTGAAAGGGTGGGTTTCTCTTAGATACCCAGAGTAGGACAGGTGGAATGAGGGGACCATGGGGATTTCTTCTCACATAAAATGCTACAGAGAGCTAGCTCCACTCCTGACAAATTTCTTTTAAATCTCTCAATTACTAGCATAAGAAAGTCAAGCAGGGGATTTTTCCGTATTTATTAACAACTTAGAATGGACTCCCTTGTTCAATTGTTTTCAAGTGAGGAAAGCAAAAACAACTTCAGAGAACTTAGTTGATGTTTCCAAAAGTCACCAGGTTAAAGTTGGGGCTGGGGCTGAAACTCAAATTTCCTGAATCCAAGTTCTTTTACATTGCCCCAAACAAGGTTATTTCCGTTGCCTTTGCTGGGTCTTATTTTGTAATGAGACAAAGATTTCGAAATATCAGAAGATGGAAAGCAGTCAAAATTTTTTTTTCCTACAGATTCTTTATTTTTCATCAAAGATAGTGGTAAAATGATATTAGATATTAATTGCCCAGTCTTCAACTTTGTTGAAGTGGGATTCTGGGTCCCCAGGATGTGAGGCTTATTGATCAAAGGAGCAAACATAGAAGAATTTTTCCTGCAATCCATAGCCTACCCTTGAGGGTATGACAAAGTGAGTGTTTCAGAAGGGTGTGTGCGTCCTCTTATTGCCTATTTGGGAAAGAAATGTAGGACCAGAGCAACATCAAATCATTGTCCTCTTCATTAATAGAAATAAAATGGCAAAATCCATGAAAGAAACAAGACATAACAAGGAACATTTCTCAGGAGATTTGGGGTGTTTCTTTTTCTTCTCTACAGTGCTTTCCTTGAAAAGCAATACTATGTTGATGACAACTGCAATTGCCTAATAATTATAAAGTATTGACCCCATGTGTTTCTATGAGGAAAGAAAATCATTGTAGAGCCTTGTCAGAAGCTCTTTAACACTCATCCTTCTCCAAAATGCCCACCACATTATTCACAGTGATTGCTTGACTCCAACATGTTCAGCATTATTCTATGTTCTTTACTAGATTTTTGCCAGACAATTCTTCCAAATGACTTACAAGGTAAGTGCATTATTACAGATGAAGATGTCAGCAAAATGAGGTGAAGTATGTATCAATAATAGTAGGTGGAGAGTCTCATCTCAAATCCTGGCTGTCTGGTTCCAGAGCAAGTACTCCCAAGCCCTGCATCACCTTGCTATACCCATAGCATTTACCTGGCTTCCATTGTCCAAGATTAAATTGTGCGGAATATATCTACAATTCCTTGGGTTTTGGAGTGATCACAGATATGGATGATTTATGTTTTGTTTGGGGAAAGCAATCCAGAGGAAAAACTAGAGTTGAATGATAAAATCAGTTCAGTACCATATCAGTGACCTGACGTGTCATTCCCTATACTGGACTCTATAGTATTTTCAAAGGATGAGACTAATATTTATTGAAATATTTGGTACTTAACCAAATGTCTCACATAATGCTTTACATTTATTACTTTTTAGTCCACCTGAAAAAATGGAGTACGTATTATTATTGCCTCTTGTTTAAAGATGAGTTATTGAATTATTCCCCAACATTATGTAGCTTCTTAAGAGACAGAAATGAGATCGGAGACCAATTCTGTGACTCGATGCCGACATTCTTCATCCCAGAGTTTTATTGGCATTCTAATTTTCTGTCTTACAATTCAGAACAAACATCTTTCTAATCAGTTAGATTTCCTGAAAAATTGGGAGCAGTTCAGACTTCATCTCTGTGTTCCTGAATTTTGTTTTGCTAATTCTGTTCTGCTCCTGAGCCATCTGTGTGCCATTCTTTCTTTCTTTAGTATTCAACATTTATCATCTGGTTTTCATTTGCTCCAACTTTTTTTTTTCTCTATGCAATTTGTACTGTTTTAGTTTCTTTTTCTATGGAAACCATGTTTTAAGTTAATTTAATAATACATATTTTTACCACTTTGAACACTTATTCTTTAATTATGATAAAGGAATTTATATAGCACAAGGACACATTTTTTAAAAATAAAAATCATATATGATGACATATATATGTACTTTTAAGTTTATAAATTTTGGCTTTTATTATCTGAGTTATTTGACTATCTTTGTCAATTGTCTGTCAAATACCACAACTGATCCAAACTCACTTGCCAATGTCACTATTTCCACTATTTCCCTAAAATATTTGTTAATGACAAAGAGAAATAAAGTAATATATCCAGAAAATCCTGTGAAAATGCAAATAGGGTCACCCCGAAAGGACTTATGTATTAACTTAAGAGCCAAATGAGTTGTTTCGAGCGCAGAGAGTGGAGCAGAATTTTTGGTGAAAGGGTTGATGACAGGTAAATTCCTTCCAAGTATAGAACCTTTTACCCAAACCATGTCTAGATGGACCAGTGAGTTCAGTGACACTAAGAACCTTGGAGAAGTGGGTGGCAGTAGGAGAAAAAGAGAAAATTTAGAAGGATGAAAAGCTAAAAATATGTGGGAGGGCTCATAGCAGCCATCAATGCCACTGCTGGCCAGCTTGCGGTGGTTTTCCCTTCACTGACAACTTCTTGTCCCCATATGGGATTACAGTGGGCGTGGACAGGTTTGCACATGCCTCTGCCGTCGTGATTGACTGGAAAATGTAGGCCAGTATGTCCCTTTTCTAATTCAGCTCTTGAGAACAAGACATTCTAGACAGTAGACATTCTTCCAAACAGGGGACACAGAGCAAGACGTCAGTGAGAAAGAGTGAGGCAGACACTAGGCAGTGGCAGAGACGAGATATTGCTTCTCCGCAGTGTTCTAGTCTCTGCTTTTTATGACCATTCCCTAGTACCATTTGTAACTCTGCCTTTGGCATTGACAGATACTTCTGCCTTATAATACATTTTCCTTTGGCTTAAACTTTCTTAAACTTCCTATCATGTATAACTAGTCACTTTTTATTGTGGTAAAATATATATATATAATGTAAAAATTTTATCATTTAAATGTTTCTAAGTGTACATTTTGGTGGAATTGTGTATATTCACGTGGTTGTGCAAACATCACCACTATTTCCATAACTTTTTTCATCTCCCCAAAGGGAGACAACATACTTATTAAAGAACTCCCCACTGTTCCTCTCCCCTGCTCCTGCCATGTTATTTACATATTCTGGATACTAATCTCTTATGGAATATGTGGTTTGTAAATATTTTCTCCCATTACAGAGATGGTTTTCCACACTGTGGTGTTCTTTGATGCCTAAAAGTCTTTAATTTTCATGTAGTCACACACAAAAAAGTAGCAGCCATTCTACTTTCTGTCTCTACATACCTTGTGTAAGTGGAATTATGCAGTAACTGTGTAAATAGTGACTGGCTTATTTCACTTAGTGCAATGGTTTCAAGGTTCATTCATGTTGTAGATGTGTCAGAATTTCTTTCCTTTTTGTGGAGAGAGAGGTATTCCATGAAAAGAGAGAGTGGATTAGAGGAAGGGAATTGAGGGGGAGGGAGCAAGGACGGCAAAAGGAAGAATGGTGAAATGAATTTGACCAAACTTACTTTTGTACATATATGAATATACCAAGGGAATTTTACATTTATGTGTATCTACCAGACACTAATTAAAAAAAAAAACAAATAATAGAAAATCAATAGAGTTTGATTTTCTCTATCAAACGAACAGGCAAAGGGAAGAGGTGAGGGAAAAGGAAAGGACTGGAGATGGAATTAGAATAAATTATATTCCATGCTTGTATAATTATGACAAAATGAACTGTAATATTATATATAAATACAATGATCTAATAAAAATGTTTTTATTTTTATTTTTATTTCTTCTTTTTTCTTTTTTTATTGGTTGTTCACAACATTACAAAGCTCTTGACATATCATATTTCATACATTAGATTGAAGTGGGTTATGAACTCCCATTTTTACCCCAAATGCAGATTGCAGAATCACATCAGTTACACATCCACATTTTTACATAATGCCCTATTAGTAACTGTTGTATTCTGCTACCTTTCCTATCCTCTACTATCCCCCCTCCTCTCCCCTCCCATCTTCTCTCTCTACCCCATTTACTGTAATTCATTTCTCTCCTTGTTTATTTTCTCATTCCCCTCACAACCTCTTATATGTAATTTTGTATAACAATGAGGGTCTCCCTCCATTTCCATGCAATTTCCCTTTTCTCTCCCTTTCCCTCCCACCTAATGTCTCTATTTAAAGTTAATCTTTTTCTCCTGCTCTTCCTCCCTGCTCTGTTCTTAGCTGCTCTCATTATACCAAAGAAGACATTTGGTATTTGTTTTTTAGGGATTGGCTAGTTTCACTAAGCATAATCTGCTCTAGTGCCATCCATTTCCCTGCAAATTCCATGATTTTGTCATTTTTTTGAAGGGCATCTGGGTTGGTTCCACAGTCTAGCAATTGTGAATTGTGCTGCTATGAACATCGATGTGGCAGTATCCCTGTAGTATGCTCTTTTAAGGTCTTCAGGGAATAGTCCGAGAAGGGTAATAGCTGGGTCAAATGGTGGCTCCATTTCCAGCTTTCCCAGGAATCTCCATACTGCTTTCCAAATTGACCGCACCAGTTTGTAGTCCCACCAGCAATGTACAAGAGTACCCTTTTCCCCACATCCTCACCAGCACTTGTTGTTGTTTGACTTCATAATGGCTGCCAATCTTACTGGAGTGAGATGGTATCTTAGGGTGGTTTTGATTTGCATTTCTCTGACTGCTAGAGATGGTGAGCATTTTTTCATGTACTTGTTGATTGATTGTATGTCCTCCTCTGAGAAGTGTCTGTTCAGGTCCTTGGCCCATTTGTTGATTGGGTTATTTGTTATCTTATTGTCTAATTTTTTGAGTTCTTTGTATACTCTGGATATTAGGGCTCTATCTGAAGTGTGAGAAGTAAAAATTTGTTCCCAGGATGTAGGCTCCCTATTTACCTCTCTTATTGTTTCTCTTGCTGAGAAAAAACTTTTCAGTTTAAGTAAGTCCCATTTGTTGATTCTTGTTATTAACTCTTATGCTATGGATGTCCTATTAAGGAATTTGGAGCCTGACCCCACAATATGTAGATCAGAGCCAACTTTTTCTTCTATCAGATGCAGAGTCTCTGATTTGATATCTAGCTCCTTGATCCACTTTGAGTTAACTTTTGTGCATGGCAAGAGGAGGGGATTCAGTTTCATTTTGTTGCATATGGATTTCCAGTTTTCCCAACACCATTTGTTGAAGATGCTATCCTTCCTCCATTGCATGCTTTTAGCTCCCTTATCAAATATAAGATAGTTGTAGTTTTGTGGATTGGTTACTGTGTCCTCTATTCTGTACCATTGGTCCACCCGCCTGTTTTGGTACCAGTACCATACTGTTTTTGTCACTATTGCTCTGTAATATAGTTTGAAATCTGGTATCGCTATACCGCCTGATTCACACTTCCTGCTTAGAATTGCTTTTGCTATTCTGGGTCTTTTATTTTTCCATATGAATTTCATGATTGCTTTATCTATTTCTACAAGAAATGCCGTTGGGATTTTGATTGGCATTGCATTAAACCTATAGAGAACTTTTGGTAATATCGCCATTTTGATGATGTTAGTTCTGCCTATCCATGAACAGGGTATATTTTTCCATCTTCTAAGATCTTCTTCTATTTCTCTGAAAGCGGATATTTCAGAGATTAGGTTAATTCTTTGTTTTGTGGAATTGTTTTATGTATTTGAGGACATATAACATCCTTGATCCTGATCTCTGTTATCTAAATTCCCAAAGCATCTCCCATCACCGTGACAACTAAAAATATTTCCAACATTTTTAGGTGCCCATGTGAGCAGAGTGTGGGGTGATACAAAGTATAGGAGGGCATGTTGGGGTGTGGGGGCTCCTAGTTACACTGAAAGCATCAGCATAGGGCAATTGTGGAGACCCCTTTTCTCTTGACAGTGATTGGTGTAGGCATGGGATTCTGATGTAATTCTGGCCAATGAGATGAGAGTTGTTCTGGGAATGCTTTGACACAATGAGACACATGAGAAGAAACAGTTTATTGTGGATAAACAAAACATTTATTTATCCAAGAAACAGTTTCTCTGTCATGTCTCATTGTCATGAAGATATGATGTGTAGAAACTGTGCTGCCACCATTATGAAGCCAAACAACAACAAGTGCTGGTGAGGATGTGGGGAAAAGGGTACACTTGTACATTGCTGGTGGGACTGCAAATTGGTGCAGCCAATTTGGAAAGCAGTATGGAGATTCCTGGGAAAGTTGGGAATGGAAGCACCATTTGACTCAGCTATTGCCCTTCTCGGACTATTCCCTGAAGACCTTAAAAGAGTGTACTACAGGGATACTGCTACATCGATGTTCATAGCAGCACAATTCACAATAGCTAGACTGTGGAACCAACCCAGATGTCCTTCAATAGATGAATGGATACAAAAAATGTGGCATTTATACACAATGGAGTATTACTCAGCACTAAGAAATGACAAAATCATGAAATTTGCAGGGAAATGGATGGCATTAGAGCAGATTATGCTTAGTGAAGCTAGCCAATCCCTAAAAAACAAATACCAAATGTCTTCTTTGATATAATGAGAGCAACTAAGAACAGAGCAGGGAGGAAGAGCAGGAAGAAAAGATTAACATTAAACAGAGTCATGAGGTGGGAAAGAAAAAGGAAATTGCATGGAAATGGAAGGAGACCCTCATTGTTATACAAAATTACTTATAAGAGGTTGTGAGGGGAATGAGAAAAAATAAGGAAAAAAATGAATTACAGTAGATGGGGTAGAGAGAGAAGATGGGAGGGGAGGGGAGGGGGGATAGTAGAGGATAGGAAAGGTAGCAGAATACAACAGTTACTCTTATGGCATTATGTAAAAATGTGGATGTGTAACCGATGTGATTCTGCAATCTTTGTAATGTTTTGAATAACCAATAAAAAAAAAAGAAACTGTGCTGCCATTTGTTTGAGGAGGAAGTGAATTTGCTGAAGACAGCTAAGCAAAAAAGGGAAAGAAATTAGTCCTTTAGTGGTGCCCATGAGCTGCTAAGTCAGCCTGTCCTAGAACAATTTTGTGCTTGATTCTTACTATGTGAGATAATAAATTCCTTATTGATTGAGTCAGTGAGCCAAAGTTTTTGGTTTGTTAAGTTAAAAGCATATTAAATGATATGCCCTATCCTGCTTTCTTCCTCCTACCTTTTCTATTTTAAAGATCACTTTATTGACACATGTTAGTAATAAACACCAATGCTCCTTGACACATCTGAATATGTCTTCTACACTAGTCAGAAATAAGTCATAAAAATAAAGGCTAAGTCTTAATTCCAATTGATGATTCCAAAACCAGAACTAATTCTATGAGTATCTAAACATTTTCCTTTAAAAAGTTTACTGGTATTTAAATACAATTCAAATGACATCATGCTATGTCACAATATTCAATCATGGTGGCCTTTTCTTTTTATCTTTTTATTCTTACTTGAATCATAACAATTTCTGAATGTTTTTTCCAGCTGGCATTTCCCAATTTGACCATGGCTCTTGCCTGAAAATAAACATCTACTTAGAAACTAAGGGCAATGTCTCATAGATGAATCAATTAATTAGTGGTGAACTTTGATCTCATTTTAACAAGTTTAAAATATTTTCACAGATTTGTGGAATTTTTGTTAGAATAATTACAGGAGCAGAAGTGGGTAGTATAATGTGTTTTAAAGTTGATATACAGTCCTTAAGAAATAACCTGTCACGGTGATATAAAAGAGACCAGTGCTGGGATGAGATCATGTTAGTTCTTGGTTTTACCTTTGACATTTCCCAGGAACATGACAAGATTAAATTACTTACCCCAGTTTCTTGATCTATAAAATATATTTAAAAATATCAGTTCTGCTGGTCTTGGAAGGTTGTTATGAGAATTAAACAGAACAGTGTGTTATCCAGAGAAAAGGTGCTAAAAAAACACCACCATAACCACACTACACAACACACTGTTGGGAGAATTTATTTTGAGTAGGAACCATGGCAGATACAAGTTAAAAACCAGAACTCCACTGCTTTCTGGGACTACTTTTCCCCTTTCACTATAAGGCTCACTCTTCCTTCATCATCAATCTCTGCCTGGATATCACTTCCCTTGAGAAACTCTTCTGGTCTCCCAAGAGTACCCTAGACCGGGTGCCCTTCCTGGCACATCTTTACTGTCCTATTCAGATGTCACAGCCTTTACTTGTCTCTGAATTTCTCATCAGCAGAGGTTCTTTATGCATAAGAACCACCAGGGAAGTCATTATATATGAGATCACTGGGCCTACTTCAGGAGATTGAGATTCAGGAGGTCTGAGACCGGGGAGTCTGGATATTAGCAAATCATTGCTGGTGATTCTGACGAAGTGGTCTTAAGGCTTTACTTTTGAGGTTTTGATCATCTCCAAAGTGATCTCCACAAGAGCCAGGCTTTTATCTTCTTCTTTGGATCCCCTGTATTTAGAATATAGTATACATATCTATATTAGATGCTCATTGAACAAATATGTACTGATTGCCAAGTGTTTTCTAAGGTACGGTACAGAGAGATGGATAATTCCTTTAGTTTCCCACACAATAATTTATACATATTGGAAAAAGCAATACACACCTGAGAAGTTTTGACTTTTTGGTTTAAACATTCATATTTATGAGATTATTATCATTGTGTTAAAAGAGAAACCTTTCAGCATTTTCCAGATTTTACAGAAAGGTAGAGAAAATCTTTGTCTATCAGAAGGTAATTAGTCAATTACTTTCAACATACATACACTGTGTTGGATGCCACAGGATTGGGTATTACAAATAAATGTTAAGAGTTCATTTACTCATGAACTGGACATCCTGAGTAAGTATAAAAGTCATGTAAAATAACTCTGCGTAAGTATAAATGAGAAAGTTGAGATTATTTAGGATGGAATTGGTACAGTTGTTGAGTCTTAAGGAAATGAGAGGGACATACTTCTGAAGAAGGTAGAACACCTAATGAAAGGCTTAGAATCAACAACAATATGCCTTACATTAGTATAAAAAATATATAATACGTGAGATGATGGATATTATAATTTGCTTCACTTATAGTAACTATTTTACTATCAATATGTGACTCATAACATCATGTTGTGTACCTTAAATACACAAAATTTATTTATAAAAATAATGCAGGTGAGAAAGATGCACCAATGGGGTCAACAAGAAGTGATGACCACCAGGTCATCTTATTCATCTGATTATTGTCTTCATGTCTGATGAAGGCTAAATCTGAGATTCTGGTTTTGTGTGAGAGCCAAAGACATGATAACTGATCACTGGAGAAGTAGCACAATGAATAGTGTATATAGTTGGTTTTCTTCTAAAAGAAGGAAAGACGGAGAGGAGCAGTCTCCCTACATTTTCTGATCACAGAAGTCACTGCTCTGCATCTTACATACTCTGAGAGAGACAGAAGTGGCAGTGTGAGGTCTCCAGTGCCACTTTCATTAAACTCCCTCTACCTGTAAGGAAACAACAGGAGTAAGAAGGAAATGTTCCATTTAACAGTCCCTGCTTTGTGCTGTCTTTCCCAATGGGCTTACCATTAAGCTCAAGGTAAACTGGAAACACAGCTACCCCAAGATAACATAAGCTGCTATCTCTAGGACAGTCTTGGTCCACCAACATGTAGTCACCCTTCAATACTAACCATGGCTCCTTTGGGTCTCATTGTGGGAACACTGGTAGACAGTGTATATTTCCACCCAGAAGACAGTGAAGTGGATAAAATGAATATTATCTAAATAAGTTCAATGATCACTTCATGCCCAGGGGTGAAAAATATTTCCATTTTTCAAATTCATATTTATCCCAATTTATGTTTAGCCATGTAGTCCAATATCATTTCTCAAGGTTTCAGTGAGATTATATGTAATTGATAAATAAATGTAATAATAAAATCTGGCATAAATTCTTTGCCTTTTAAGCAAGTATTGTTTATTCTTTCCACAGAAATATAGAGCTACCCAAAATCTAAATTCAAACTCCTGTATTTATAAAAAATTAAGAGAATTGAAAAATCTATGTAAAAAAATTAAGGTCCAAAATCATATTCTATAACCTTTGTGAGTTAGAGCATATATTCTGCTCAGTCTTGGCTAAAGGTTCTTTGTTTCTGCAACGACAGCTAGTCCCTGTGTGTCACTCATACAGAGGATTGCAATTGGTTCAGGGCTTCAGAATCTCTGATGCCAATTTTCTGACAAAATATTTTAAAAGAATCTAAAGAGTCAACAGAGCCCCACAGTATTAGTCCCATACTCACCAACTTTAGTGAGCAACCTAGGCAAAATTATATTTCCAGAACCTAAGACATAGTGTTGACAAAAGTTATGGAAGAAAGCCAATGGCATCTGATGTGAGGAGTGTAGATGACACAAAATAAAGCAATAACAACCAACTGACCAGAAAATCAACAACAACAACAGCACTTGGTTTTAGTTTCTTTAGAATGCCAATCAATGCCAGTTGTCCATAAACCACAACAAATTAATTTAAAATCAAGTGGGGGAAATGTCTCATTGGTTTCTTTTTTTCTTGTCGTGTTAGGCATTGAACCTAGGACCTTGTACATGCTAAAAAAGTTGTCTAACACTGATCTACACCCCAAGTCCAACTTTTCCCTTTTCTCTCTCAAAAAAGTATTTGAGACATTGATACCTTCTTACAAAGTTTAGAGACTGGGAGTCCTATACCTTCATTGTGTGCAGCCATTTTGGTCCTGCATCCAGTGGCTGTTTCCGCTGCTTCTTCCGGGGGGATTTGTTAAGTCTATAATATCTACCTCCTGAGGAGGGTTTCTTTCTCATGTATGATTAAATTCAGAACACACTTGATAGCCTTTCTTAGTGAGTGACGGTAGAAGTAGTGAAAAACAGTGAGGCTGATGGTGGTTAACAGTGTTATCCTTGAAGATGCAAAATGAAATCCAGTGCTGCCAGGCTAGTGCTGCCTAACCTAGTCCTGGCTATGAACAGCTAAATCTAGAACTTGGAGAGTGTTCTGTTGCATGGGTAGAACTCATCCACCTTGCAGACCTGGCTGAGAAACACAGTAGGTTATAGAACTGGTAAATAATCAATTCTACCTTCAACTGAATCCTCACCTAAGCCCACCTTTGTTGCCCACTGGCTTAGGTCAGGACTCCTAAGGAAAACCCTCTTCTTCTTCTTCTGAGGTTCCCTCAGGTGTGCAAGTACAAGGTTAAGCCCTGCAGCTGGGTCTTGAGGCTGCCTCTAAGGTGCTCACCTACCATTTGGCTCAGCCTACCACATATATCACTCCCAAATGAGACATTATAGTTTGAAGCCCCACGTCTTTGACAGGTTCACTCATGTTGATTCCTCTACCACTCTCATTTTCACTTAAGACAAGGCTTGCTCAAGCCCCTCAGTTTTGCTGAGCCCTCATAGCTTACCAATACTTGGTTCTATTCCACTTCAGGTCATCCAGGCTAAACTGTCTATGTTTAGTTGCATTGACATGAAATCTACCTAGTGAGCCAACCAATAACTGTGGGCAAGAATTTAAAATAGAAAGTGTGGGCCAGACTGGATAGTATGGTGCCAAATGGAGCCATTTGGATATTTGCAAGAGTTAGAATAGAACAGGGTCAGTGGGATGCAAAGTCTTGCAAGCTGTCCTGACTGCAGACTCTACCTTACTCATTCTTTCTTCTCTGCCCTATCTCTTGAGAGGAAGGGTGTAACATCTAGGAGATTTCAAAGGGAACATTTATTAGGTGACAACGAAGTGGTTGTAACGTATGTCATGGAAGAGTCTTGGCAAGCCTCAAGTTATTCAAGTTACGCTGATGTACAGCATTGGAATGTGTGTCTGTTTTCCCCTTTCAGGTACTTGAAAGATGCCCTCCCGGCCTGGATATCTTCCATCCTGATGGTAAGTCTCAGACATCTGGTACTAAGACAGTGCTCCTGATGAATGGCTAACATTTTAAATAAAGGAAAATGTTGCAAATGGCACTGGAGTCACTAGATGTGTCATTGTTAAAAAGTCTCCTGGACTCTAGGGAGCTGGGAGTAATGAAAAGAATTTTGCTATTTCTCCAAATTTCTAGGCCTTAATTTAAAGAGCGTTGCCCGAAAGATTCATCTTCTTTACTCTTGTAAAGGGAGAGAGATTACTTTTTACCCAATAATTGTTCAGCTATCATGGTAATAATGTCCACCTGCTTTCTACTAACACAGATGTTTTTCTCCATTCCGGAAGAACTGGGCATAAAGTGTCTCACCCACTATCAGCACTTAGCTTCTAGGGCCTGACTAGAATCCAGATTGACATCAATTCCAGCGATCTCCTAATGAAACACAGCCTTACAATCCGTAAGTGAGGTAAGGCATCCTTGCTGGGGCTGGGCTCCATGCAGTGCACCCCAGAAAAAATGGGGATAAGATGTTTTTGTTCCAGGAAATTTTCCCACTTATGTCCCTGGGGCCATTTGGAACCCATCAGTAAGATATTTTAGTTAATAAAATGTTTTACTTTTAGTCAGAAGGGAAACATGTGGAGGAAAACAAGAATCTGTTTCTGTGTTATTTAAAGGAAAAATGCCACTTGATAGTCACCACCAAAATAAGTCTGAGGAAGAATTGAGCATTGCTTATGGGTAAGACAGTGAGCTTAATGCTGAACAATACGTGTGTGTGTGTGTGTGTGTGTGTGTGTGTGTGTGTGTGGTGCTGAGGTTGAACCTGGGTCCTTGAACATGTTAAATGAGTTCTTTACCATTGAGTTATATCCCCAGCCCCCTGAACAAGTTTTTAAAATGAAGAAGATCTAATTTCTACTAATAGGAAATTTATAACGTAGGTGTACTGATGGCCACTGACTGACTTTTAGAATGTGGAGTTCTTGATGAGTTGCTGTCTCCTATTTCCACCCACAGACTTCAGAGGGGACCTTTCATGGACGACCTGTGCCTTAGTCCCTTCCAAACCAACAAACAAGCTACTCAGGTGTTTGCAACTTTCTTTACTGAGGGGCCCAGATGATTCAAAATCAGAGGAATTTATACAAAGGAAGTGGAAAGTAAGAGAATGTACTTTGACTTTCTTCAAAGTCCAAAGGGCAAGTAGTTAAGCAACAAGCAAGCCCTTCTCCCTGAGAGGTGTTTAGGGGCACAAATCTCTTAGTGGGTTCAGCAGGGTGAGAGCCCTTCTCTTCAGCCTGTGCATCCTCTTGTGATGCCCACCAGTGAGGGAGTTGCAGGCTTTACATCAGGTATTCCTCCTGGTGAACGTGGCAAGTGCTCACATATATCCCAAGGTCAAGCCTTTATTCTCAGGCACTGGGCAGTCTCAACTCCTGAAGAAAACCGTCTTTTTTTTTTTTTCCTGTTTTGTAATTTGTAAGCTCTTTTTTTCATGCAAAGTAGTGTTCTTTTTATTCTTGTTTTCTGATCATGCACCTTAGGGACATGGGACAGGAATGGGTCTACATTTCATCTTCTATTTCTTTGCATATAAGAAGGCAATCTGTGGGGCTGGGGCTGGGCCTCAGTGGTATTGCACTTGCCTGGCATGTGTGAGGCACTGGGTTCGATTCTCAGCACTATGCATATAAATAAATAAAATAAAGGTCTCTCAACAACTATAAAAAATTAAAAGAAAAAAAAGGAAGGCAATCTGGGAGATGAGAGTTCTAGCAAGGATTTTCTTAATCAAGGAGTTATTGTTTTGTGGGGGAAAGCAAGAGAAAGGGTCACTGGTCTGGCATATCATTTCTGATCTTGATGGTAAGCCATATATCTTAATTATTGAATTAGCATCTTTAGGTTACTAATAAAACCAAAAACTTTCCTATACATTTATCTGCTCATTTGTATCTCTTCAGAAAATTGCTTGTTCTTGTTTCCCCAGGCATGTCATATTTTTCTTACTGATTTGTAACAATGTAAGCATCAAATCTGAGAGTGCATACCATCATGCAAAATCAATGTGTTTATTCTATTTTCACATAGAGTAACTATTGTGTTCTGAAAAACTTAGGCTAGATAAACTCTTTCGAGTTCTGTCTGTGGTAGACTATCTTAATTTCAAGCAACAGGATGGATGATATGCACTGATGATATAAGATCTTATATATTGTTTTGCGTCCTTAAAAACTCTTTTATATGCACACATTTGGAACCCAGTGAGGTGTACCTAAGTTTTAAGACCATATAGGATGAAGTCTCTTCGTATATCTCACAACTATATGAACTAGCTTGTTATTGTTTATGTTCAGGGGACTTCAGGCTCCTGGGCACTGAGTCTCATATTACAGTTGACAGCTGTAACTACCCCTGGCTAATGCTAAGAACTGGAGGAGAAGGGAACCTGTATCTTGGCTTTGATGTTCACTTTGGCTGACCCAAGATTTGATTTGGATTCAATGGAGATACCATTGCTTCTTTAAAAATTATTTTAAATTGTGACAAATAAATTATAAAAGTCACCATCTTAACTATTTGTATGTATACAGTTCAATGATACATTGTATGATTGTTACCACTTTACATCTCTAGAACTCTTTTGTCTTGTAAACCTAAAACAGTAGCTTCTGGTCCCATTGGCATTCCGTGGCAATCCCCATTCTACTTTTTATCTCTATGAATTTGACTATTCTAGGTAACTCATGTAAATGGAATCAGAAGTATTTGTCTTTTTGTTACTGACTTATTGTACTTAGACCATTGGCATTTTGGGCAGGACAGTTCCCGGTTGTGTGTGGCTGTCTGTCCCTTGCATGATATTTGGCTTCTTGGGTTACTCTCAGACATTCGATGCCTGTGGAAATACCACAGCATTGTGACAGTCAAGACTGGAGGATGGTATTGCTCCCAATTGAGGATTCAGCCTTTGGCTAGGTCTCCAAATAAAATCTCCAGACCATCTGAAGTTGATTCTTTCAAAAGCAAATATGTATTTGAAATGTAAATAGCTTCTTATCCCAATCTGTGTAAACAAGCCCCAGATGCCACTCTTAGACCTGAGAAAGCCAAGCCAAGTTTCATCAAAAGCTCTTTCAAAGTTCAGTCCTTTACTAGGCACTTGTAAACAAGTTTAAATGCTGTGCTTGGAGTGTGCGGTTTGCATTTAGGCTGTAAGAATCCAGAGCCCTTGACTTCTTCCAGCAGGGATAGACTGCTCAGCTTCTTCACTTCCAATTTCCTCCACAAACCACTTTTGATAGTTCCACTTAATGCTCTCCACATAAACAGTTTACTGCCATGTTTATTAGTATTGATTTTTTCCATATATTTTTATTTTAGCAGAAATATCACAAATAACTTAAAAATGCTTCAAGTAGCAGCTGAAGTGCCAGTGGAGATGAGCAACCTTCCTGGTAGAAATGGTTCCTCCATGGCTCTGGACTTTCACAAATGTGAAGAACAGGTAATACTGAGGGTTGTTATTACCACACACACTCATCACATAGGACTTTATTTTTTTTTTAAGTTATTTTCGTATCATAAAAGTAATAAAAACATAGGAAAACATAGGAAATATAGAAAATAAAATTATGAAACAAAAGAACAGGAAGAATAAGAAGAAAATGATCACATGTAATTCCACCATCTATAGGAACCTATGGTTCACCTGTTGGTTCGTCAACTTCTGGTACATTTAATGCATTTAAAAAACTCAGTTTCATCTATGGCCATACTACCCCTAATGAGCTTGATCTTGCCCCAAAAACCTAGTTCCCACCTATCTTCCCAAATATTAGGTAGTAGTTCTATTTTCAAAAGGAACACGTCTTGCTTTCATTTGTGCTAAATTGATTGACCATACATTGTGGGGCTAAAATTGAATCTAGTGGTTGGCCAGTTCCCCCTCATTTTATAATGAAACACTTTGGACCATTATATAAATATTGTGCTGGTGGTCACATGACTCTCTGTAGCTATTTTTGGTAACTCTTCCATTCATGCAGTGGATAATTCCAATGACACTTTAAGTTTGGAAAATTATAAAACCCACCTAGAAAGGCTGTATCATGAACCGTGAGTGCTGTCTGTTAGTCCTGTGGCTGTGCCTCTGTTTCTGAAGCTCATGCTAGTTCTTCTTGGTTAGGGCTTATAATTCATTTCTTCCTATCCACCCGTAACAGTTGCTTTGTAAGGTTACCTGGTGTTTTGCCAGCTCTGCATATATCCCACCTAGAGACATAGAGAGGTAGGTTGCTATCAATCACACGTCAATCTGGTGGAAAAGAACTAATTCAAAACAAGAAGGCTTGATTTCACCTTTACTTTGGGCAGTTACAGGATTTCTTTAAATTTCCCTTCTCCGTTAAATGGTATAGTAATGACAACCGACAAGCTTCTCTAAGGGTCAATGAAGTAATTATAATTAAATGAAGGCTAATGTGAGTATATTATGCCCAGATCACTGAAATTATACAGAAACATTAGATATATTTCTCATTTTTGAGGAAAGATGGCCAAACTGAAAACATATGGTCAAAGTAATGTGCCCAGGTTAATACAGCCATTTACATACCCCTGGTGATGTTTCCTTTTGAATTTCTTTTAATGTGAATTAAGCAAACAATTGGTCTTTGCCACACGATCAGTACACTTCTTCCTAAGGATCCTTTTGATGGTCATTTGTGCATTTAATCTTCATAATCAGTCTATATATTCCTGGAGGGTCTGTCTTTTAACTTCTATTTTCCACATCTTCCTTATAGCATGGAATGCAGATCAGGCACAGAACAGGCTTCCCTGTGCTTCCCTGTTCATGCCCCCTGCAGGAGGGTTTTCAGTGGAAGAGTGATCAGCACAACTCATAGCGTCACTTTGCATGCGTGGCTAGCTGGGTGGTGGGAAGAGGAAGAAGATGATGGGTGGTATCGGGATACAGGGATAGGAATTAATAAATAGAAGAGAAGGAGCAAAAGGATGGATTTGAGACTCCCAGGACACATTTTACCACATTCGATTTTGCTCTGAAACAGGCTTGATGGTAGAGTTTGCTTCATGTCCCATCATTTGGGAAAAGAGTGACTTGGAGAGAGGGATGTGTATACTATCTCACAGATGAAAACCTGCAGGGCAGCCTCTGCCGAAATGTTCTTCCTGCCTCCATCCTGTCATTCAGATCTGGCTTCAGAGATCATTTCTCTAAAAGGCTTTCCCCCTGTCACTCAACTTAAGGCTATCCAGTCTTCTGTCCCCCTGAAACAATCACTTTCTGTGTAGCACTGCTGATTTATTTCTGTATGGTCTTTGTCATTACTTGAAATGATACCCTTTTATAAATTCACCTTTTTGTTACTTTCCTTTCCAGTAGATAATAAGTTTTTATACCTCTCTCTTGTCTGTTCTCAAAACAATACCTGGTCCTGAAAAAGTGGTGGGCGAATAAACAAAAAAATTCCATGTAGTCACAATTAACTATAAGGAGACATCCAATTATTTCGATGAGTTAAAATTTTATTATTAAATATTTTTTTAAGAGTCTACCATTTGAATAAGAATTGAAACTAAGTGTGTTTTGTATGGTAATGAAACCTGAACTATTATTATTACATTACCACTAGATGGCCACAAAATATTATGGTTAGTTATGAGAATGGGAAAAAAGTCAAAATAACACAGGGGAGTGAACAGTAGGCCAGGTATAAAGCTCTTAATCTCAATGTTTTCATCTGCCTGAGGACAGAATTGGAATATTGACCATCTCAAGGGACCTCTGTAATTCGGTGTGCTTTTTGTAAGAAGAAGAAAAAGCCAAGTCTTTAATATGTGTATATGAACCGACAGGTTAAAACATTTCTTTAGAGGAACATAGGACACCCTTTTAAGCCATTGTGAAGCGTGCCCATTAATGAACTGATTATGGTTCAGTCTTGTAGGAAGAGCTTAGAGGAAAATGAGGTAGGAAATAATTTCCAACAGCTTTCATTATTAAACAGACAGCTGTCTGGTCACTATAGGAATTTTCCTTTAATTTAGACCCCAGTTGATGACATAAATTGGCTTGTCCAAGCATACTGGGAAATCTGTAGCCAAACTTGGAGTTCTTTTTTTAATCACTAGTTTTAATCAAAACTTACTTTCCAACTCCAAGAATAAGTTGCTGCTGCTCTTCTTTCCAGCTGCAGGCTACTGCTTTCAGTCTGATTATCTTGGGACTAGGTTTCCAATCTGAGCTAACAGAAACATTTGAAGTAGAAGATGGTAGAAGGTCAAAGCTTCACTTACAGAGAATTTGGACCAGTCCACCTTTCCCTTTAAAAATCCACTGCAAATGAGTAATTAGAGTGTCGGCAATGTCTCATGAATGCAGGAGCTGAAAAAGCACTTATAGTGACTTCCCTGTGGATTGTGACAGCAGATGCCAAGTAACACTGACCTTAGATGGAGGGTCTGTGGCCAGGTGAACTCACTTTATTTATTAGATCCTTTATACATATCTGTAACATACTTCATTCACCATTTAAGAAAATGAATTCTTATTTTTCTTTTGTTTCTAAATGTTAATGAGCATTAAGGTGACCCTCTCCCCACAAATTGACCTGTGTAATACAAATCTCAGCAGAAAATCTTAATTATCATTTGTTCTTGTGGTGCTTATTTAAGTAAAGCTATAAACATCATTAATACTTTTACAGGGAAATACAAATGTGTTCTGATTGTTCAGCAAAATTACTTGGTTGTTAATCAAATCATGGTGACTTTAATGAGATTTCCTTTAAAAATTAATCTTAAAACATGTGTATGAGACATTATCAGAAAAGCAACATAGTAGAGTGGAAAGAATTCTGGATTGGTGGTCAGAGTACCTGGGTTTAAGTCTTGGTTCTGCCTCAAACAGAGAACTTTTATAATCTTTCTGCAACTTCTTTGCAACTTTTTTGTTTATAAAATGTCCTAGTTTGGATTTCTTCCTGGCATGTGATCCTAGGGATTTAAAGATTTATGTAAAAATTCTATCAAATCTTTGAAAAAATGATTTTGAGGAAATCAGAATGAAATTGATACTAAAAGGTTTTAAAATTGCTGTTGATCATTTTTATTGGGATTTTCTATTTCTTGTCCCATTTTCTCTTTGTAAGGGAACACAAACTCCCTATAAGTTTTAGGGAAGAGTTTTTTTTTTTTTCCTACCCAGATGTGAGGGAAGAGTTTTTTTTTCCTGGCAACAGTACTCCTTGTTGGAAACATCATTCAACTAAAGATGGCTCTTCTCTTGGCCTCCACCTGAAAGGCAGAAATAAATGGGGGAATAAACTGGGAAATCCAGAGATGCCATCTGGTAGCCCCAAACTTCCTGGACTCTCTGGGTTTTGTGGCATGGAGCTTGTGCCTAGGATCAGCCTGTGCACTCTGAAGTGTGTCTATCTGCGTGTGCATGTGCCTGTGAAATAGGTGAAGGAGGGAGGTTAAGAAATTCATTTTTCTTAACCTGGCCGGATAAATTGATGTGAGCCTTTTAATTGAAGAATCAGCTTCACTAAATGTTTTAAATGCCTACTTCTGAAAAAAGACAAAGAAAGAAGTCTCTTTCCCAGAAAGTTACTATTTTGTGCCAGCAATCAGTCATTACTTGATACGTGCTGCAGGGTGTGATCTGATATTTAGCCTAAGCACATGCTCCATTTATTTTCTGGATACAGAGAAGGCATTATAATAATTCTTTTGTTATGGTAGGACTTGTTATAAAAGTGTTTCCTCCCCTCCTTCGAAACTGGAATTACTCAGAGAGTCTAGAATTAAAAAAAAAAAAAAAAAAAAAACAAAAACTGGGACTGGCATTTAAGAGTTTCTTGGGCCCCTGCAGCCATGTTCCTAGAAGATGATGAACCTGTTTTAGTGGTTCACCATTTCTGGAACGTGGGCAGGGCCAGTCTCCAGGGATCCAGTGCAGGCCTGCTGACCTTGTGGCAGCCTCCAGTCTTGCTGGGAACAAAGCATACATCTTTCAATTGCTCTTGTATATTTCATTTCCTTGAATCCTACTCATTAAACAATGAATAATATTGAGATATGTGGAATGAGTATAATAAAACCAATCTTTTTACTTACACGTGTTAGCTGTATGTTATCCTTCTATGTAACAAAATGCCTTAAGTTAGTTTTTATAATTATCTAGAATTTCAGAAGTGATGGGGAGATATTTCTTACATAACTACAATGCTCAATGCTCAATAAATCAAAGCAATATAGTTGTATGATTTTCTACAGATATGAATGGCCATTGGTATTTTCATTATTTAGTTTTCCTTAAAATGAGTAAAAGTATCATTAAATAAAAGCTTTTGTATGGCCTTTAAACTTTCTAGGGCACTGTAGTTTTTTCCTTTCTGTATTATTTTAGTTACTTCTGATATCTATAACTAAGCTCATATGATATGATACTCTATTTTTATTTACTTGCACTCTCCTTGCATAGTTAAGAAATTCATTTTTCTTAACCTGGCAGGATAAATTGATTTGGCCCCTTTTTTATTGAAAAAAAAGTCTGACTGGATATTTAACTGTTTTCTAGAATGACTGATATTAATATAGAATTTAATGGATAGAGTTTGATATAATTCACATACATTATTTGTTTCTTTTTTCTTTTAATTGGGAAGGGATATCTTTACCTTTTTAGATTCTTTAATGCTTATTGGTTTATTCAAGTTTTCTATTTCTTTCTGCACTAACTTTAGCTTTTAAAAATCTTCAAGCAATTTAACCTTTTCATGTAGGTTTTCAAAATTGTTCATATGTAATTCTTCATAAAACTTTTTAATTTTTTTAAATTTTCAAAATATTTATATTTAGACTCTAGTTTCTCATTCTGCATTTTTCTTCTTCTTTTATTTGTTATTTTTAGTTATACATGACAGTAGAATCTCTTTTGATATATTTATACATGCATTGAATATATCTTATTCTAATTAGGACCAAACTCTTGTGGATATAACCGATGAGGAGATTCACCATGGAGTATTCATATATATTTACATAGAAAAGTTATGTCATATTTATTCTACTGTTTCCTATTCCTAACTCTTATTTCTTCCCTTCATTCCCCTTTGTAGACAAACCCACTGAACATCTGTTCTCCCTCCCTCCCCTCTTGTTGTATGTAGCATCCACATATCAGAGAATATTTGGGCGTTGGTTTTGA